>NC_045718.1:14426819-14797175 GCF_009834535.1 Camelus ferus | reverse complement strand
GCCAGTTTCTGGGGCCCTCCCCTGCATCCCAGGAATCCCAGATGAGGACAAACTGAGGCTGTAAGGCAGGTGTCCCTTCTAGCGTGGCGCTCTCACAGCCCACCCCCACCAGAGGGCCAGTGGTGGAGAGACAGAAGCAAAGCCCATTCTTCTTGGCCCCGCCCACCTCGAGAGGAATGTAGCCAGAGAGGATGGATGAGAATGAAGCTGAACAGCCTCGGCCCCTAGGCCTTCTCTTTGCCAGAGTTGCTGCCCAGAGACTTCAGCTCGACCTCCAGCGGCCCCAAGAACGACTACTTTATCTTCCACCAGTTCCCCTCCACTCCTCCATGACTGGGACAGTTACTGGTTCATATGCAAGTAAAGATGACACGTCATTCAACAAGTATTTATTGAGCACCTTTTATGTACCAGGCGCTGTTCTAGGTGCTGAGGATAGTCTCATGCTTCTGAGGGATTCCAGATGGAGGGGATTCCACTTACCTTCATTTCTGGCAGGTTTTTTGAACATGACCCTTGGCTGCATCTCCCATCTTTAGCACAGTTCAAGCCCCCCAAACTTGCCCTTTCTCCCCCACAGACCGGAAGGTGGGGTTGGCTCCCAGGTAACCCTCTCTCCCTTCTCCATCTCTCGCATCTTCTCCATCCATAAGAAACAGATGTTTTGGGGCTTCCCATGCCTTCCCCTTTTTGGTCTGTCTCTTTTTTTTTTTTTTTAAAGTGATTATTTTTTGAAATACATGTGAAATACCAAGGATTAATGTCCACTCCTCTGCCACCTCTCTCTCACCTCTTATTTCATAAAGCTGGCTCTTTATGTTGCTTTACATGCCTTAATATATGTTTTGTGAAGATTATACATATTACAGATGTATATGTAATATATATATATATTTGTTTGGAGGTCGGATCCTTTCCCTGAACTCCTGCCCAGCCCCACCCCCTTTTCTCTCCTTTACTTACCACACCATTCCTCGCATATTGTGGCCATACCCCATGCCTTTTGATCCAAAGAAGGGGAGAGGAAAGACTTATTTTAAGACAGATCTATTTTACGCTTTTGTTATAAAAGCAAATCTATTTTCAGAACGTGCAATGTCCGAATGGTATTGGCAAATGATAGAAAGAGACTGGGGTGGCTGCCTGTAGGTCCAACCCTCCGCCCTTGCCTCCTGCCCAGCCGTTCCTTCCTCCCCTCCCCCAGTCTGCAAAGGGCTGGTCCCCAGAGCTCACCCGGAGAGTGGCTCACCAGGGCAGGACATTCTCTTGCAAGTCCTGGTCTAAGGATTTGATTACACTGTCAACTCTTGGTGACCCTCTAGGGTTATTGGATGTGAACCCTGTGGAAGAAAATGTTTACAGATGTGTGCACAAAAGTGCACCCTGGTAGGCACACAGCCCCCCAAGATGTGCTCCTGGACCCCCTCCTTCATCACTCTGCCTGAAGGGGCAGACAGTTAAATGGCAGCCTATGCCAGACAGCACTGAGAATGTCAGCCCATTATTTGATGGACCCAGGATACACTGCAATGGCCAAAGGAAATGGTTTGGGATCGCTGGTCTTCCGGTGCAGACTCATTCAAGTTCCTGGGACTCCGCACACTCCTTTACACTTGACCCCTCTCTGGTCTGGGTCACATCTATGGCATCTCTGTGACCCCTGTGACCTTTCTTCTGGGGGGCCATTGTTAACGGGATGATACCCCAGTCTGGCATCCAGACTGTGAGGTTTCAGCCCAGAGGGTCCCACGGACAAGGTGCATCTCAGCCTTGCCAAGGACTTCCCTGCTGCTGGGCCCCTGAACAAAGCCAGCTCAGCCTTCCAAACTGCGTGTCGACTGTCGAGGTGGGCAGGGGGCTCTTGCCTTGCAGGGATTTGGGCAGAATGCAAGTCTTTTGTCCGGATCTGGAATCAAGGGTTTTGGAATCTAGCACAGAGCTCCGGGGCAGCATTTGAAGCCTGGCTTCCCAGCTTTGACACCGGCACCCTATTCCCAGCCTAGACCATCTTGCTATGAATGAAGGGAGCCTAGATGGAGGCCCAGGGCTGAGTAACCCACCTGGGGATGGCCCTGATTATTAATCTAGGGCCTTCCCAATTAGCCCATTACCTCCCTGATCATTCATCTGTCATCAAACACGAATACTGTCACTTTAAAAGATTTTTCTGAGGTCGCAAGCTGTACACATGTGCTCTCCTGCCTTGGAGAGAGGCACGTTCTTGAAGCAGGGCTGACTATAGCAAGACAGAATGAATTCCTGTCCCCTTTACGCACCACCCAACCTGGCAGCTCTTAAAACTAAGGAAAATATGAAATATACATATATATACATGTATCTATTTATGCACATATGGGGCCAATTTGATTTGCTAGTATTAGACAATAAACCATCCAAGGAACTTTATGATCTCAGTGTCTTTATTTAGTATAAAAGTGACCTTAGAAGAAGAGTTAAGTTTAGATAAACAGAAGGCATCTCTGTCAGGGGACCAAACAGCGTAGCAGCCCCTTAGCATCCTTCTAGCCGACGAGCCCCCCCCCCCGCAGGGAGGAGGCGACTGGACTGACAGGTGAGAGCTTGCTTCCCTCTCAGCAGCATTCTTTTTAGATACAGGCACTGAAGCACCCAGTGAGCTCTGCGTTCTTATCTTGCAAGTTTGTAAAAACCCAATACAGGAAATAAATGGTTTGTACAAGTGGTGTGTCTCCGGCACTCTGTGTCCGTGTCTGCCTGTGGCTGGCCTCAGGGTCCGTGGCAATGTATGGGCTTGGTGGAAAAGGGGAGGGGGGCGGTCTGGGGCCAGGCCTTCCCTGACTAAGAGCACTGGGTTCAAAGCATATGCACTGCTTGCTCCCTGCCTCGGGCTGCACATCGTGGCCTCCCTCCCCAGAAGGAACCCCAGGGTTCTCAGAATGACGGTTTGTTGCCAGCACCACACTCATCATTTTGGTCCAGGTGCCCCTAGATTAAAGCTTGTCCCAAGGTCCTGTACAGTGGAAGTATCAGATGCTTCAGGCCCTGGAATCTTCCACTGAATCATCTCTGAGACTGAGGGGAAGAGCACAGAAGAAGAAAATGAAGTCTCGGCCTTTCTTGTTGATACACACTGCCCTGTATTTCTGCTTTAGGGTTTAGGAAGGTGTATGACCCGGGCCGGGGTCGGGGCAGGGGCTGGATCAGGAAGGCCGCCAGAATTCTTTCCATCCAGCCTCAGTGCTCGTGGCTCGTTTCTCTTGGCAGGTACTCAGTGGTTATCCCTTACGGACACTCAGTGTGAAGGCCTTTACTGGAGCTGCTCAATTTGACATCTGTCTGTGAGGAGTCAGAGTCAGGAAGCCTCATGAATTCTATGGGGCAGGGAGTAGGGAGAGGAAAGAGAGCCCAGGACAGCGGCAGGCTTCACTGGGCTTCTGCAGGATGTCTACGGAGAGACGGAGGCAATAAGGACTCAAGGAAGAGAAGAAAATTGAGAAAGGAGAGAGAAAGGCAAGTTCTTATAATTCCTGATTAGCCTCAGTCTGGTTCTAATGGCTGATTTTGAATGCTGGACACCTGTTCTCACCCCTAAAGGGCTAGCAGAGTGTATATTATTACACACACACACACACACACACACACATACACACAACACATGTATATGTGTATAGCCAGAGGCTTGGAAAGGAAGTGCAATGTGAGGACACAGGGCACCGCTGGGTGTCGCTGTGCCCACGAACAAAGGCAGGCTGCTCTCCAAGGATGATACTGCAGGTGCCGGCCTGCCCCGCCCTCGGGCCCAGATCAGCTCTTTGATCAAGCCCAGCTGGGCTTGCAGAAGTGGGCGGTAGTCAGGAACGGTAAGTGAAAAGCAAGCAGCAGAATGCCCTTTGAGGGGTCAGGCAGGCAGCCAGGCTTCAGACCCTGCTGCTGCCAGGAACCTGGGGCCACGCCGCCCCCTCTGCCCCAGGCCTCCAGTGTGGAACTGGCTCACCGTGTTGCTGAGGCTGATGGGAGAGAAGGCAGTGTGTTGGGCTCAACCCCCGGCCCCGCTCATCGCTAGCTGAGTGAAGATTTGGACAAGACACTAAAACTCTTGAGTCTCAGTTTCCTCATCTGCGAAATGGGGGTAATATCTACCGTCTTATGGAGCTCTAAAGAAAGTCAAGTGGAAAAATGGACGAGAAACACTTTGAAAACTCAAATTCACTTACAGATGTGAAGAGGTGGTGATGACACTGTGTAGGCCCCATGGCTGCCTTTAGGGGCGTGATAAGGGGAGAGGGAGACTGTTTGCCAAGGTCCCCCTTGCTGGCCCCACAGGCTTTACTGGAGGACATCCCCAGGGCCCCTGCCATTCAGCCCTCTGAGGTGTCCTTCCCCCACCCGCGTCCATTCCTCCAGCCCAGGAGTAGCTGCACTGTCTCAGCACCCCCCGTGGTGGCCATGACAGGCTTTCCAGGGTCTATGTCTTTCTCCCTGAGGGGGCCCCTCTCCAGGACAACGGGCTAGAGACAAGCCCCTCAGGGCCAAACTCTGGGACCCGGTGCTGTCACCTGAGAATCAGGCCAAGAGGGCCCAGTTTCAGGAGAGTTCAGTTCTGAGCTCACAGGTGGGCTCCGGGGCCGGGACCAGGAGCGGGGGATGGGGGAACAGGCATTCCCAGCAGCCATTGTATACACCCGTGGGCGCAGTCTAAAACCGCGATTAAGATGAGATCAGAAGCCTTTCATATAACAGCATTTAACAGTAGATTATGCCAGTAATATTAATAACTATTAATAGTATTAATAGTATAAATAGAAATTATCATAACTCCACTGGAATAGTGAAAACATTGGTTCACTAAGTATTTATTGTGCCAGGTACCTGGTTCTATGCATTTCACGTGTATTGACTCACTAATTCTCATTATATTTCTATATGAGAGGTACTATTATTATCCAAGAAATTGAGGCACAGAAAGGGTAAACAAAATATTTAAGGTCTCATGGAGCTAGGATAAAGTCCTGGGCACTCTGACTTCAGAGTCTGAGTTCTTAATCTACCGAAGGTTTCAATGGGGATGATACTGCCCCCTAAGGGTAAATTTGGAAAATTTCAAGGGAGCTTAAGTTGTCTCAATGCTAAGGGGGCAAAACTCTTATACTGGCATTTAGTGGCTGCAAGGCACAGGGCAGGTTTCCAAAATAAATCATTGTCCTTTGTTCTGCATGACTTTAAAATATACAACTGGACTAAACCGATTACCAGTATAAGTCATTCATACTGCAATTCATAATAGTCCTAGAAAATTTTTATAAGCGTCTTAATTTTTTAAAAATAGGTTTTATGAATAACAGCAAGTTAGGAGGTGGTTATTATGGAGAAAGCACTTAAATGGAATAAAGACAATGTCTCAAAATTGTGGAATAACCCACTCCATGCATTGTCTACACAATGTATTGCAACATTTCAACTACTGTGTATTTGGTCCCAGGGCAGCAGAGTCTGTCTCGCTGAATAAGCAAAAAGACCGACTGCAAAGAGTTGACAGAGGAGATCTGAGCGAGGCAGACATCATTAAAGCAAAGATATTTAAAATGCAAGGGATCTTCTTGGATCTCCTTAAGAAAATTCTTTCGAAATTCTTTCATATTATTTCCTCCTTTATGGTTTTTTTTTTTTTAAGTTTTTACAGCCCAAGGATGAACACCTGTGTTGTAATAATTATACATGGAAATGTTTGGGGGATTTGCCTGTTGTTTTTCTATTTTTCTCTGACAGTCCCCGGGCTCCACATTCAATTGCTCTAAACAGCTTTATATAACCACTTCTCTCTCCAGTCCAGCCTCCATTACCCTTTGCTTATTGGAAATGTATGATCTCCAAAGACTTTTAAGATCCCACAGACTGAATTTTACCTCAACCCAGGATGGTGTTTCAAAACACAGATCTGTGTGTCTGTGATGAGTTACCACTACCCCGTTCTGTGCAGTGACACGGGGAGTTATTTCAATAACACACAGAAAGCCCAGTGCGTTTGCATTCACATCGTGTTTCTTCCTTGTCTCCACCTTGCCATCGCTAACCAGCTTTGCTGTGTAGTCTGTACTTCAATGGAGCTTATTTCCCTCTTTCTGTTTTTATAGGCAGGTACAGCTGGTCTGTTATGACTCACCTAACATTAGTTTTTATCCTAGTGTGAGGGAGCGCCCTACCGCTCTTTCATTTTCATGTATAGAGAGATGGGTTATTTGGATTTTGGGGGTGTGTATGTGTGGGTGTGTATAATGGCCTAGTCATCTATTTATGTTAAATTCAAGCTTATTACAGGTAGATGCAAGAAATCTGCCTACTTTATTTATGTCTTCTGGTAAGTCTTGCCTGAACATTTGTATATTGAGAGACACTGTGTTTTATTATATTTTTTCTTCTTTATTATGATTAACTTTGAGGTTTTAAAAAATGATATATGTATATGAGTTGCACTGAAGGACAGAGGGGACATTACAAAGCAGGTGCTGGCTCTCATGGGGATGGGAATCACTGCTCTACAAGGAGAGAAAGGATGTTAGACACTGTCCAGCCCCTCTTTTTTCAGGCCCACAGAGGGAGGAAAGGATGCAGTCACGTCTACACTGCTGGCGGGTAGACAAAAGCCAGGCTTTCTGAATCGTTGTCCCAACCCAGCCCTAAGCCTAAATTCACCTATCGTTTTCCAGAGCTCAACTTCACAGCCCAAAGCGGGACACCGCTGGGAGAAAGGAGGTCGAAGCCCTTCGTGTCTAACTCCCTTGGGACGTTTTTGCCCTAGATTCAGCAGAATCCGGCTCTCGCGTAAGGCTGTCAGCAACAGGTTTCACGCAGTTCCTTGTCGCCCCCTAGCGGCTAGCATGGGTACTAGCACAAAAATGGCAAACTCTTACTTACAAGATGCATTTAAGTACTCTTCCAAAGAGAAGCAGGTCCCAACTTCTTTCACACCTTTCACCAAGCCACGTGAGGAACCCAGGTATCCCACAAATCCCTGTTTTCCCATAAGCAGTCCAAGTTTTGCGAAAGAGATGGAAACAGCCGAACTCAGCCTCAGGGCGTCAGGGAATGGGGGTGGCGGAGCAATAGAAGATTCGGATGGGCGTGGCCTTCTCCCGGTGGGCGGAGGACGTGGGCGGGAGCAGTGCCCTCTGGGAAGAACCCGGAGAAGAGAACCCTGTGACTTTAAGCAGCCCTGTGAGTATGTGTGTGTATGAGTGTGTAGGGGAGTTAATGATTTGCCAGAGGCTCGTTTCACAACTTACCAAGGGTCAGCTTCCCTCGAGCATGTACAAGTTCGGTCCTCTTTGCTCCTCACCCCTTGCCAGCTTCCACCCGGAAGGTCCCCCAGGCAGCCTGAAGCATGATCTCCATCACAGAATGGCAGAGTGAGTGTGAGGGACCGGTGCTGTGGAGGGAGCTGGGCTGGAACGGGGTATCCAGGCGAGAGTGGGTGGAGATGCAGCCCCGCCCAGCCGGGACCTTTCTCTGGGGAACCGGCAAGGCGACCTCTGGAGCCAGTTGGCTGGGAGCTGCTGTGTTGGCACCCTCCAGGCAGCGGAGGCAGGGCCGGGTGTGGCTCCCTGCCCTTCAGGGGGTGGGGGGCTGCTCAGGACCCCCAGGTAGCCAGAGGCTGGTGCCTGGGGGAACTGGTAAGTTTACCACTCAAGCTGGTCCCTTTCCCATACAGGGCTCTTTGATCTGGGATACTGCAAAGGCGGACCCAAAAGGCCTCTGCCTGTTCACACATCTTTCCCCCACAAACTCTGAGGGTCTCTTGGGTCCTTTCTTAGCAGAAATTCAACTCAGCTCCCCTCCCCAATCACCATGTCTTCACTCCTTTTAAATACCTTTCCCCTTCAGGGGAGAGGGCAGGGAGTCCCCAGATGTGGGAGAAGTGGTGAGAATGGTGGCTCTGTGAGTTTCATTTGGGTGAATTACTTAAAGCCAGTGTCTCCTCTGTGAACTTGAAGATACTGTTCATTCATTCACTGGAAAATTTGTCTCCTCTGTGTGCCAAGCTCTGTGTTGGGCACAGAGTATACAACAGTGAATGGAACAGACATATTCCCTGCCTACGTTCCAGAACGAGGATACAGGTAATTAACAGATAAAGAAGTCAGTATGTCAGATGGTGATACATCCTCTGGACAAAAATAAAACAGTATAAGGAGGCCCAGGAGTGCCGGGTAAGAGGGGCTGCTGCTTTGTATGTAGAGTGATCAGGAAAAGCTTCCCTGGGAAGGTGCTTTTTGTACAGAGACCCATAGGCAGTGAGGAAACAAAACCATGCAGCTATCAGGAGGGGGAAATCCTAGGAAGCGGAGACAGCCAGTGCAAAGGCCCTGGGGCATTAGCATACTTGATGTGTTGTTTGAAGACCCAGGAGGCTTGTGTGGCTGGAGCAAAGTGAGAAAAGGGGAGAATAGCAGGAGGCTCATCAGGGAGGTCACTGAGAGGCCAGACTGCATTAAGAATTTTGGTTTTATCTCCTTAAGATGGGAAACCATTGGAGAATTTTGTGCAGAGGGGCAATGTGACCTGCTTATATTTTTAAAAGATCACTCTGGATCCTGGATTGAGAATAGACTAGAGAGAAGTGGGGTCAGCAACATGGAGATGAGTTCTGAGGCAAGAGATGGTGCATGGGAGACCAGTTCTGAGGTGAGAGGTGGTGGAGGAGACCAAGGTGGCAGCAACAAACTGGTAGGAACTGGTCAATGCTGAGTCTGCGCTGAGGAAATTGCTGAAGGGATTGGCTGATGGACTGGATGTGGGGTGTGAGAGAAAGAAGTCAAGAATGCCCCCACTATTCTTAACCTGAGCAGTTAGGAGGGTTGAGTCGCAGAGGAAGCAGGAGTTGGGTTTTAGACGTGTTGAGTTTGACGTAAAGTAGATAGTCAGGTGTATGACTCTGGAATGGAGAGGGAAAGCTGGGAGTCGCCAGCATATAGATGGTATTTAAAACCAGGAGATAACCTGGGGCACAGTTTCTCAGCCTCCGCACTGCTGACATTTGGGGGCAGGGTAATGCTTTGTTGTGGGGTCTGTCCTGTTCATTGTAGGATTTTAGCAGCATCCTTGGCCTCTACCCACTAGGTGGCAGTAGCACACTCTCACTCCCAGTTGTAACAATCAGAGCGTCTCTAGACCTAACACAATATCCCCTGAGGAACAAAATCACCATCCCCTTCTCCCCCGGACGCCCCCTCTAAGTTGAGAACCACTGACCTAGGGGGAGGAAAATAGAGAAAAGATGGCTGAAGCCTAAGCCAGTGGCAAACTAACATTTTATTAAGCCAAAATGTGCTGAGTCCTATGAAGAGTGTGCTAAGTCCTGCGAGAGAGAGAGAAATGAGGGGACCAGACTAAGTTGGGGAATAGAGAGTGGACCAAGTTTCCCTGAGAAACTGACATTGTCATGGAGACCTGAAGGCAGGTAACAGATGGGAAGAGACTGCATGTGCAAAGGCCCTGAGGCAGGAAGGCTCATCCTGGAAACAATGATGTGGTTGGAGTGTGACAGGCAAGGGCAATAGTGGCAGGAGATGAAGCTGGTCAAGCAGGCGTAAGCCCTAACATGCAGGGCCTGTAAGCCAGGGAGTGAACAGGAGGACTCTTTCATTCTAAGCCATGACAGATTCTCTGCAGTGCACATGAGTGGATTACATGTTTTCTAAGATCCCTGACTCTGTGTGGAGAAGTGATAAGAGGGTGGCAGGAACGAAGCAGGAGACTAACTGGGAAATGTTGCAAGAGTCCAGGAAAGAGCTCCTGGCGGCTTGGAATTAAGTGGTGAGCTTGGAGAGAAGTGGACAGCTTTCAACATACATTTGGGAAGAGGAAGCAATAAAACCCAGCAGTTGGTTGAATGGGACAGGGGAGGTGGGATGGAGGAGCAGTGAGGGAGACTCAGTGATGGCTCTTGGGCTCCTGCCTTGAACTGCTGGTGGCGGGGTGGTGACATTTTATTTCATCGGGGGAAAACTGAGCAAGGTACAGCTTTGAGGAAGGAGGCTCAATAGCTCTGTTTGGACTTGTTCAGCTCAAGATGCCTTGGAGAGAGAACACCAAGCAGATATGCCACATCAGCAGCTGTATATGAGTCTGGAAGCTCCGAGAGAGGCGTGGGCTGGAAAGGTCGATATTGACATTGTCAGCACACAAGGGACATTTGAAGACCTAGAAACAGATGTGAAATGAGAATGAGAGGTGAGCTGGGGCTGAAGCCCTGAGGAATCCAAACCCCTAGGGGAAGAGAGGGAAGTAGGACCTGGCGAAGAAGACTAGGGAAGAGCGGTCAGCACAGCAGGAAGAAGTCAAGAATGTGTTGTCCTGGAATCCGAGAGAGGATATTTCAAGAAGGGAGTGGCCACCCCAACAGATGAGGACCAACATCTGTCCTCCGGATTTGGGAGCATGGGCGTCACAGATGGTCAAAGCCTGTGGAGGGGGTGAGGGCAGAAGTGGACCAGACAGGGTTGATGAAAGGCACTTTTTCTAGAGCCAAACTGCTAGGTTCAAACCCTGGTTCTGCTGGCTGCTGGCTGTGCACGCCTGGGCACAAGTTAAGCCGCTTGACCTAACTTCTCAGCGTTTCAGCTCTGCTTGTGAAATGGGACTAACAGCATACTTACCTCATAGGCAGTTATGAAAATATAACAGAATTGCTCAGGCTGCCTGGCACCACGTGTTCTTAGTGTCAGCAGTTACTGATATTAATCACTACTGTTAATTTTTAAAAGACAGACAAGGATCTTTCTCTTCCCATGTCCCTCCTTCCTCTTCCTGAACAATTCAGACCTAAAGCCATGAGATGGGGCGAGGGCGGTACCCAAGGCAGGTGTCAGAGCCCCAGCCGGTTGGAGGGTGTTCACAGTGGGGTTGGCCTGGTGCCAGGGCAGAGGCAGGAGGGCATCCTGGCAGGGACAGGGTAGGGGCAACTTTATGATGGAGGGGTCTGCAGACACGATCTTGATGAAGTGCTTAAAGAAACACCACCAGTTACAGGTCAAACTGAAATTGTGCATCACCTGAGAAGAACACGGCATCACATCTTGTTGATATTTCTGCAAAATCTGAATCTAGTCCTGAGGAAACATCACACAAATCCAAATAGACGGACAGCTACAGGATAACCGCCCAAATCTTCAGAAGTGTCAAGGTCATGTCAGGGAAAGACTGAGGAACTGTTCCAGACACAACAGATTGCAGAGACAGGGCAACCAAATGCCACATGTGGTTCTGAACTGGATCTCTTCGCTGGGACAACGGATGAAACCTGAGTGGGGTCTGAGCTTTGGATGGTAGTGATGTATCATCCGTGTTAATCTCCTGACTTTGACGGTTGGGTCCCAGTTGTATTGGAGAATAAAGGAAGCCACTGCCAAGGATTCAGGGGTAATGAGATTGCTGGTGGCAACTGCTTCCAAATGGTTCAGGAACAAAATTCTTTGTACATACTTGCAACTGTTCTGTCCATTTGATATTGATTTTATTTTATTTTTCATTCTTTCAAAATTTTATTTATTTATTTTTCTGTCAGTCTTTTTTTGGGGTGGTAGGGGAAGTAATTAGGCTTTTGTTGAATTTTATTTAATGTAATTTATTTTATTTTTATTTGATTTATTTATTGTATTTAGTTTTTATTTAATTTATTGATTTAATTTATTTATTTTATTTTATTTATTTTATTTACTTTATTAACCTCAGTGGAGGTGCCAGGGGATCACGCCCAGGACCTCGTGCATGCTAAGCACATGCTCTACCACTGAGCTCTACCTTATAAAATCAAATACTGATTTTTACAAAGAGGAAAGGAGAGGGAAAATGAATGGTGTCTGAGGCTCCCTTGCAGAGCCTCAAGCCAGGAGGCCCCGTCCCTCTGCCTGCTCCAGGGGATACTGCTTTCCTTGGAGCCGTGGCTGCTTTCTGGAGCAAGAAATATGAACCTGGCTTCAGTTAGTGTGAGCTACAGAGTGGGGCATCGGGGCAGGCTGGCTGCAGACCCTGGGCTTTCCTTGGCAGCTGCTCCAGATCTGCAGGGCCGGGGCGAACAGGGCATCCAGGCAGCCATCTATGGTCATTCTTGAGGTCTAGGGAGCACCCCACCTTCTCACCAGGTGGCACCCTGGAGAGCCAGGCATCCCTGGAGAGTTCCCTGAGCCTCCCAGCTGTTCTCCGCTCCGCTCCGTAGCCTGGAGCCCTGGCTGACCTCCAGCAGGGGTTGCACTGCCCCAGCTGTCTGGGTCCCAGAGACCGTGGGCTGCGGGCACTTCGGTCCCTCCTGGTGATGTGCCCCATCCCCCACCCTCTCTGCCATGCTGGCTGCCCCCAAAAAACTTCAGGAACAACCCCCGGCTCGCCTCGTCATTTGACTGAAATCTCTTAGCTACTCCACCAGCGAGAGGCAGAGGATGGTCTGCGGCTTGTGTGTGAGAAACACCATCTCTGACCCTTCTCTGTGGGGTGCTGTGTTCAGGGGTGCAGTTTCTCCACTGAATGCTGGAAGCACTAAGTGTGGCCCATAAAGAAGGCTGTCCCCGATCACAGGAAAATTCTGGAAACACGCCAGTCCTTGAAGGGCAGTGTGGGACAAGTTGGAAAAGTAATCGCTATGTAAGCCTGCAAATCATTGCTGCAGAAAAAGGTATAACATAGGAGAGAAGGCGTGAAGTGTGAATTTGAGAACCATATACTCTTCCTACCAAATGAGAAAGAGGCTGTACTTAAGTGCTCACGGGCTGGGCACACGGGTATATTAACAAAACAAAATGAATCCCCCACAAAATGTCCATGGTATGTTTCTACCCAAATACACCTACTAAGGGAGCTGGAGGGGACGGGTGTACTGTCAGAGCTGAAATCAATGACATATTTTCATGGTGGGTGTAAGCTACTAAGAGATACTTTCATAACAGACGTAAAATCTTAAAATACCTTTGTCATTCAAATGAAAGAAATATGGATGTGGTCTTCCCCACAGCATCCTGGTCCATATAGAATTATCCTGACATAGTAGCTGTACTTCTAAATCCACAGCTTGTTGTCTCTGAAGATAGAAAAATCATGCAACGTGGAAAGGCAGACTACAACTTCAATCATGATCAGGGAGCTATGCTCTTCCCAGGGCCCTGGGTTCTAAGAGATTTAATTCAGGCAGGCATTACTAGGAGGCAGAAATAGGAAATGAGCCTGAATAGATCAAGGAAGTTTGTCAGAAACAGGAGGATTAGTAGAAGATGGATTCTGGGCAGCTGGGCGATGTGTTGAGAGAAATGATGTTGTACTGGTTGTAACAAACCCAGCTGTGCCGAAAGGGAGACCCTTATTGGGACTGGCATTTTTCTGAAGTATGAGTTGAGCAAACTTTCAGCCCATAACTTGAAGGATAAATCTCATCTCTTATTAGTAATTCTTTTAAAGAAGCCCTTTGGCCTGATTTCTATACTGGAACTGATTCTAATCCTCTTAAGATCTGTATGGTCACAGATTATGAAAGATTAGCTACCTGAAAGACAATTGTGTTTCATTTTCTTTCCGTTGTAAATATAATTTAGCTGGTAAGCCTAGTCTTAATATTTTTGTTTTTGTTTTGTTTTGTTTTTTACAGTTCTGTCTCTTAACAATCAGACTTTTAACAACTTTTTGCCACAGTAGAAACCTGGCAATAATGTCAATGTCATAGATATCGTAAGGATCAAATCTAAGAAGTTAGTTAACAAGTCCAGTAAAAATTTTTCTCTTTAAAAATTACGTATATATTTTCTTTTTTAAAATTAAGCCATTTTAAATAATGTTATACACGTTGTAACTTTAAAAGACACTCTTGCTGTATCCCTATTCACCCTATAATTTACCAAAGAAGACATTTTAGCTGTATTAAGTAAATAAAGCAAGTTGCAAAACTATGTACAGTATAAACTTAAAGTTGCACCTCATCAGTAATTTTTTAAAAGGAAGCAACACAATTTCATTTACAATAATATCAAAAAGAATAAGATACTTAGGAATAAGCTCAACCAAGGAGGCCGAAGGCTTGCACCCTGAAAACTACAGAATGTTGCTGAAGGAAATTTTAAGATGCAAATAGGTAAAAAGACATCCCATGTTCATGGATTGGAAGAATTATATTGTTAAAGTGTCAGTACTACCCAAAGCAATCTACAGATTTAATGCAATACCTGTCAAAATCCCAATAGCATTTTTTTTTTCAGGAATAGAAAAAGCCATCCTAAAATTCATATGGAGGGGGCAGTGTATAGCTCAAATGGTAGAGCACATGCTTAGCATGCGTGAGGTCCTGGGTTCAATCCCCAGCACTTCTGTTTAAAAAATTAAACAAACAAACAAAATTACCCCCCAAAAAATTTTTCTTTAAAAAAGCACAGAAAAAATTCATATAGAATCACAAGGGATCTTGAATAGCCAAAGCAATCTTGAAAAAGAAGAAAGTTGGAGGTTTCACACTTCCTGATTTAAAAGCTTATTACAAAGCTACAGTAATCAAAACAGTGTGGGACTGGTGTGAAGACAGACATATAGGCCAATGGAATGGAGAGCCCAGAAATAAACCCTGGCATCTATAGCCACATGGTTTTCAACAAGGATGCCAAGACCACTCAATGGAGAAAGGACAGCCTTTTCAACAAATGTTGTTGGCGAAACTGGATATCCGTGGGCAAACGAGTGAAGTTGGACTCTTCCATCATATGTAAAAATTAACTCACAGTTCATTTTATCTCTAAGTAAGAGCTAAAACAAACTCTTAGACGAAAACATAGGAGAAAAGCTTCATGAAGCTGGATTTGAAATAACCCAGTTATTTCTTGGGTATGATACCAAAAGCCCAGGCAACTAATGAAAAAATTGATAAATTGGCTTATATCAAAATTTAAGCCTTCTGTGTATCAAAGGGCACAGTCAGCAGAGTGAAAAGGCAACCTACAGAATAGGAGAAAATACCTGCAAATCATTTACCTGCTGTGGGGTTGCTATCCAGAGTACACAAAGGACTCCTACAGCTCAACAGCAACAACGACAAAACCCAAACAGCCTGCTTTTTAAAATGGGCAGAAGACTTGAATAGACACTTCTCAGAACAAAAGTACACAAACGATCAACAGGCACATGAAAAGACGCTCAACGTCACTAATCATCAAGGAAACGCAAATCAAAACCTCAGGAGGTACCACTTCACACCCATTAGGACGGATGCAAAAAAACCCAAAACAAAGCAAAACCCAAAAACTAACTAGCATTGGTGAGGATGTAGAGAAATTGGAGCCCTTGTGCACTGCTGGTGGGAATGTAAAATGGTGCGACTTCTGCGGGAAACTGGTGTTTCCTCAAAAAAACTAAAAATAGAAGTACTGAATGAGCCAACAATTCCATCTCTGAGTATATACCCGAAAGACGTGAAAGCAGGGTCTCAGAGACACATTTGCTCACCTGTTTACAATAGCCAAAGGTGGAAGCAACCCAAGTGTCCATCCAAAGATGAATAGATAATCAAAATGTGGTGTATACATACAATGGAATATTATTCAGCTTTAAAAAAGGAAATTCTAACACATGGTACAATGTGGATAAGCCTTGAAGACATTATGCTGAGTGAAATAATCCAGTCACACAAAGACAAGCACTGTATGATTCCAATCATACGAGGTACCTAGAGTGGTTAGAATCACAGAAATCCAAAGTAGGATATGGTGGCTACCGAGGGAGGGAGGAACGGGGAGCTGTTTAGTGGGTAGAGAGTTTCAGTTTTGCAAGATGAGTCTGGAGGTGGGTGGTGGCCACAGCACAAGATGGTGAAGGTGCCTAACCCCACTGAACTATGTTCCTCAAAATGGTTAAGATGGTCACTTTTATGTGTATTTTATCATAATTTAAAATTTTCAATGTGAATTTTAAAATGAAGCAACACGGTGAATTGTCATTTGTAGACTATCAGAGTGGCAAAGGTAAAGTAAAATTAATGATTCTGTGTGATGGAGAGGGTTGAGGAGAAAAGGAGCTTCATATCCTAAACAGTCTGCACGTCTGTGCTGTGCCCCCTGGCTCTGAGCCAGGTCCTGCAGTTCAGAGAATGAGTTGGCATAGAACAAAAGACATGCTGCTGACGGGGCCCACCTGGCAGAGAACAGCCCGGCCACTGTGGCTGGAGCTAGGGCACCGAGGGGCGTGTGGCGGGGGCGGCCAAGGTGCTGGCTGGGGTGTAGACTCCCAGGTGATGAGCACATTCCTGATTGATGCTTTCCCTTCCCCAATCATGAGAGGTCATCATCGGGAGGCTGGGAAGAGGAGTGGCTTCGTGGAGAAAGGAGACAGTGAAGCCTCCTGAGCATTGACTAGGGCAGACCCGCTGGGCAGTTCTGAGACCCTCTGGGGCTGGCGGCTGTGCGTTTTCAGTGGTACCCCTCTGCAAGAGGACAGGACCAGAGTAGGTGGGGGTTGTGTTCAGCCAGGGACCCAACTCCGATAATGATCGAGATGCTGCAGCATTTGAAGACAGAGGAAACTGAAAACAGCAAGAGATGAGGGTAGCACTAGCTGCTTCATAGAGCTGTTGGGAGGCCAGGAGGTCAGAATCTGTAGAAATGACCAGCAGTTTCCAGGTGCTAAACGCAGATCCGTGCCCATCCCGCCCTTCCCTTCGCATCTCGTCATCCCCTGAGGGCACGGAAGCCAAGATTCCTGGGTGGAAATGGAGCCGCCCCCCCCGCCAGAGGACACCTGCCTAGGGGCAGTGAGGGGAAGTTCCAGCACCCCCACCTGCTCCCCGAAGCCCATCCCACCACTACCTCCTTGCCCACTGCAGAGATTGGCGTGGGCGTCACTGGCTTCGGCATCTTCTTCATCCTCTTCGGAGTGCTCCTGTACTTTGATTCGGTGCTCCTGGCCTTCGGAAACGTGAGTCCCCCAGCCCTGTGAACCTACCCGAGGTCTCCGTTGCTGGGTGGGTCGGCCCTGAGTTTGTTCAGATCCTGCCCATCCAGGAGTCAGGCTCTATCAAGCCCAGGCAGGCAAGGGTGGCTGGGGATGGACGGTGAGGTCTACTGGGCACGGAGAGTCTGAGGACCTGGATTCTCATGCCAAGCTCTGGGCGAGGCCCTGGGGGTGCCAAGATGAATAAGACACTGTCCCTACCAGCGGAATCCCACACCTTGAGACAGGAATGTGACATCAATGTAGATGACTGGGAGGAGGGCAGGGGCAGTGATAAAGTCACTGGAAGATAAACACATCTAATCTGAAACAAGGTGCTTGGAGGAAAGAGAGCATGCCCTGTGGGAGAAGGATGAAAAGGAATCTGGGGAAAAAAGGGGTGTGGGAGTGGATAAAGCACTTCCAGGTAGCTGGAACAGCAAGAGAAAAGGTAGGGAGATGGAGAGGAAGAGCACAGAACATGCTGGAAGACAGCCAAAGGGTTAAGTCTGACAGGAGCCCGGGCATTTGTAAGGGATCATTAGCCAAGCTGAAGAGGGTGACAAGGCCACAGAGCAGAGGCCTGGACTATTAACTCCATAGGCAGTGGAGCCCTGACAGTTCCCTGTGCCTTTGGGTATGGCTGCCAAACCTATTTAGGCCTCAGTCTTCACCTCTGTAAAATGGACAGAATCTCACTATCCCTTCTTACTTGGAAGGTGTGATGAGAACTGATGTCATATATGAAATACTTGGGATCCAAGAAATTGGGCTGAACTGGGTGTGAAGCCAGAGACTTTCCAAGTTCTCCTTGTCCACCCTGCCCCTGGAAACTCCTGTTTCTACCAGTTCAAATTACTCAGGGCTCTGGGATTTTTCCACATTTCTGGGTCACCCTCTCCCATATGGTCCCTCCTCGAAGATTTAGCAAGACCTGCCCCGTGCCTGCTGCGTGACTCCGGGCCTGGCCCTGACTCCCGCGGGGGCCAGTGTCTTTGTTCTCACCCTGCTCTCCCTCCCTGGCAGCTGCTGTTCCTGACCGGCCTCTCCCTCATCATTGGTCTGAGGAAGACATCTTCCTTCTTCTTCCAGAGACACAAGCTGAAGGGAACAAGCTTCTTCCTGGGGGGTGTGGCCATCGTGCTCCTGCGCTGGCCCCTCCTGGGCATGCTCCTCGAAACCTATGGCTTCTTTAACCTCTTCAAGTGAGTGCGGGTCCCTTTCCCCTGGAGGGGCCACCAGGGCCTCTGAGCAGCTGAGATCAGGTCTGGGCAGCGTGACCAGCAGTGCATCCAGAAGCTGGACTTTATCCTGCAGGAGAGGGGAGCCACGGAAGAGTTGAAATTGGGGAGGGGTATCAGGTAGACACTACAACCGTAGGTTGAAGGATAAGTTGGAGGGATCGGCCAGTCCACCAGCAAACATTGAGCACCTGCTGTGTTCCCATTACTGGGCTTGTCACCAGGGAAGAGACACAGGGCCTGCCCTCAAGTCTAGCAATCTAGATAGAGAGGAGGGGCAGTGAGCTGACATTTGCTAGTCCCCTAATGCACCAAGCACACTCACAATCATCCCCTCGTTTTGCCCTCTCCACAACCCATGGTAAGACTGTCCTCTGCTTTACAGATAAGGAAACCAATGCTTAGAGAGACTGCCCCTGCCCAAGTTCTCACAAGCAGTATGCAAAGGATCTGAACTTGACCCAGGTGTCTTTGGCTCATGTTCCCACATCCCTCGGCATGTCCTGTGTCAGCCTGGGCCCGATGAAAGGCAGGGAGCTCAGTGAAGATGTGTGGGCTCCATCAGGGCCAGGGAGGTGTCCCAGCGGAAGCAGGACTAGAGACAGGCCTTGGATGGGTAGGGTCTCCGAGAAGACTGGAGGGTGCTTAAGGAGAAGAAAGAAAAGGATGATATTGGGGAAGACCATCTCTGGGGCACTGAGGAGAGAACAGGGGTGGGACGGGGATGATGTGGGCTGGAAGAATTGTGGCTTATGGACTCATGGGAAGGAGCTGGGATCGGGAACCCTGGATTCTCATCAGAGCCCTCAGCTTGCTCAGTGCAGCCTTGAAAACACCCTGATCCACCCAGATGCCCGACACCTCAGAGACACCCTGTAGTGTGGCTTCAGGAACGAAATTTTCTCACAGGTGTCCTGCCGTCCATTATTTAACATTCAGATATATCATTATTCAAACAGTCATTTATTGGGGGGTGGAGAATAGCTCAGTGGTAAAGCACGTGCTTAGCAGGCACGAGGCCCTAGGGTTCAGTCCTTATTACCTCCATTAAAATTAAAATAAAATAAGAAAAAAAATTTTAAACCCCAACTTACAAATAGTCATTGATTCAAACAGTCAGTTATATTTAAAATACCTACTATGTGCCAAATACAGGGCTGGGTGTGGGGATACAGTGCTAAACAAGGAGGAACTTCCAGCGGAGCTTATAATTTCGTAAGGAAGGCAAACTAACTCTGAAAATAGTTACCATTTGTTGAGGGCTTAGAAGTGTAAGTAGAGCCACTGCAGATTCAGTAGCTCAGAGCTGTAAGAGCCCTCAGAGATGCAGGGGAACTTCAGGCCCAAGGAGAGGAAGTAAGTAACTCAGCCAGAATTCAGATTCCCACTCCCCTCACCTTTGCTGCACGCAGGGGCCCCTTCCAACGCCAGCCTCCGTGCCTCCCAGCCGTTTGGAGGGTCACCCATCCTCGCGGGGTGTGTGTGATGAGCCCGAGGCGTGGGAGAGAATAAACAGCACAGCGGTCCCGCCTGGAGGCCAGGAAACCTGCGGCAGGTGGTACACACCAGTGCAGGGAGGGGAAGACAGGAACATTAGTAAAAATAAATATTTCCCAAGCATGGAAGGCCTTATGATGTAGATACCATTATTAATAGTATTACTAACCCCATTTTACAGCGAGAAACTGAGATTCAGAAGTTAAGGGATTTGCCCAAGTTGACCAGTGCCAGTGATGGGCAGAGCCAGGACCTGAACCCAAGGAGCCTGCCCCCGGGGCCTCTATTCTTGAGAGCTTGTCAGGAGGGGCTGGCGGGGAGCGCAGCTACTCCTACACCCTTGGCCGAGCAGAACAATCCTCCTCTATCGGGATGGTGGTCCTCTTCATCCAAGCATACGGCTTAGGGAGGGACGCACATGAAGCTGTGAGGCAGGAAGATGACACCCGCCTAGGCAGCCAGATCAGCCGAATCAACCCTGGAGATCAATGACAGATGACAAGGACAGGGTGACAGATGTCGCAGCCAGATCGCCCTCACATCCCCGGGGCCTTATTCTTAACTACTCCACTTGGCTGCCTCTCAAAAAACAGGGCTGCGGCACCACGCCCACTCCCAGTGCCCTGGGGCCCGCTCTCTTGGGAGACAAAGCTGGAGCCTTTGGGGGGACCTCAGCCTCACTGCCCTCATCCTGCCCTCCCAGGCCATCACTGACCCCTCTCCCCACCTCTCTGCTCTTAGGGGCTTTTTCCCTGTCGTCTTTGGCTTCCTGGGCAATTCCGCCAACATCCCCTTCCTGAGTGCGGTAAGTGGGTTATTCCTGTGGCTTGGTGGTGCTGCCCTGGGGTGGGTGGGGCACACGGCGTTGGTAAAACTGGATGTGCTGTGGACCCTTCCTCATCGCCCCAGGTTGGCCAGCCTCAGCTCATCCTCCCCATCCTGTACGTTCTCCATTTGACAAGAGCAGATGAGATGAGGGGTGAGCAGCTGAACCTGAGGCATGGACATAGAGAACTGACGCTAGCTCTTTATTAGAGCCAAAGAGACAGAGGCTCGGGGACTCCAGGTGACCCAGCCAGAAGGTGCTAGGTTTCTGGGGAGCTGGCTGAGTCTGGGCCAGGCATGGAGAGGACGTGTGACAGCAGGAAAAGCAGATGGCAGACTGTCCTCTCCTTGGGGCAGGCATGGGGCAGTGGTCCCCTCCCTTTCTCTGAAGCACCTGACAAAATACGAGCTCTCTGAGAAGCCGGGGGGGGGGGGATGGTCCCTAAGCCAGCACCTTGACATGCCAGCCAGCTGGGCACATCCCCGTAGCCCCGTCTCCGCATCTACGCTCCGCACTGCTCCTGGCTCTCAAGGCCAGCTTCGTAATAACCTAGATATTGAGTCTGCTCTCCACGCTTTGTCTGGAGTAATGATTCTTGGCTCCCACAGCTGTTCCGGAGGCTTGAAGGCACCAGCTCAATGGTCTGAACAGCAGAGATGAGCTCCTTGAACTTGGATCTTTGGTTGAGGGGGCTGGAAAGGAAAGGGGGGCCACCCCCAGGCCCCCGCCCTGCACTGACTCATCTCCCCATCATACCTGGACTTCTCCAAGTCCAGAAGGAAGGACGGAGCCGAATGACTGACCTCTAATTCCAGAGTGAACTCAAGAGGCTGTCAGCACTGCTGGGAGCAGAGATCCAGGGCCCCATGGAAGCTGCACTGGGGCGGGTATCACATCCTGTCTTGTATTTATCAGAGGAAAAGCACGGATTAAATCCTCAAGCTGGGGGCGTCCCTGAGACTCACAGTCAGTGTCTCCAGCCCAGTAAGTTCATTTCCGGACTCGGGGCAGGCCGACCCACACACACACATTCGACTGTTCTCATGCCCTGTGATTTTTATCCTGGGGTTAACTAGTCCTAATGAATGAGATGATATATTTGCAAGCCCCTGTTAGCAGTAGGTATTAAACAAGTGATGGGTATTAATCCCGCATAGTGGCAGGAAGTGCTTCTCAACCATTAATTAGGTGGATATATTTAAAATATATCCAGGTAGATCCTGCGCTGGGGTAGAGACCCAGCCCCTGAGGGTAGAGACGTAGCCCCAACCTTCCGAGGGCCCCAGTCTCCGTCCGAGGGTGAAGTGCATTCTTTACAGGCTCAAGAAAGAGACAGGAAGGCCCCTGCTGTGGGTACATTTAGTAAATCTCTGTGAGGGCCCCCTCTGTGTGTACCGAGCAAGGAGCAGGGGTTGGAGGTGCAAAGGGAAGCAAACCTGCCCTGCCTTCAAAGTGAGGGTCACAGCAATTACAAAACAGTGTGATCCCAACCCCAGACGTGGCGGTGGGACCCCAGGAACAGCATCTGGACACACCGCACATGGAGGTCACTCCTCCGCGTTCCCTGAGCATCCCCCAGGTACGTCCACCTTCTAGAACTACCGTTTTTTGCTGCTTTCTTGGCCGGCTGCTCACATACCTGTGGCCGCCATCTGACCATGGCATATTCATCTCCAAACCCTGTGCTGAACACGTGCTCACTAATTGTTTGGGGAAAGAAGGGATGAGGGAAGGAAGAAAAAGAGACAGTCCCCCACCCAGTCCCAGATCCCAGCCCCGGAGCTGCCCCCTGGTCTGAGTCCCAGGCTGAGCTGCCAGAGCTGGGAGCACACGGGGATCAAACAGCCCCTGGGCAGACTGTGCCGTGTCCTCTCCCTCCCGCCCCCGCGTCCTGCTCACGTCACACTGGCTGTGTCGTGGCTCTTGTCTGGAGGGGGATCATCACATGCTCACCCCCTCCTCTCAGTCCATTTCCATGTTTTGGGGGGCAGGACAGGTCTCTGTGTGGGTCTGGGGAATAGGGAGTGAGGGGGATGAAAAGCACTTGTGGGGCTAAGAAAGCCAGACCTGGAAGGCTGCTGGGGTGGGAAGAAGAGGCTAATTTCAGTCATGAGAACCAGGAGGCGGGAGGCAGCCCTGGGGAGCACTGTGCCCTCTGAGGGGGTCTGAGGAGGAGGGAGCGGGAGGCAGAGGTGGGCCTGTCCCTGGCCACGTCACTCAGGCTTTATAAAAGAGACGTGATCAGGGGGCTGGTAAGAGTGAGTGCAGGAGCCCAGCTCCCCCTCCCTCCGGGTGTTCACCCTCCCAAGCATTAACATCACCGCCTCAGAGACCCCGCGGATCTCCCACTGCACCAGGACAGAGCCAAGGCAAGGTAGGTGCGCTGTGCAGTGCACACCTGGGGAGGGGTCTGGCCGGACCCGGGGAGGCTCCAGAGGTGGGAGCAGAAGTTCAGCTCCAAGACTGACAGGTGTGTCCCAGGCAGGCAGAGGAGGCACTGTTCTTTTTACTGGGTTGGCCAGATTATTCTGGGGGGTCTGGGTAAACACACTGACCTGCACTTTATGAAATCAGGACCTTGGGGATTCCTTTCTGTGGAAGGAGTAAGAGCAGCAAATGAACTCTGTGGCTGCGATGAGAGACTGCAGAAGCTTTTGGAGGGAGCTGGGGAACTCCTGGGGCTCACGTGCTCAACGGGACTTCTCTGAGCAGTTTCCCTGCACCGCCCCCCCCCCCGACGTGTGGATGGGAAACACAGACCTAACCAAAGAGCCCCTGTGTGCCCTGCCAGCCCCCTGACTGCCAAGAGATGGGGGTCACCCAGGAAGGGAGCTGCCCCGCTGCAAACGCTTTCTGACTAAGCCTGGAATTTGTTACTCACTAGGTCCAAAACCCTGCAGCAGGGGGACCACAAAAATGCCCACAGCAGGGCAGCCACTCATGGTCCCTTGGAAGCTGGTGGTTCTCTTCCAAATTCAGTTCTGCCACATGTGTTAAACATTCCTGTGCTGGGCAGTGAATCAAGACTTGGAGGAGAGAGAGGGAGTGAATGTGTGTGTGTGTGTGTGTGTGTGTGTGTGTGTGTGTGTGTACTGGGGACAAGTAGTGGGGAAAACCAAAATTCTCACATGGCACCCATGGTAAATGCTACCTATAATGGGTTGGGGAGGATGCAATACGGGTGAGAGGCACTGGAGGAAGGAACACTACCCTCTAACCACACAGCCTGCCTACTCCCCCTTTCCTCACTCACCATCCTGCTTCTGGAGAGCAGCCTGAATGCTCCGTCTGAAAAGCAGTCTACACACATTCCTCTCTGGCTCACACCGCTCCTGCGTGGCCTCTTCCCCAGCCTCAGGGCTCTCTCGCTCTCCAGCGAATCTCCACCCTCCAGGGCAGGCAGGAGGGTGCACTCCCCTCCCTCCACACCCAGCTCCAGCTTCCCTGCTGGGACTGCCTTGGGCAGATCTTTGTTCATCTTGCTGACTCCTGCTCAAAAACTCAGCTCAGGGGCCACCCCTTGCAGAAAACCTGCGTGTACCCCCAGATCAGGCTCCCACAGGCTCCCACCTGTCCCCCACTGCCCCCACCAGGTACCCACATGCCTCCAGCGTACCGTTTACCATGTTATTTTGAGATGGTCTGCTTAAGACTCAGTTTCTTGTGCTAGATCTCAGGGGAGGGCCTGGGGGAAGCAACCCTGTGTCTGAGCACCGGTAGCGCCCTGCGCAGCACAAGTGGATGCTGTGATGAGGAATGATGTCTGAACTAACCTGGACCCTGTGCCTCCTGGTCTGAAGCCACAAAAGAAATGGTTTTACACTGTTCTCTCGAATGGATTGATCCTGCTTCCACTCCCCACCCCAGGCCTTAAGGCTAGTGCAGAAAGCCGTGGTCTGCATTTCAGGGTGTCATAGAATCAAGTCTGCAAGGATAAGTGACCATCTGAGGGGACAGTCGGTGGCCAGTCTGAGCCAATGATCTTATTTTACATGTGGAGCAATAAGGCCCAGAGATTGGGGGCGACTTGCTTTGGTCTCACATCTCACATCTCACAGGGAGGGCAGGCAGAGCTGGGGCCAGATTGGGTCCCACTCTTACTCTGCCCTATGCCTGGGTTCTGGAGGGAGAACAGGGAGACGAATGGGGAGTGGGGGCAAGACAGAGGATGGACGGGGCTGAGCAACCATTAGGAGCTAATGGGCACAAATGATAATCTCTCCCAACACACACACACACACCCACGCACACACACACGCACACACACTTGCCCCTCGACCACAGAGAGGCTTCAGCCTTTAGATCTGGCACCCACACACTTTCTGCTTAGCCTGCAGGGCTGCCTGGCTCCCCATCAGTCTGTCTTTAATCATGTTTGTTGGACAATCTCAAAGTGCCTGATGACTTTTTCAAAGAGCAATCAGACTTGGAAGCTGGAAGAGCTTGCAGGGGCAGGCAGGTGGCGGTGGAGTGCGGGATGAAATGGGAAGGGGGTGTAGGGGGGGTCAGGTACAACAGCTCCCACCTCAAAAGCCAAAATAATGCAATCAATTAAATTGCTATCTTCCCAGGGCTCACGGAGACTAGAACATGGAGACAATTGACCTGATACACCGGGGAAAGGTTTTTCTCTTTCCTGAATTACAGGCAATAAGACCATTTAATGATGGTCTTCAAGGCCATGAAGGGTTATGAGAGCAAGCCAGATGATTGACTCTCTTTCTTTTTTCTTGAAAAAGGAAAACCATTAAGTTCCTATTACAAAGGTAGGGGAAGGTATAGCTCAGTAGTAAAGGGTGTGCTTAGCATGAGGTCCTGGGTTCAATCCTTAGCACCTCCATTAAAAATAATAATAATACAAAATAGATAAACCTAATTACCTCCCCCCCAAAACAAACAAAAAAGTTCCTATTAAAGCAAGAGGGAACTGAGCCAGGTTCAGGAAGGCACATTCTAATGGGGAGAGTGGAACACAGAAAGTTGTGGATTAATGCAGAGCCCAGCACAGAGAGAAGTGCCTGCTCCCAGGCTCCAGAGACAACGTTTGGACCTCAGCGTTTGCCACTCAGTGGAACTCCTGGACCTACTTCAGGTCACCCCTCCCTGCTCAGTGCCACACTGTATCTCTTCGTCTCTCCAGCATTCCTCCCAAGCAAACCTGAGATTCAGAATCCTGGCCATTTTCCAACCTGAGCAGTCCTGCCCCTTCCACCCATATGGATCCTTCCTCCCTCCATTCCGTCTTCCCTTCCCTCCTTCCTTGATAACCTTACTGGCCTCCCCTCTTGCAGGAAGCCCTCCCTGATGATCCCTACACAGCATGAGTTCAGCTTGGACTCTACTGTGCAAGTGGCCTCAGTCCCATTTTCCATGCTGTGTCTGTTCAGACTCATTCCTCCACTGGGGGCCTCCCAGGGCAGGGCTGTCTCCTCCCTTCCAGGGCTCCCCTCTTTGCACTGGGATCTGCCCCAGCACCCAGCCCCGATGTCGCACCTGACCTAGTCCCTTCTCCGTCTTTCTGTCTTGACATCAGGGTAGTTCCAGGACCTGCATCTTCTCACCAGGATGAACTCACTGGTTTCCTGGCAACTAATGCTTTTCCTTTGTGCCACCTCCTTCAGGGAGACATTTGAAAAGGTGGCACCCATGGAGCACCCTAGAACCACAGGTATGTGCTGACTGGGAGGGAGGGCGGGTGGGGGCAAGTGAGCTGTCGCAAAATGAGTTACCATATTTTTCAGCTCTGGCTAGTCTGTTAATGGGAATTTAACTCTGTATTTAATGGAAACCTAAGACTAGCACACGCAACACATTTAGGGGCCCCACTAACCTTGCAAGCAAGGGCCAGCTTGCCGCTGTTGTGGACGTCAGGAGGCTCACCCAGGTTCAGGTGCTTGTTAACCACCAAGCTCCTTCGTGCTTTTTTCTGCTCTACGCCAACCACCTCTCTGTGCAGATCTGCTGGGAAGGAAATTTACTCTGCAAGTTTCTTTTATCAGTGACCTTAGTTCCTTTATGGCGCATTTGGGGGGGTAAAAGTCTACACAAAAAGGACAGATCTTTAATACCTGTCAACCTTATGTGTTCATTGTGGAACAGATGTCCTGGAGAAACTGAGGCCCAAAGAGGTAAAGAAACCTCCCCCAAAGTCACTCGATCCAATGCTGCAGGAACTCAGCAGGAACTGATCTTCCCAAGAGTGCCCTCCGTGGGGCATGAGCTGGGATGGCGCTCGTCCCCAAGTCAGGAGTCCGGGTTTAATACTGCTGGGTGGTCAGCTTTCTGGGCAAACTAGAACTGGAGCTTAGCCTCTTGGGACCTCAGTTCCTCCAGCTGTGGGACTTGGAGCATTCCCTCTACACACGCCACATCACTGTGCCCAGAAGATATTATTCCAAAGCAGAAAGAACACAGCCCTGGGAACCCAGCCCTCCTTTGACAAGAGTCTCTTCTCTGCTCAGATCGGGTGTTCTTTCTGGGGGAAGGAGGCTCCCCCAGAAGAGACCCTCACCACTGCCCTGGGCACATTGAGCTCTTGGCTCTTTTTGGCAAAAGGTTTTAGGTGAGACTGAAAGCAAAAGTCTACGCATCCTGCTGATGAGATGGTGGCTGTAGCTGGAAAGGGAGCTGCGGTCCCTCCCACCTCAGCCAGGCCCTAGGCAAGGCAGGAGGGCCCTGCTAGGAAGATTATCACTAACTCTGGACCATGCCCCAGCTCCTCTTCTTCAAAGTGTGCCAGGGCACTGAAGAGCAGGGCTCAAAGCCAACTGCCCCCACAACACACACCCACTCACACTCCAAACCTCATTTCCACTCATCTTTTGCCACAATTGGCTGGGGTCATTGTCTACTCAGAGCTAGTTGGCATTATTTTCCTGCTAAAAATTATAGTGAACTTAATGAGCCTTGCATGTGAAGTGCCTTCCAAATTAGCCTCATTAACCCTCAGGATGAAGGGGAGAGATTATACCCAGAGTAGGGGCGGTGAGCTGGTTAAGGTGACCCAGATAATTTCCCATTTTTCATATAGCTTATTAGAGGTCACACTTGTTGGGGGTGTCAGGGCACAATGGTCTTAGCTGCACTTTCTTGATTTCTGTAACTACAAGCCTTTCATTAGTTTTTATATATTTAACAAGCATTTTAAAAAATTTCAGTATTTATTTAGCTTTTGTTGGTGGGGAGGTTTATTTATTTTAAATGGAGGTACTGGGGATTGAACCCAGGACCTTGTATAGTCTAGGCATGCACTCTACCACTGCTCTATACCCTCCACCCCCTTAACAAGCATTCTTGAGGCCCTACTATGTGTGAGGCACTGTTTACAAGACTCTGAGGGACTCTGAGATGACTAAACACGGCCCCAGTCGCCTCAAGGAACTCACAGTCTAGTGGGAGCCCGATGCAAAGCCGGAGCAAAGGGCCAGCCAGCGATCCAAGGAGAGGAGAAAGGCTGAGTGTCCAGCAAATGCTTAGTTTTCTTTATTTCCAAGCTCTACCCTATTTGCTTCCTAAAAGAATGTAATTAAATATAAAAGCCATTTAAGATAATTCCAGAAAACATTTGAAATTGAACTTGTGTTGAAGGCGGGAGGAGCAAATGGCCTAACCACCCATGCTAAGATGCTGGTGGTGCCCGGAACGGAGCTCTGAGCTTCCCAGGGGTCGAGGGATAAAAGAGAAGGCGAGGATGGGGATGCGAGTAAGTGTTCCAAAGCCCTCTTTCCTGGGCTCCGGCCTCCCGGCAGCCTCTCCCTGTGACTCTGTCCTAGGCCCGCGGCCCGGACCCCCAGCGCTCCGGGCCCCCTGGGAGCAGAGCCGGCGGTGTGAGGAGACCAAGCCCGCCGAGGCCGGGCCGGGCCGTCGGGGGGCGTCGCTGTGCCCGCCTCCCGAAAGCTCCGCGGGGCCCCAGGGGCCGGGCCCGTGCGCTCCCGGCAGCCGCCTGATCCCCGCCCCGCGGGGCGCGGTGCTGGTGCAGCGGGAGAAGGACCCGTCCGCCTACAACTGGAACTCCTTCGGCCTGCGCTACGGCAAGAGGCAGGCGGCGCCGCCCGGGAGCCGCGGCCGAGGCGCTGGGCGGGGCTGAGCGCTGAGATGCCGGCCTTGACCTTCCAACCCGGGACGTAGTCCGAGAGTGCTGGCGGGGCTGGGGGCGGGGCTGGGGCGGGGCTGGGGGTGGGGCTGCGGGCGGGGCCGGGCCTGGGCCAGGGGTTTCTGTCCTGAAGCAGTAAAGGAAATGCTGCCCACTCATCCGCCAGATTTGTGCCTAATTTTTGCCAGCGGCGCCGATGGGATCGTTTGCCTTCTCTCTCTCCATTGGCTCTTTAGCCGGTTTTAAGATGGCTTTAGTGTTACCAAGGTCAGTACTTCTCAAACTAGAGGTGGTGAGGGACCGGGTTGACTTTTTTTCCCCATTCCGCGGCAGATCAGTACTTTTAAACACACACACACACACACACACTGCATCCGCGGCTCGGACTGAAAAAAATAAGAATAACTAAAAAGAAGCCCAAATTGGATGCTCCTTGGATGTTCCAGCAATATCAAATTTCTATAAAAATTTCTAGGCCAGGGGAAGGAGGATGGCTTAAGTACCTTCCCTTTTCCCAGGAAAGTTTTTAGCCAGTTGGACAGCTTGATCTGGAAGAGGGTGCCAGCCACTGTCCCATCATACGTAGGCTTAAATATCACCCCAGCCCCACAGTCAGACCTCTGCTGGGGTGCTTGGCCACAAGGCTCTGAAGCCCCACTCCACGTGGGAAGAGTGTCAGCAGCGGACTGGGCCATGCATCTGCCACTCTCTCTCGACCCCAGGAAACCCTGAATGGGTCCAGTGGTTTACATGCATCACTCTCTGCATCCTCAGAACCATTTGAGGGGGCTGAGCATGTATTAGCCCCATTTTCACAAGTGAGAAACCCGAGGTTCAGAAATTTCAATAACTTGCTCAAGGCACGCAAACAATGAGTGGCAAGCGCTTTCAGGCTCCTGACGCTAGACTCTGGCTTCCCCATTGCACTGTTATGCCTCTCCGACATGACAGGGTGACCATGCCAGTCAGCTGTGACGGACACCAGGAAAGGTTAGTCTGCCTTGTGGGGACATTCCTGAGGGGCCGCAATAGCTGGGGAGTTTGAATTGCTGTAGGACAGAGTAGAGTTTGTCATTAGGGAAACTCCAGGAAACCTACGCTTCTGCCCCCAAGAAAACCCAGCCCTATTTGACAGCCTTGGGTGACCCCTTCCCTGCTTGATCTAGAACAGAAATGTTTTTCCCAGAAAGATTGCGGAGTCCACCACCATTCTGTGAAACACCAGTGTTCCACCCATTACAGAAACCAGGACGTCATAGAATGGAGGCAGAACAGTGTTGCTATGGCAATGAGATAGGCTGCTATGACAACTTGCCCAACCCTCCCCCCGAAACTGTCCTCCAGGATCTCTCAAATTATTTTTACTGCTGTGAGCTCGTGTCCCAGCATGGGATGCCAGGGTGATGCTGTTGGTATTTCATCCCTAAACACTTTCAGGTGTGTCTCTGTACCACTGGGAGAGAATCATAAACTAAATACCTATCCTGTTAAGTGAGTTCTTCTCCGAGTCCCTGGACCAGTTCTTTCTCTGATGAAGTCTGTGGGTAGGAAAAGACCAGTGGGTCTCTAAAATCTGCTCTTAGCCAGCCTAATCTTACAAAATTCTCTGTGATCCCTTGTAACCCTTCCTCATGGCCTTAAGTTTAGGCAGATAGGAGGCAGGGCGGGGTGTGTGTGTGTGAGAGTGTGTGCGTGTTGCTTCAGAAGTAGGAGAGTGAAATGTGTTCCTCTGGTATAAAAAGCAAGCCTGTGTCGGAGCAGGTATGTGTAAGGGGGTAAACGTGAGAAACATACATGTGTCTGTGTGAGCCTGTGTGTGGTGTGGCCCCTCTAACTACATTTCAGGCCTTATCGGCTCCCACTGCAACCCGAGTGCCCTCCAGGATCTCTGTTCTAGCTGTGTCAGCAGGTGGGGGGGGAGAGCTGGGTCCGCCTGTCCTGTGCTTCTTGCCCAGGGCTGTGCCTGTGAGATTCTGGGCTTCGGAGTTCTTGGCCCCATGTCTCGTGAAGTGATGGGCATCTCCATGAGATGAATGCATCTTTGACTTCATGAGGCCCCCAGCCTGACTCTGAATGGGTTGGAGGGAAGGTACAGGGCACATCGGAGGCTATGAGGGGCCCCAGGGACACCCTTCCACCTCCTGAGACTTTCTGGGTGGCCTCAGACAGATGGGGCACCAGAGCCCAAAGACTTGGAGGTAGGGCTGCTTTAGGGGCTCTCAAAGCCACTCTTTCCTGGGATCTTTGGACAATCCCCAAGGGGCAAGGGACCAGGAGGACCTGGGCACCCTTCCCTGGGGGAAGGGGAAGTGGGAGGCCTCTTTCCATGCTCCACCCCTTTTGGTAAGTCTGTTTCACTACTAGGGAGCCGGTCTCCTGCCCCTAAGCAAAGGAATGTGGGGAGTGGGGGTGGGGGGATGCAGGGGTATTTCTGCCTTCAGTGTCACTCAACCTGTTAATAAGCAGTTTTTCAGTACCTATGCATACCAAGCCCGGGGCTACCCCATTTCAGCCTCACAGCAGCTGCATGAGGTCGGCAGCATTATTGGAGAGGTTAAGTGGTGTAGCCAAGGTCACAGAGCTGGCCAGTTATGGAGCCCAGGGTCAGACTCTCATATTCTGATTCCAAATGACACAATCTTCCTCCTCACTGAAGCCTTTCCTTTCTCTTGGTCCCCGCTGTGTGGCAGAGCTAAACTTTTCCTCGAACGATCTGTCTTGGGAGCAGGTCTCTGGCAGCCAGTGCAACTCTATCGTGATCCCTCGCTAGACTTCTTCAGTGACAACAGAGGTGAGGTCACCAGTCCCCAGAGCAGGCCTCCCCGCCTCAAACCTCCTACCAGGGCCAGGCGTCTGAATTTTGCCCCTGTCTGGCTCCTTCTTTCTCTAGAAGCAGCTTCCCTAGGTCCAGACTCGCTCACAGGGAGGTGAAGGACATCACGTCCCATCTGAGGGGAGCCAGCACGCCCTTCCTTGCCTTCAGTGCCTTCTTCCCTTTTAAAGACATCAGAGCCCAGTGGGCTTCTGTGCTCAGCCCAGGAGGGAGCCTGGAGGCAGGGCTGGTTTGGGTTGTTGGGAGACCCAGGAATAACAAAGAGCCCCCAGTTTCATCCCCTTCTCAGGTTTTGCTCGCCTATGTTTTCTCTATTATCTGACCAACTGTCTCTTCAACGTGCCTCCCTAAGCCCCTTAAAAGACAGCACAGGAACAAGGGAAGAATAAACTCCCAAGGACAAAGAGAAGGGAGAGGAAACCACAGCAGATGAGAAATGACAACCAGATGTTAAAGATGGAAATTCTATGGAGGACTTGGCAGAATGAAGGAAGCTACAACATCAAAGCCAGCAAAAGAGGGTTACCGAAGGGCATAAATGATTTACCCCCAGGATCAAGTCTCTGTACTTGGAGGTGTCTGGGACAAATTCTAGACTGAGAGCAGGGGACTGGCTGGAAATCTTTATGTGCAGAAGAAATATTTCCCGAGTCCCTTCTCTCCATCCAACACAGCCAGGCTATCCCGCCACCCCACTGGGAAGAAGCTAGGGCCTTCCTCTCTTGAAGGCTCAGTAGAGACCTCCAGTCTTGGGGTCACAAGCCCAGTGAGGATGGGGATAAAGAGAGTGGCTGAAAAGGGAGAGACAGTGTGAGAGCCTGGCTGGGTGAGCCCCTAGCCCTGTCCCAGACTCCTCCCAGAATGCAGACAACAAGGACCACCTCCCCAAATGGGAGACAGAAAGCCCCAGAAAATGACAATGGAGAGGTTAAGTGGTATGCCCAAGGTCACGTAGCAGGCTGATACTGACAATGGAGGGTAACTGCCTTAATCCACGTGGCTGCTTTAACTAAGTACCACAGACTGAGTGGTTTGTAAACAACAGCAATTTATTCCTCACAGTTCTGGAGGCTGGAGAAGTCCAAGATCAAGGGGCCCCAGATCCAGTGCATGCTTCCTGGTTCAGAAATGGCTGTGCTTGTGCTGTGCCCTCACACGGCAGAGAGGAGGAGGGAGCGCTCAGGGTCTCCTTTATACGGGCACGAACCTCATTCATGAAGGCTCCACCCTCATGACCGAAACACCTCACCGAAGGCCCCACCTCCTAATACCATCACACTGAGGGGTTAGGATTTCAACAAATGATTTTGGGGGACACATTCAGTCTATGGCAGTGCCCCAGGGAAAAGCCTGCTTATAGCCTCCATCTAGAGTGAGACTTGCCCCTGCACACTGAGCTTCTAGGCCCCTCCACCTGTCCCTCTTAATCATGAATGGGGAGCCAAGGAGTCCCAGGAACTTGAAAAGAACCACCAGCTTGAAAGAGGAGACTAAAGCAAACAAACAACAGAAATTAGAGACACCACGAAAAAAATTAGTCTTCATTAATATTCTCAGAGGCCATAAGAGAAAACTTTGCGCCTATAAAACAAGTAGTGGATGCGATAAACATAGGAATAGTCACGGAATGAGAAAGGGAAGTTTTGGAAGTTAAAAGTATAGGAGAAAAATATTTTTAAGAAATAAAAGAGTTGGGACATCAAGTTAAGGAAATCTCGTAGAAGGTGGAACAAAAAGAAATCAGGAGATAAAATATAAGAAACTTAGAAAACAAAAAAGAAGTTGCAATATCCTACTGAGTTCCAGAAGAGAGAAAGGAGAAAATGGGAGGGAAGCAATTACCAAAGAATTAATGTAGGACGGTTTCCAGGAACAGAAGGACACAGATTTCCAGGTTGAGGGCATCCACTGAGTGCTCGGTACACACATGGGAAAAAAGCCACACCAGGGGTAAGGAAAGGTGGTGAAATCCCCTAGAGATCAAACTGTAGAAGAGTCTGGAAGCAGAGTGGCACCAGATTTGTTAAACTCAGAAGCTATTGGAAAAAACAATTTCCAATTTCACAGGGAAAATAAATTCCAACCTAGAATTCTATTCACACCCAAGCTATAAAGAGGAAGGGTTGAACGGAAGCATTTCTAGACATGCCAGGCCTGAAAGTGCTTACTTTTCCTGCATCCTTTCTCAGTAAGCTTTAAAATACACGTTCCACTTAAACACCAGTGTCAAGTGAGAAAGAGGAACACCCCCACAGCCCGGGCACAGAAAGCCACAGAGGAGAACGGCAAAGAGAGCCCCCAGACAGTGATGTACAGCAGATCCAGGAGCTCCCAGGAGAAATCCCACCGGTGCTTTACCCGGACATCACACCAGGTGGAGGGGGGTGTGGAGCATCTGAGCAGAATTCACAGGATCTTAGAAAAACAAAGAGTGGGAAAGAGGAGGGGGGCAATGATGAACTTAATGAAAAGCAAAAAATTACACAAGGAAATGTCATCACAATACACAGTGAACGTTAATTTAATTATAATGATGTAAATACTGGTGCTTTTGATTTTGCCAAGATTGGAGGGCCAGAGTATAAGAAAGAAAAATCCTTATCTGCCATAAAAGAAGAAGAGAAAATAATGAATAAAATTGAAATATTAAGAAATGGCAATTTAAGCATAACCTTTAGGAATATGGACGACCAAGGAGAGAGAAATGGTGGAGAGGGTTGAAGATGTCGCCTCTGTAGAACAGGGCTGGGCATGGGGACTGGGGGCAGGACTGGAGACTGCTGGTTCTCCTTAAAAGCCTTTTAGTTCTGGTGGATTTTAAAACTAGAGCATTTCTTTTTCTCATTTTAAAAAAAAGAGAGGGGGAGAGGGAAGAATGGAGGGAAGGGAGGAGGGAAGGGAGGAGGGAAGGAGAGAAGGGGTCCATTTTCTGGAAACATCCTCGGGATGCACCCACCTCCCTAACAGCCCCCCTCTACCCCCACTATCCTTCTGCTGGTGACGTTTGAGCACACATCCCCCCAGCACCCTCCCATCAGAACCACCGACCCTGCATCACCACTCCCCCCTCCAACACACAAACACACACCCTCCTCCGAGCTGCTCCACCATCACCCCACCTCTGGAGAAAGGACCTTCCAGTTTAAGCCTCTTTTGATAATGAAACAGACCCCCAGTGCCATTTGGGGAAAAGCTTTCATGCCTCAGGATACGGTGTCTGGACCCACTACATGGGTGCATCTCATGTCAGGAACGTTCCTTCGACCAGCTCTCCCACCAAGACCTCTGCCCCCTTGTAATCCTGTCCCCCCTCCAGACCCCTGCAGCTCCCAAGACCTGCGTCACCTGCCTTCAATTTTCCTGGGTCACCACTTGAGCAGGCCTCAGGCTGGGATCACCCCAACCCTGTAGCTAAATTCCTGTTCCTCCAAGGTCCCCAGAACAAACAGCTAAAGACGCTTGGTTCTCAGCAGGTCCCCCCGACCCCTCACTCCAAGGGGCTCCTGGTCCCAACCCCGATGCCTTCTAAGTAATTAATCCCTCTGGAGGGTCCACCCACACAAGGCAGCCCTGGCTGGTTATTAAACTCCATTCTGGGTCTTTTTTCTCTCTCAAGGCCCCAGCTGCTCCTCTCTGCAAGCTCAGTGCCTCCATCTGATTGAAAAAATTCCTCCTAGATGCAAGCTGGGGCCCTCCAAGGACAGGGAGCTAAGCGTGACGTGGAGAGGAAGACAGGCAGAGGAAAGACGTGTCTGCTTTTCTATCTTTTCTCCTGCTTCCCTGTTCATTTTTTTATGAACAGAAGCAGGACTGGCCCAAAGATATTTAACTTCCCAACTCTAAGTCTACCCCCTTTGCCCTCTTCCCCAGGGCAGTGGCCATGGCGAGAGCTTTCCACTCAGCGACTGCTGGCCGGGCATAAATCCATGCTCCTTTCAAAGCAGCAAAAATCAGGCCCTTCGTGCCATCAGCCTTCTCTCCCTTCACCTCCTTTGGCCTCTCTCAGCCTTGGTCATAATACCCAAATCTCCTTAAGATCATTAGCATGGAGCAAAGTGGGTTTGGGGCCATTTTTAAAGAAACCCTGAGGTGAGGAGGGTATAGCTCAGTGGTAGAGTGCGTGCTTAGTATGCACGAGGTCCTGGGTTCAACCCCCAGCACCTCCATTTAATAATAATGATAATGGCTTTCCTGAAACACACTTATTTTAACTCAAAACTGATAAAAAGACTTAATCACATATTCAGTAGTAGTCACTTGATAAACAGCTATCACCACTGACAGCTATAACATTTTATGTTTCACACATAAATGTTTATATATGTGTGTGTGTGTGTGTGTGTGTGTGTGTTTGCATATTTGTGTCTGGGCATAAACTGTAATTTTTTTTTTTTAACCATCTTACTTATTTACTAAATTGGCTTATACTTTTTTCTGTTGAATGATGTAGACAATGAAAATAAAAATACTGTGTAGTCACTATAAAAATTTTGGAAAATTTAGGAGAGCAGAAAATAAAAAACATGCATAGTCTTACCCAGAGATATCAGTTAACTTTTTTATATATGTCCTTCTAGATCTTTTTCATGCATGTGTATTAAAAAATGGGATTATAATTTAAATAATAATGATAATGATAATGATAATAATAATGAGAAGAAGAAGAAGAAAGAAGCCCTGAGCACCACTCATCTCCTGAGCTTCCCAGAGCACCACCCCCCCATCTGGAAGCCCCTGCCCGCCCCCTCTGCACACCCAGCCGTGGGATCTGAAGACAGAGGAGAGGGCCTGGCTCCGACGCGATTTATGCCTCTCCGGACTGGTTCTCATGGTTCTCACGTCATGGGCCTGCCCCAGGGGAAAGGGCAGGTGCGACCCAACCCTTCTCTCTGCCTCGGCCAGCTCTGCTTCCCTGACCCCGAGGTGACGCAGCCTGGGGCCTAGACGTGGGATCCCTGGGGGCTTCTGTGAGAAACACTGGACCCCGGGCTGATGGGGCCTGGGAGATAACCCAGAAGGGTCCCTACCCACACTCCTTCCCCCCTACAGCCCCGGGCATTGGAAGGCCTAAGTTCAGAGAGGGAGACTCTCATGGCCAATCCAACCACCTTCCAGATCATTCCCGCCCGACAGCGGAAACGGGGCAGGAACAGGCCAGGCCACCTGCAGGCAGTCAGGACACACCGAATCCTCTACGGGCCTTCAGGTCTTGCTTTCAGGATCCTCACTCATTCCCAGTCTTGCTTAGATGTGGTACCCGGTTTCTGGTCTTAGGATCTCAGGCCCATGGGACTTGAGGGGGGAAGTGGACTGAGAGGAGCCCTGAGGACAAAGGACGTCTTCAGCCCCCAGCCTCTGAGCTAGAGCGACCAGGAGAAACAGGAGACTGTCATTTCCGGGCCCCATCACCATCTCAGAAGTTGGTTTCCTTGTCTCTCCTCTGGTCCCTGCAACGCTCTTGTACCGTCTGAAAGGGGCCGCATGGTGCTGTGTGTCTCCTGGCGAGGTGACTCACTCTTATTCACACTTGTCCCCGCTGCTGGTCCCAGGGCCAGCACACACGTGTGCTGCACACAGTGGCAGGAGGCAGGGCTATGGGCAGGAGGGACGTCTGGGGCTGGAGAGCGCCTGAGGCCGCAGAGGGCCTGACCGGCTGGCTAGGTCCCTGGCTCTGCCTTTGCCACAGGAGGGTCTTTTTTTTGGGGGTGGGGGGGGAGAGATAATTTGGTTTATTTATTTATTTAATGGAAGTACTGGGGACGGAACCCAGGACCTCGCGCATGCTAAGTACACACTTTACCACTGAGCTGTACCCTCCCCCCACCACAGGAGAGTCTTGAGTCCTGACCTGGAATACAGGTGAGGGTCCTGCTGCGCTGTGCTGGGTGTCTAACCTGCAGCTAGACGGGGGCTTTAAAGAGCTCCCCCCACCCCAGAAAGCTCTGCTGGCTTGGCAGACTCAGCCACAGCTCAGCACCCCTTTCCTTCAAATCCCGTTGGCTGTGCTGGTCATCTCTGACACCCACAGCCCCAGAGAGGGGCCTGGGGTCCCAAGGCAAAGCGCATCCTTCCCTGAGTTCCCTGCAGCCTCAGCTTCCTGGTCTGAGCAGTGGGCATGAGGGGACCCACTTCACACTGCTGAGAAGGAACTGTGTTCGTTTCTGTCGCCTTTGTAACTGCAGCATCTAGAAAAGCACCCGACATACCTAAGAAAGATGAGAAATGCTCGGTGGACACTTGTTAATAATGAAAGAGGAATGAAAGTGCACTGAGGCCTGCGGGGGTGCTTAGCAGTCATTTGATCCGACAAGACAGATGTTTCCATTTTCAGGGCTTCTAAAAAGTTCTCCCCTGCCTTCAAATACTTCCTCCGCTGCCAAGAACCCCCCAATTCTCCCAACATCTTGGTTTTGTTTTTGTTTTTGGTCGGGGGAGGTATTTAGGTTTATTCATTGATTTATTCTTAGAGGTGGTACTGAGGATTGCACCCAGGACCTCGTGCATGCTAAGCGTGCGCTCTGCCACTTGAGATATACCCTCCCCCCCCCGTCATTGGGTAAGGGTGTTATAACTTCAGAGGCCCAAACGCATTCATTAGTCAACACATTAGCAACACAGCTTAGCTTCTCCGGTTAAGTCCTCACTGCCCACAATCGGTGCGGAGAACAGTGCCCTGGAGACACAGGACATGGACTAGCGGCGTGTCCGAGCAGGAAGGTGCCCTGGGCCACTCAGCGTCTGCTTCATTCTACAGATCTGGGAACTGAAGCCCAGAGACGGGAGGGGGGTTTCCATGTCACACAGCAAGTTGGTGGTAGTCAGCACTAGAACCCAGGTCCCTGACAACCGTGCCAGTGCTCTGGCACTGCCCGTCACAGTTCACTGGTCACTCACTCAATAAGTTTTAGGCACCACTTTGAGCCAGAAGCAGATGAACACACACACAGTAGGGTCGTACCTGCACTGTGGGAGCCCCCAACAGAAACTGTCACTTCCAGGCTGAGTCAGCGCCTGCTCCACAAAGGAGGTACTGATACTGATGTGGACCCCGAGGAACGAGCAGGGAAAAGCCAGGAGAGGGCAGCCTAAGCTGAATAAACAGCGCCCGTCTGGGATTTAGGAGCCAGGTGTGCGCCTGGTGAGCTGCCCAAGACTGGCAGAGACAGGGCCCAGAGAGGGCCGGGGCCGAGCAGAAGCAGGAGGAGGGGCTGGAAGACCAGCCGCCCCACCTCAGTCTTTGGAAGAAGCCTCCGCGAGGCTAGGTCTCTGAGGATGGACACACGTCCCCCCGCCCCCAGGCCTCTCGTCCAGAGTGCTACACGAGGCGCCTCTTCTCCCGTGATGCGCTTTCCCATAAATAGTTGCTGCTGACGGAGGTGGAGGGAAGGCAGTATTGAGGCCCCTGGGGCTGGATCTGTCAGGGAACAAGCCAGGAGGGGTCACCCATGTTCCGGATGGGAACACGGAGATGCAGCTGGGAGAAGCCAGTCAGGGGCACAGCCCAGGTTAATACAGAGGACAGAGCTTCAAAGACATAAGGAGTGGAGACTGGCTGGGGGCTGGAAACCTGGGTTCTAAGCCTGTCCCACCCCCGACCTTGTTCCCTAGCAGTGCTGTTTCTCAGCAGCCTCTGTCTTCTCTGAGGGGTCACAAGGCCAGGCTGAGACAGGGCTGCTGGCGTCACTGGGTATGGCCTTGCTTTCCCACAGCCATCCTTTCCTAGCTCTCCTGCTCCGCATCAGAAACCTGATCACCCTTCACCCACCTAGCTGGGTCCCATGGGGGATTTATTACTGGCTGCCCTGCCGTCTGCCCCAGGGTAATAAATTAGGGCCAAGCAGAATCGGCACCATCCTGAGTGTGGAGCGTATAAAAGGAGAAGGGTTCTTCAGTGGATCCCGAAGAGAGCTGGGGGCCAGGTGAAGGCTGGACCCGTGGAGCAGAATGCCTCGCTGGGGACTCCTGCTGGCGCTCTGGGGCTCCTGCACCTTTGGTCTCCCTGTAGACACTGGTGCCTTCAGACGGTAACTCGGCTGGGAGGGAGGGTGGCAGGGGCAGGGGAAGGGATTCTGACTTTCCTAACACCCCAACTTTCAGATGTGTGATGTCATCCAATCCACATGACCAGCAGGGCAGGGAGGTATGGTCCCAATTCAGAAAGGTTGGGTGACTCGCCCAGCATCACAGCCTGGAGGCCGTGTCTTTCGATCCCTGGCCAGAGCTTTCACTTCCCGCACAGATCACCATGCTAGGCAAGAAGGGGGTACTCAGCGATGACTGAGACATACTTCATGCCCTCAAAGAGCTCACAGCCTGATTACTAAGAAGGCTGTGGTATGGTTAAGTCTACCAGGGAAGCTGCGGGACATAGTTCCACGCAAGGCTTCTTCTAGAGTTGAATTGCCTTGGTTTGCTTTCTGCTCCACTAGCAGAACCAACTAGTTCTGGAACCACGGGCAAGATGCTGAACCTCTCCAGGTCTCAGTTTACCATTTTTAAAACAGGCATAATGACAGCACCTACATTACAGAGCCGCTTGGAAGACTGAACCAGACGATGCGTGCAAATCCCTTTGCTCGGTGCGGGTGCGCTGCAAAACCCAGCTGCGGTTACACGTCGGGGCACATTATCACAAATGTTAAAAGAAAGGCTTAAGGCAGCCCAAGGGAAGGAAGAGAAAGACATAACATTCCTCTTTGGTGCCAGGCCCTGCAGGAACAAGCAATTCTTCAAGGCTGCGGAAGGGGAGAGGTTGGGTGGGTGAGAGCCTCGTGGAGAAAGGGTTTCAGATTGGGGGGTGCAGATGGGACCAGAAGACTTGAAAGTAAGAGGATGAGTTTTAATAACAGAAATGGTTGCTGAGGATTTCACAGGATCCTTTTCCATATCTCAACTTGAGCTACCCTCCCAAAAACCCAACAGCCCCATTTTATAGCTGAGGACACTGAGGCTCAGGGAGGTCGCACATAAGAGGCTAAGCCTGGGCACACACTGGGCCTCTTGTTTCAAAGCCTCTTTCCACTGCTCCCGGGCTCATGGAGAGAAACAGCTGGGTTGGGGGCACAATGTGAGGGACTGGGAGCTTCCCAGCAGCGTGTGCCTGAGCGCAGCCCCCACCCCTGGGGGAAAGACTGATAGAGGTAAAACCGTTCTTCCTCGTTCTCTTCAAAAGCAGAAGAATGGGATTGGGTTAGGATGCAGAGGGCGTCAGGTTTTCGAAACACGCTTAGAGGAATTTTGCCACCTGCCGGGCGCAGGGCACCATGCAAGGCTCTTTGGGAGATCTGACAGCTGGACCCCATTCTCAAGGTACCGTGGTTGCCTTTTACATACACAAACGCCTTTCAGGTTTATCAAGCAGTGGTCAGCTCGGTTAATCTGCACAGTGATTCTCAGAGGTGGGTACTACCATTAAGTCCATTTTTATAGAGGAGTTAATGTGGGCTCAGAGAAGGCCCAGAGAGGTTAGGTAAATTGCTCAGAATCACACAGGTAGGAAGGGATTCAAGCATGTCCTCACAACCACCATGCCCTCACCAGCTCAGACCACACCACCTCCATGGACAGGAGGCTGTGCAGGGCTGGCTGTGAGCACCTGAGAAAAACGGAGCAGGACCCCAGGTGAGGGTGAGGCCAGGGTGGACGGAGATCATGGGGCAAGCTTCCTGGAAGTGAGGGTGCGTGCTGGGCTTTCAAGGATGAAAGAGTGGGGGCCAGGGCGGGGGTGGGGGGGGCACAGGAAGGGACTTTCTGAAAAGGAAAGGTCCAAAGCAGAGGCTGTTCAGAGTAAACAGTGGAAAATGAGCCCTCTTTGGATTCAAGTCTTCTCCAACCCTCCATTTTCCCATCTGTGAAATGAGAGGCTAGAGAATCAGCCTTGAAAAATCAGAATTGTGAAAACACTTTGGGAACAGCAGACTATGTTATGAATATGACGAGTCATTTCCATTAAGATATCAGGCTGACAGGCATGAAAGTTGTGTTTATGTTTGTGGGCATAATCGGTACAGGGAATGCGTGGGGTGTTAGAGGACGGGGCAGTCCAAGTACAGGGGAAGAGGAGGGGTACCCCAGACGCTGGGCTGCAACCCTGGGGTCCCCCAGCCCCGGCAGCCAGGGACATCTTCCTCCAGGCTTTGGCGCACAGAGCTTCATGTCAGAGCCCAGGGGACCCTACATGGGAAACAGGGGCAGACACACCGCTTTGAATCCCTGCTCCGTCACTACGGAGTCACCTCATCCCTGCGAGCCTCTGTTTCCTTATCATAAAGTGAGGACGGTGACAGCCAGCTTGCAGAGTTGTTATGAGGGTTACATGGATGGGCGGGGGGCGTGCACAGTGTCTGGCACTCATCTGGTGGCAGCTCAGTACGCTGTGAATTTCCCAAGTCTCCTTAATTCTGCCTCCCAAAGGTGATAGGAAAGTGTCAGGACAAGAAGCCGAGGGACTGGGACTTAGGATCAAGAAGGCACATCTTTCCAAGGACAGGCTGCCCAGGCACTCTGGAGATGCCTGCCTCTCCCCCTGCCGGAGCCGGTTCAGTCAGTCCACTCCATTCGCGGCCCTGGCTGGGCGCCTGCCTGCGGGCATCCCGGAGCCCCGCAGTGGCCGCTGCAGGTGTCTGCTGCCACCTGCAGGCTCCACGTGGCACTGCCTCCTCCTGTCCAGCCTTGACGGGGGCACCCCCAGCCTTCCTCTCCTTAGAGGGGAAGTCAGTGCTGTTTCCTCCTGTCTCCTCGCCTGCTGGATCTCCTAGAAGGCAGAGATGATCTTTATATCTCTAGTATCCAGCATGGTGCAGGGGCAGAGTTAAGTGTTCGACACGTGATTATGGAAGGGATGAATGAACGAACGAACGGCCTTGAGGTGACAGAGCTCCCACTCAGACAACAGGAGGGAGTTAGCGGACGGCTACTTGGCAGCACAGGTGGTCACAGAGGTCTGCAAATTCTCCTGCAGAGGCCTACAGGCCCAAGAGCGATTCTTAGGTGCCCGGACTAGGATTGGGGGTAGTTGTCTTAGAAGCTTCCAGAACTCCGCCATTATTACGGGGAGTACAGAGCTCTTCCTTTTCTTACTCCATCCTGAGCCAGGATCTTCCTCAAGAAAATGCCCTCGGTCCGGGAAAGCCTGAAGGAGCGAGGTGTGGACGTGGCCAGGCTCGGTGCTGAGTGGAGCCAGTTCACCAAGAGACTCTCGTTTGGCAACAGAACCACGCCCGTGGTCCTCACCAACTACCTGGATGTGAGTGCCCGGCTCGGGCCTTTCTCCTCCCATCTCCTCCCTCTCTTGGGCCTAAGGCTTTCTTTGCAGTTTCCATGCTGTTTTTGAGTTGCTGAGGGGCACTAAGCACATTCCAAAATTCCCATTTTATTGCCAGAAAGCCTGGGGCACAGAAGGCAGGAAGGAGCCCGGCGGCAGGGGCAGGTGGGGAACTCGGGAATCCAGGCTCTGGGTGGATTGGGGTGGGCGGGCGGGGTGCGTGACCTCGGATGCAGGTTTCTGAGCCCAGGCTCAGTGCAGTTTGACTACTCACTGCATCGGTGGTTCCTTAACAGGTGCTTGGGGCATCATCCTGCTTCATTTCAGTACTTAATTTTTGCCGTCTTGTCTCACTGAACCTCTTACTTCCCGGGAAGTCGTAAGACAGGGCTAAGCATCCCCCAGTCCCTGCTGGAAAATGGACATGTAGAGAGGCTGCATGAGCTGTCTCATGTCGCCCCGAGCAGGCAAGACCTAAGTCTCCCAGAGCCCCTCTAGCCACCTCTTTCCTGTCACCCCTACAGACCCAGTACTACGGCGAGGTCGGCATTGGCACCCCACCGCAGACCTTCAAAGTCATCTTTGACACCGGCTCGGCTAACCTCTGGGTGCCCTCCACCAAGTGCAGCCCTCTCTACACGGCCTGTGGTGAGACCCAGGACTCGTGGTGCCTGTCCCCAAAGCCCCCGCCCTGTCACACTTGGGCAGTCCTGCCTCACACCTGCTAAATCCTTCCTGGCACCACTCAAGCTGCTGCCTCCCCGCCTCTGCTCCCGCAGCCCCTGAGAGGAGAGAAGAAGGAAAGGGCCCTCGTGTTTCTGCCATGGCCACGGGGTGGAAAAGCTGGCCCAGGGAGGCCCCAGCCCACCAGAAAGCCAGCTCTTCCTGAGACTGGGAGAGGACTGAATTCTCAGCCCCCTCCCAGGCCCCTGGGCCGTCTGCACCCTGAGTGAGCTTCCTGGGACCAGAATCTTCTCCCCATCCCAGTGTCAGCAATTACTTTAAAATACTTCATTTGAGACAAAATCCTCAGAGATATAAGTACAGATCAGGGCCCCAAGAAACACTGTCCTTGATTGATGAAACACATGTTTTTCCAAGCCTCCAAGCTCAGGGCCTCCCCATCCCTGCACTCAGGCCTCAACACACAGGCCGTATGCACAGGAACCGCCTCCCTCTTCCTGCCTGGGCCGCCCTCAGCCCTGAGCCTGTGTCCCTCCCCCAGAGATTCACAGCCTCTACGACTCCTCGGAGTCCTCCAGCTACGTGGAGAATGGGACAGAGTTCACCATCCACTACGGATCCGGGAAGGTCAAAGGCTTCCTGAGCCAGGACGTGGTGACTGTAAGTGGGGCTTCCCAGTTCATCCGATCCCCTTCCTGCCCTTCTAGTCCCTGGACCTCTCCCGCCACCCTAGGGCCCATGATGAGGGATGGGGCAGGCCAGCCCACCGTGGGGCTTGGGAAGTTGAGGAGCACCCTCCTCTCTACTTCCCTGCAAAGCAGCAGCACCTGGGGTAGAGCAGACCTGCGCTCCCGGCTCAGCCTGGGTGATTGATGGAGGCTTCTGCATCTAACGCAGGGCTGGTCCTGAGCCCAACAGCCTCTAGCAAGAAACCTGCCTGAGGTCACCGAGCTCTCCCTGGGGCAGGGCTGTTGCGGACATTGTGGTCAGCATCACTTCTGGGGTCACACATAGGTTTTAAGGTCATAGTTGAGGTTAGGCTTCAGATTAAGGACAGGCCTGATTTTTATTGTCATTTGGTCTATGTCTCACCCACTCCATCCTAGAGTTTCTCTCTCCAGCCCCTGCTCTGATGGAGCTGGGGGCAGGGCACGCATGGAACTGAGAGGAAATCACTGTGGTCCTTACTCCCCTTGTCTGTGAAAGCGGGAGGAAGGAGCATGAAGGGCAGGCCTGGCTGAGCTAAAGGAATTGTTAGCCCATCATAAGGGTAGGGGACCAAAACCCAGTCCTGCCGATGTGAAGGCGGGGCCAGTTGGGGAGCTCCTGGCATCTTTCCTACTACCGCTTGGCAGTACCACCTTCTCAGCCTCTGCCCCTTCCAGCCATCGGATGAGCCCAGTTCTCTCTGGACCCACCGCCTAGATGTGTATTAGGAGAGGTGATACGCCTGGGGGGCTGATGAAATGGTCTGACCCCAAACTGTCACACCCTGGGGCATGTCAGTCCCTGGGGCCCCCACTGTGGAAGCCTAGATCAGCCTCTGGCCAGAGGATGGGCCATGGGCTAGTCTGCTCTGGTCCTGCCTCCCACAGGTGGGCGGAATCACAGTGACACAGACATTTGGAGAGGTCACGGAGCTGCCCCTGGTGCCCTTCATGCTGGCCAAGTTTGATGGCGTCCTGGGCATGGGCTTCCCCGCACAGGCTGTCGGAGGGGTCACCCCGGTCTTTGACCACATCCTCTCCCAGGGGGTGCTGGAGGAGCACGTCTTCTCTGTCTACTACAGCAGGTAGGCCTGGCCCCAGGGCAGAGGCGGGGGAAGGGAAGGAGGCAGGGAGCTGGGATAGGAGGAACAGAGTTCTGGGCCAGGATTTCGAAGTGTTCATGACTAGGTGGTATTCAATCCATATGTAGAAGCTACACTATCCAATATGGAAGCCGATGCTTAAATCTGAATTAATTAAAATGAAATAAAATGAGGCATCAAGTCCTTAGTCACACGACACCTCTCAAGCACTCAGCAGCCACAGTGGCTAGCGGCTAGCACATCGGAGAGCACAGGTGTATGACATTTCCATTTTTGCAGAAAGTTCTTATAGACATTCACTGCTCTCGAACAAGAGGAGAATACAGGACGGGGGTGATGGGAAGTAAGGCGTTGCTGTGTCCAGCAGACCCTCCCTGGGAGGATCCTTGGCTCCTCAGATACAGAGATAGCTGCCTTCATTCATTCATGAATCCTTTTGTCTATCTTCTCATTCACTGATTCGACAAATATTGGGCAATTATATGGCAAGCGCTGTGCCAGGCTCTGGGGGTACAGCCATTAACACAGTGTGTAAGCCAGAGTCCCTGCCCTCGCAGAGCTTACAGTCTGGCAGAGAAGACGAGAAACATGACAACGTGGTGAGCAACAACAGGGGCTGAACCCTTGTGCTTTCAGCTCTCGGCTGAGCTTCTCTGCAGCTCAGCCAGCCTTGGGGAAGCTGCCTGTCAGCTGTTCAGCAGAGCTGTGATCTGCTCTGAGCGGCTGGGTTGAGAAAGACAGGATGAGATGAAGATCAGAAGGGTGAAAACACGAGGCCAGTAGCAGTCAGGACAGAGGGGAGGGTCAGAGTCCAGAGAAATCGTGTAGATAAGATGGAAAGGCGTGTCTGGTTTGGTGAGAGACCGGGAGGGACTGAGAAAAGGCCACCAATTGGCTGTCAGGGGCAGTCAGGGGAAGGGATGTTTTGGAGGTCGGGCAGGGCCAGATGGCAAGCAGTGAAGAGGTGGCTGTGGGTGTCCAGAAGGGAAAGGCAGATGTAGGCTGCCCTGAGAAATTTGACAGGGGTGGGAGGGTCAGATGGGGGTGCAGGCAGAGCGGCAGACAGAAGCAGAGAAAAAAAGGGTGGGTGTCTTTTGATGCTGGAGGATGCCTGAGTATGCTTGCAGGTGGAGGAAGGAGCCAGTGGAAAGTGAGAGACTAAGAATGTGGGGGGCGGAAAAAAAGGAGATAATTGAGGGTACAGAAGCCCGGAGGCCATGGAAGGGAGGAGCATGCAGCAAACAGGAAGAAGGCGGGCCTTGTTCAGGTAGGGCCTACCTCTTCCTTTACCCTGGGATGAGAAGGAGGGAACGTCCAGGGGGATCATGAAGGGCTGAGAGAGGCCAAGGAGACTGGTGGAGGGAACTCGTGCTAGCACATGCGCATAGGTACTGGATTTGTAAAATGCAAATTGATGGCACTTGCACCAAAAACGTGTGCAAACTATACACCATGCACACATGTGCATGTACACATGCCTCTGCTATGAATGCTGGAAAACCCCATCCCTTTCACACACACACACACACACACACACACACACACACACACACACACACACACACAGGAAACCAGCCCCAAGGTAGGCCCTGAGCTAGGGGAGGCATCCTGCAGCCTGGAGGAGAGGAAAGCAAGGGGCATGAACTTCAGACTGGGAAGCACTGGGAGCCTTGGCTCCAGTCCCCCACTCACCCCACTCACCGCGGGGTGACTTCACCTCCTGGTGATTCCACTGCCTGCGAGGTAAAGAGAGGGCATAAAACCCACCTTGCCAAACAACAGGCCGGTGAGGCTCGCCTGAAACAAAGGCTTCCATCCTGCTGTGTCTCTTTCTCTGCAGAAATTCCAAGTAAGGAGATGGAAACCCCCTACTTGGCCCTGACCCACCAGAGCACTTGGCCCAGTATCACACATGCCACCTGCCCAAAACTCACCTCGGCAGGCCCAGGCTCCGCTGGAGGCCGCGGTTCTCCTCCCCTCCTCCCCCTGCGCCTCAGGCCCCTGCCCACCCCCACCCGACAGCTCCCAGAGGCCCGTCCCCTGTCCTATGCACCTGCTCAGCCCGCAGCTATCAAACCCAAGGGAGGGTGGGGCCAATTTGCATCCTATTTGCATTCTACTCCCTGCCCTTGTGCCTGTTTCTTTTCTGTGACCTCTCTGGGGATGCTTTTTTGGGTACAGCTGGACTATCCTGGAACCACCTCTGGGTGGGCTTGGGGAGTGCAGAAGCAGTAGGCCCTGCAGCTTCCCCGCCCTGCCAACCACCCTGCCTTCCCCTGCCCGAGCCGGCATCTGGCACCGGCACCCGTGCCCAACTTCCCTTGCTGCTGGGGCTATTGAGTCTCTAAGGCTGTGCGTCTCCAAGAGCCTCTGATCTTCCCCTTAGGAACTCCCACTTGCTGGGGGGAGAGATTGTGCTGGGAGGGAGCGACCCCCAGTATTACCAGGAGAATTTCCACTATGTGAGCATCAGCAAGACTGGCTCCTGGCAGATCAAAATGAAAGGGTCAGGAATCCCCACCCCTCTTCTCTCTCCAGAAATGCTGCTGCTGCTGGGGGTGGGGTCAGAAAGGGGAGGGTTACCGTCCTGCCCTCTCTTCTAATGCTGCTGATTCTTAAGGCTCAGCTGACATTTGCTCTCTGCCTGCTTTGTCCAGGGATGGGGGACACTGAGATAGATGGCCAGAGGGGAGGGGGCCTACTGAGAGAAAGTGGAGTGTCACTAAGCCATGTGCTGATGGAGGGGGCAGCACCTTTCCTCCTCCAGCTCACGCATTAACCATCCTTCACTGCACCACTGGACCACAAGCATGGCCTCCCATCACTTGCTGTCACTCAGGAAAGCTATGCAGCCTGGTGATGCCCCATCAGGCTCCTGTCCATCTGTCTGTCTGACTGTGGCCTCCTCCAGGGTGTCTGTGAGGTCAGCCACCTTGCTCTGTGAGGAGGGCTGCATGGTGGTGGTGGATACCGGTGCATCCTACATCTCGGGTCCCACCAGCTCCATGAGGCTGCTCATGGAGACCCTGGGGGCCAAGGAGCTGAGCCCGGATGAAGTAAGGAGCTAGGGAGGGAGGGAGGGTACCAAGGATGGGGGGAGCAGCACCTGGTCCAGGCCCCCAAATCACTCCAGGAAACATTAGGTCCCAAACGAGACTGTTCCAGGCCTCCCTCTCCTGCCTCTCATACCCTTCCCATGTGTGGCTTTGTCTCTAGTAGTAGGGGACTGGGGACTTGGGGACTGTGCCCAGCCCTCTCCAGAGGAGGGACCAGGCCACAAGCACAGGGCTGTGTCTGCTGGGGGACCTCCCACACTCAAATGGGCTCCCTTTGCCCTCCCTGATGCCAGTATGTCGTGAACTGTAACCAAGTGCCCACACTTCCCGATATCTCCTTCCACCTCGGAGGCAGGGCCTACACACTTACCAGTGCGGACTACGTATTGCAGGTGAGTCTCCAGTCTGCCCCTGGGTGACAGGGGAAGGGTGGGCAGGGGTCCTCAAAAAGAGACGAGGCATTATGCACAGATTACATGCTAGATCAGCGGTTCTCAAACTAGGTTGCTATTAGAGTCATCTGGGAGCTTTTAGAACTCCCAGTAACAGGCCATGTCCCATACTTACTGAATCTCTGCGGATAGCAACTGGGCATCGGGGTTTTCAAGACTCGCCAGGTGATTCCAACATGCAGCAAATTCGGGGATCACCGTGCTCATCTCCTGATCTCCGTTTTCTCATCAATGCTGCGCTCATACGTTCTCATCCACTTGTTTTCCTCAGTGGGTTTAGAGGCGTTAAATACCTTGTCTAGGATCAGAAGCTCTGCCAGACTGTAAGCTCCTGAAGGCAGCACTGTGTCTAATGCATTGTTAGCCCAACATCCAGCTTCGTGCCTGCATCCAGGAGGGGTGTGATGCATAATGGTTGAAGGGGTCAGGATGCAATGGGGGCCCACTGTGGATGGGGCATGGGACGGCTGTGGGGGGTCAGGAGAGGTGGTTATGTGTTGGGCAGTGGGGAACCTCTCTTGCTTCCTGCTAGGACCCATACAATGATGATAATCTTTGCACACTGGCCCTCCACGGTCTGGACGTCCCTCCACCCACTGGGCCAGTCTGGGTCCTGGGTGCCACCTTCATCCGCAAGTTCTACACAGAGTTTGATCGGCGTAACAATCGCATTGGCTTTGCTCTGGCACGCTGAGGCCCTCTGCTGCCTGGCAGGCCCTGCCCTCAGCCCTAGCCCAGAGCTAGAGCACTCTGGGTGCCGCCCACTCGCCTGTCTTTGTGCCTTCATCTCAGGGGCACGGTGCATGGAGCTTTTCCTGGATGTGTGCCCTGCCCCTAGCACTGGCTCTTCCCTGCTTTGAGAACAAACAGAATAAAGACTTCATATTCACAACCCCGTTGCACCTGGGTTCACTAGGGTTTGAAACAGTGGGAGGCATAGCCATGTGATCATGTGCAGACAAGAATGTGACAGAATGATAAACTATACATTCCCTCACAGGCACAGGTCCCTGCGTGCAGGGCTGATGTCATCCATCCAACGTCAGCAGGGCTCAAGTGGACTTGTTTATATAACCTGGGTGGGAAGTTTGCAGAGAGCCAGCCCCTTGAGGACCAGGGCTACAACTGTGGCAGTGGACTGTGGGCCGGGAAGATGCTCCCAGCTCATGGAAGCCAGCCTCAAGTTCAGGCTCTGCACTCAGGCCCTGCAAACCACCGCCCCACCCCCACTCCCACACAGCCAGTGAGACATGCAATCTAAGGCACTAACACCTAAAAGCGGAGACCACCAGAGATCGGACTGATACTCCCTTTTTACATGTGGAGAAACTGAGGCTCAGGGAATGAAAGCTTTGGCCAAGACTGCTCAGTGAAGTGTGAAAAATCAAGACTGGAACGCTGCCAGTCTGACTCAGGTCCTGGGGGCATCCCTTCTTACCACATACAGGTGTATCTTCATCCTGGCGTGGAGCCAGGTGCGCAAGCACACAGATGCATGTACTGCTGTCCTCCATCTCACCAACTTGGGACTCAGCATGCTGAAGTCTTCTCCCCCTCCCAGCCCTTGGCCTGTCTGCAGGGGATGTGTAGCTTGGGGAATGTGAGGTGGCATCCACCTGCAGTCACTGAGGTCATCCCTCTTCATGATAACTGCTCACCCTTCTTTTCACCAAAAAGGGTGAGGTACTGAGTAGCCCACCCAGGCCCCAGAGAACCTTATACGTCTAGAATCACAGCCCCTTGGGATTATATGGGACCCCAGAGTCCCTCTAGGGCTGCATTCCCGCATCTGCAGCAACCCTGTGCAGAGCCAAGGGCACAGTTCTGAGTTTGCTTGCCAGCTTGACTCTATTTCCTCATTGCAAAAAAGAAGAGTTGGAATCAGTGTCCTTCCCAGCTTGACATCCTGGGGCTCCATGCCTTAGGGAGGCAGCACCTCCCGCCCATCGTCTCCTACCCTGTTCAGTAGGACAGCCATAGATGGCTATTTACATTAAACGTACAATTAAATTAAATGTCACACTAGCAACATTTCAAGTGCTGGATAGTCACATGTGGCCACTGCAATGGACAGTACAGATAATAGAACATTTCCATCACCGCAGAAGTTCCCCTGGGCAGAGCTGGGTTCTGGACAGCAATCATGATAGGGCCTTGTGACTGAGAGGTTCCTGAATAGCTGAAAGGGACAACGTGGAGAAATAGGCACTTTTCTGGGTGGTACAGTGAGGGCTCTCCCACGTGGGCTGGTGAGTAGGGAAGTCCCTATTGGCTCATCCACCCCCAAATGTAGCCCCCAAGGTCTCCTCTCCATCGAAAAAGGTCTTTGAGATGCAGCAGGGGCTGCTCCCTCCCGCAGGACCTCTTCCAGGAGTCTAGGGACTGGGGTGGGGGCAGGAAGCTGGGGCACAGGTGGTCCCGACCAAGTTGACCTCTTGGGAGCAGCCGTATCTCCATACTCCAGGATGGAGTGAGGGCGCAGGAAGAGCCTTGCCACGACCCCGCCTCAGACTACACAAGGGGAGCGGCCCGAGGCGAGGGAGGGAGGAGGCCACCTCGCCGTCTCGGAAGTGGGGGAGCGAGCCTGGGGCAGAAGGGCCAGAGCCCCGGGTCGGGGCGGACCCGCCCGCCCTGGCCCCGCCCCCGGCCCCGCCCCCGGCCCCTGCGTCACGGCCTCTCCGGGGGCGTCACCCGGCCTCGCGCTCCAGGTAGCGGCGGCCGCGGCGGCCCCGAGCGGCGGGCAGGCGCTCCCCCGCGGCCCGCGGGGCCGGGGAGGGGGCGGAGAGGGGGCGTTCCCGCGGCCCCAGCCCCGCGGCCCGCCGCCCATGATGTCACAATCGCGGCCAGCCGCGGCGTTCCCGGCTCGGCTTCGGGGGCCCGGCTGCGAGGCGGCGACTGAAGCGGGCCGCCGGCTCCTGAGTCATGGACTTCCCCTGGCCCCTCCTCTACCACTCCCACTCCCGCGCCGGGCCCCCCCGCGGCGGCTAGCGTCCGCGCCGCGGCTCCGAAGGGGGTGGGGCTGCAGGGAATGGCTGTGCCCCCTTCGGCTCCCCTGCCGTGCTCGCCCTTTTACCTGAGGAGGCAGGCGTCTTGCCCGCAGTGCTCATGGGGCATGGAGGAGAAGGCGGCGGCCGGCGCGGGCTGCCGGGAGCCGCCGGGCCCCCCGAGGGCCGCCGCCGTCCCGTGCTTCGGCATATCTGTGGACCAGGACGACATCCTCCCCGGCGCCCTGCGCCTCATCCGGGAGCTGCGGCCGCATTGGAAGCCCGAGCAAGTTCGGACCAAGGTAGCCGAGCGGGCGCGGGGCCCGCAACGGGGACCCCCCGGGGCTGGAACGGGGATGCGTGGACGTCTGTCCGTGCATCCTTCCGGTGTCTGTCCCAGGGGTGCGCGGCTGCTGCGCAGGAGAGGGCTGAAATGGTGGTTTGTGTATTTATTTCTTTCTCCATCTATTTTGGTCCCTAAGCAAAGCTAGGCTCCCGCCTCTCTCGGCCCTCCACACGCACCGCCCCTCTTGGGGCTCTCGGGCACGCCGGAGGTCCACCTGCCCGCTGTCGGCACGCTTCGCGTGCGGGCCCCACCCCCTGTGGCCGCGTGCTGATGCCCCTCGCTGCCCAGAAGCGCGTACCCAGCCGGCTCTGAAACCTGCAAAGCAGGAACTTTTAAGGGCACCCCCCCGACACACACACACACTTATATACACATCGCTGCCCCTTTGCCAACCCATGGGAGCACCTGTCGGTCCCAGGAGCCACCCTGTGGAATTTGGCTGGCCCCTAGCCCTGCGCTGTGTGGAAAGCCTCACTGTCTCTGGGCTCTGGCTCCGCCACCCTCCACCCCAACCCCACTCGGCACCTTCCCACCCTGCTGGGCGCACTCGCAGGGACACAGATGTGGGCAGAGCCTCCCCCTGAGAAGCCTCAGGCTGACTCCTCAGCTGACTTGCCTCCCCTGTAAAGAGTCTTCACCTGCCCCACCCCCTCTGGGAGCTGCCTGGGGAGGAGGGTGCCTGGAGTGGGACACCTGCAGCTTGTGCTGGAGTGGTTGGGGCTCCATGCTAATAGGCCTTCTGGGTGGGGAAAAGTGAGGTTCTGGGCCAAGTGTGGAGGCTGACAGACCCCTCTTGGGGGAGGGGTGGGTGGGTAACATTTTCAAAATAAAAAACTGTTCGGTGTAAAACTGTCGGCATCAAGCAGGCCTGAGGTTGATTCCAGCTCTGGCCTAACATGCTATCTTCCAGTCCCTCCCTTCTCTGAGCCTCAGTTTCCCCATCTTTTATTGGTTCAGATGTCCCTTAAGGCCCCTTCCAGCTCTGTTCACACGTGGTTCCTTCCTCTTTGTCACCCTATGCAGAGAGCCAGCTGTCCCAGCCCAGGCTCTGCTCTCTCTGTCTCTTCTGCCCTAAGGAGCTCTGACTGCCAAAGCCCTGGTGGGTGCCAACCTCAGTACCCTCCTGTACCTCTGCCACTGGGTGGGGCAAGAGGGACAGCAAGGAGTCCTCTGCCTGGCAGGTGGAGAGACGCAGGTTGGGTCAGGCTGTACCCGTCCTGGGTGACTCCCAGCCCTCCTCTGCCACATTCTTTCAGGGCCTGATGGGAGAGTGAAGAGGGGGAGGGGGCGTCTACCCACCAAGTTGTGTGGAAATTCCTCCACTGCCAAATCCCATCCACTAGAGGCAGACGCAGGAGAAGTGTGCCTGCCATTTTTTTTCTCGAACTCTCTGGTCTACCTCAAGCATTGGGAGAAGGGAGAGCACTAGGAGCTGTGCTGAGCTCTTTACTAGTGAGAGGGCAAAAGGATAGGGTTTCTGCGTGATTGTGCTCAGCATTCAAATGAGCGCCCTGTGCTGGAGCTGGAGCATCACGGGGCCAGAGCAGAGTCCCTGCCCCACCCATCCCCGCACTGCCCTCTCCCCCATGCCAGCGCTTCACTGATGGCATCACCAACAAGCTGGTGGCCTGCTACGTGGAGGAGGACATGCGGGACTGTGTGCTGGTCCGAGTGTATGGAGAACGGACGGAGCTGCTGGTGGACCGGGAGAATGAAGTCAGGAACTTCCAGCTGCTGCGAGCACATGGCTGCGCCCCCAAACTCTACTGCACCTTCCAGAACGGGCTGTGTTACGAATACATGCGGGGCATGGCCCTGGGGCCCGAGCACATCCGTGAGCCCCGGCTCTTCAGGTGAGGAAGGTGCCCAGGGCACTGTTCATGTCCATGATGCCACAGGCCTTGGGCTTTGAAATCCTTGGCCAGCTTCCTTGATAGGGTAGAGTCCATGAATGAGAGTCTTATGATCTGTGAACTCCCTGAAACTGCATGAAAAGTTTGTGTCTATCTGCCTTTCTCTGCAGAGAGGAATTATATAGCTTTGTATGGATTTGCAGTGGGATCTGCTAAAAGGGAGCATTCTTGGGGCGACAAGTGAGGATTTTGGTGACTGTGGGACCACAGGCGAGATCTGCTCCCTGGCCCATGCCTCAGTCCTCTGCCCATCCCAAGTCTGACCTGGAAACATCTTGGAACCTTGGAAGTGAAATCAACCAAGTCCCCAGAGCATTCAGGGTTTCCTGTCCCTCCCCTCCTGCCAAGAAGTCAAGCATGCCTGGAAAGTGGGCCTTATCCAGGGTGAGTGTGGTTTTACCAGCCTAGGGAGGAGCCATCCCTCCCCCTAGTCTGAGCTCTTTCTGGGCTTCCTGACAAGATGGGAGCCCGCAGTTTGGGGAACTGCTGAGGCTTCCTTCCAGAGGTTCACAAGGACCCCTGGTCCCCCAGGAGCCCCTCCCAGTAAATGCCTGGATGTGTAGGACCCAGGAATTGGACTTAACCTTTAAGCCCTGTGGGTGCCAGTGTGAGGTCTGGAAGGGGGAGAACCAAAGAGGAGCTGGTATAACGCTCTCCTCTGACCATGCTGGGCAGGGATGTCAGGCAGGAGCCTCCTTCCTCCCCACAGCACCACGCCCACATGCAGGGCACTCACACTGCAGCGAGGCCAGAGGCAAGCTGCAGTTTACCCCTGACACCAGGGACAGGGGTCTGCCTGAGACCCTTGGGATGTGTCCTGTCCCACCTTAGGGGAAGGAGCCTTCCCAATCCCAGGGAGGAACAGGAAAGCTCATGTAGGGAATAGAAACCAAGAAATTTCTTTGCTACCCTCAAGCTAGTGTAACTGGCCCTATTTGCAGGGAACCCCTCTAGGGACTTAGAAGGAGGGAATCTGAGTGTATCCCGTCCCCAGTGCTCCTGAGCATTGCCTCTCTGGCTGGTTGGGCCCAGGATATTCAAGTGGAGTTGTATGTTGTAGCCATGTGTGTGTGTCTGGAGGTCAGCAGAACATACAACCCTGTGTGAGGGTCTTCTCAGGCTCCAGCTGATAGATGCACCAGCTGGAGATGCGAGGTCGGAGTGGGGTAGGGGAACCCTGTCCTGGCTTCTCCCACAGCGCTCCTCCCAGCTCTCCCTCAGTCTTGTGCAGAGGAGCTCAGACACTGGCAGGTCCTCACCACTCCCAGGCTCCCGCCACCTCTGTGAGTCTGGTGCTGTCACTCATTTTCTCATGGGAACAATTACCATTGTCAGGAAGATTGAAGATGGATTTAGGTTTGATAAGAAGAACTTTACATTTGGGGGAGAGCCAGCACCCGGGATAAGTGTAGGAGGTAGACCCTTCCTTGGTGACTTTCCCAGGAGAGACCGTTACCCTTCTGGGGTGAAGGTGGATCTCGGAGGGAAAGGCAGGGAGCAGGCCTCAGGAGCCACCTCCCTATGGTCCCCTGAACCCCACCTTCCAACTCTGCCTTCAGAGACTTTGCAGCAAAGAAATGCTGAGCGTTGGGGTCACTTTCATTGCTATTCCAGACAACAGCCCCATTGATATTCAAGGAGACACTGTTTCAGGCTCTTTTCGAATCTTCCTTTGCAAAGGGAAGCCCTGGGTCTCAGGTCTTGCCTTGCTCAAAACCTGACTGGCTCCCTCCTGGCCCAGAGCCTCTAGCCTCTGAAAACACAGCCCTCATCCCTCACCTGCTCGGTTGCCGCCACGCCCCTTGCCCCTCCACCCTTCAGGAGGTGGGAGGCTGGGGGGGGGTGTGCTTTGGGAGGAGCTCTGCTGTCCTGTTGGGTGATGTCCTGCCCCCTCCCAGGACCTGGCAAGGGGGGTGGCATCCCTGGAACAGCTCGGTAACAAGGTTTCAAACAGCCTTTGTTGTCTTTCCCAGTGATTATTATTCGAGCAACAGGCAGAGGCGAAGGAAGCTTGAATGTTGGAGGCTTGGCAGCTGGGTGGGGGTGGGGCTCCCGAAGGGAGAGCTGGCTGAGGACCCGGCCAGCCGGCTGGGACGCAGGGCCTCAGACGCTGGGGTCCTTATCAAGGTCCTCCCTCTCTGACCGGTCAGGCCTCCATGCACCCCCGCCCTCTCCCAGCAACCTTCCCAAGCTCTGCTCTCTCCTCTCTCCACCACCCCCTCCTTCTCTCCCGGGACCTTGGATAATGTCCACCAGAAAACTTGAAAATAGAACACGGGTTTGTTTTGCGTCCTTGGCACCCAGCCGCCAGCATCAACTCCCTGCCTCAGAGGAAGGGGCTGCCCTAGGCTGGCCTGCTTCCCTCCCCACCTTGGCCAGGCTGATAAAAGATGGGCATTTCTTCCCCGTCTGGCATCACCGCCCCCTGATCACTTGGTGTCCTGCATGTACCTCCCCCTGAGGTATGAGGGCATGGGTCAGAGTCCAACATGGGGAGGAGGGGTACCACCCCCATCCCCAGGTGACCCCTCTGCCCTCAGGGGTTTCTGTAGGTACACAAGCTTGGGGTGGGGCTCGGCCACTGACCTGTGGCCAACAGCCCACTGCTGTGCCCTTCTGCTCCCTGCAGAGCTGCTGGACTGAAAGCCTTATCTTATTTTCATGCCTTCTGCTGAGACCTCCTTCCTGCAGGACTGAGAGCTCCTAACAGATCTGTAATAGTCCCACACTCGGCCCCAGTGGACCTTGTAGGGCCATTTCTTTCTGGCCAAGGTGGGGCTGAACTGGGGAGGGGCTGAACTGGGGAGGGCCTGCCTGCACTCATGCTCTATCTTCCTGTTTCTTGCTGTAGGCTGATCGCTTTAGAAATGGCCAAGATTCACACCATCCACGCCAACGGCAGCCTGCCCAAGCCCACCCTCTGGCACAAGATGCACAATTATTTCACCCTCGTGAAGAATGAAATCAACCCCAGGTACAAAGATCTGAGAGCGTTCAAGGCTGCCACTGTCTATACGGCATTAGTATGACCTCCCCTCCCCAGCGCACCCCGACAGGAGGTTTAGGGGGCTTCGGTCCTGATTGCTGAGCCTCTGTTTCCAAGCAGAGTTGGGCCGATTGGCTAAATCTCAGGAACTTGGATGTGCAGTTTTGTCCCTATGTGCTTATTTCTCCTTAAGTGTGCTGGTTGTGGCAGGGACTAGGGTCGGGGACAGCGTCTCCTCGTTTTACTGGAAGGGTACTGAGCTCAGAGATTAAGCTTTGCCCAGTGTCACAGGGCTAGTCAGAGGCAGGGCGTCTGTTTCCCAGCCCAGAGCCCTTTCTCCCTGAGCTGCCTTCTGAGCAGTGAGAAAGGAGGGCCCGGCCCTCCTGAGAATGAGGTGGGGCTGAGTTCAGAGTCAGTCAGAAGAACTCAGCTCATCAGCCGACAAGCCCTTGGGACTTCAAGCTTCCTGCTGCTTACTTTGACGCCTCTTGTCCCCACATGCCTCTGGGGCCCCTGCTTCCCACCTTGTTCAAGCTGACAGCTTCCTACTTCTTCACTGCTCTCTCCAGGGAGGGGGTGCCCTCCACCCATCCTGACATTACCTTTCCCCAGACAGTTCCCTGAACCTTAACCTGGGAGCCCTTCTCGCCTTCTGATCCCTGACTCCCCAGCACACCCTTGAGTGCTGAGAAAAGGATGGTGACGTGGAGAAAAGACTAGGGTCACCCCTGCCCACCTCCGAAGGGCCATAGTGAGTCTCTGAGCTCTCCCTGTTGCCCCTTGGGGTTGAACATCACTCTTCTCCATGTATTCATGGGAGCAGGACACAGAAGATGACAAGACAATACTTAACCATCCCGTTCATGTGTCTGTGTCACATGCGCACACGCATGACTTTATATAGATCCTCCTGCTCGCTGATTCCCAAGCACTGCTTTGGGACCATTTGTCTAGGACAGCCTGTGCTCAGACCTTCCATGTCACATGTCATCTGGGGACAAGGGCTGCCTTCCCTCTTAGGATAGAAGAGCGCGCGGAGGGCAGGACCCTCTGAGCATCCACCCACCACTTTCATTAGACAGATGAGAACACTGAGGCCCGGAGGAGGCATGTGCCTTGCCCAAGGTGCCACCGATCAGTGGCAGTGTAAGGACTAGAGTCCAGGCCTGATGCTCAGGCCTGACCCTTGTTGCTGCAGCTGCTTTTGGCTGAACTGTCACTGTGTAATCTTGAGGGGGTGACCTTGTGGGGAGGGGAGTGCTCCCTGAAGAAGAGCCAGCCAACTTCCTTTGCTTTTGTCACACCTTAGACCCCGGACAAACCAAGTTGCTTACGTCGAGCCTCTTGAGGGGCTGATACCTGCCCCGAACTGTCTAACCTGCTGCAAGCAGAGGCTTGATAAGCAATCACTCAGATGAGGTGAAGCATTTAGGTCTGGTCATTGCCTGATAACCCTGATTTAGTCAATCCTTTATTTCACAAACATTCACTGATTGGGATTTAAAACAATAAAAAAAAACCTTGAAGGTGACATGGGCCCTGCCTTCCAGGAGCTTAGGAACCATCCATGGAAATAGGACCTGCCCATGCAGGGCGTGTGATGTCCTCTGGGGTGCGGGCACCAGGGAAAGTCTTCTTGGCAGAGGTGGTATGGCAGAGACGAGAAGAGAGGCCACGCCGGCTGGAGGAGGCAGCATGAACATGGCTTGCTTGTGGATGGGGAGTAGAGGAGGCTAGCTGGAGCTTCAGGAGGGCTTGGGGATGGGTCACGGGAGAGGGGATTGCAGAGGTGAGTTGGAGCTAGATTGTGAGTGGCCTTCAATGCCAGGTTCAGGAGCCAAGGTTAAGTTAGCAGGCAGTGGAGAGTCATCGTGAAGGTGTTGGAGCCAAGGACTCAAGACTGTGATTTGGGAAGGAAGCCTTGTGGTGTTGTAAAGGACAGATTTGGATGGCAGTTGGGGGATTCCAGGTAGGGAGGGCCGCTGGGGGAGTGGGGGAATTAGACACTGGATGGGCTCCATCTAGGACTGGGATTCCCAAATTTGAGCATGAGACTCCCCTAGGGTGCTTGCTCAGTGCACAGTCCAAGCCTCACCCTGGAGACTGATTGGGAGGGCTTGCATTGGACCCTGGGAATCTGCATTTTGGCAGGCTCCCCAGGTGATCCTGAGGCAGGGGATCAAGGAACCACATTCTGAGGAACGTTGCCCTAGGGCAGCTTCACTGCAGGGGGTAGAGGGGATGGAGAAAAGGAGGGTGAGTCAGACCTGGTGGAAATAGATCTGGTGGTCTCGGTGTTGGGTTGGGCATGGAGGAGTCCAGGGTGGCTGGGGAATGTGGGGTTATAACTGCTTCAGAGGAGATAGGTTGATTGGTATGAGGGCAAAGGTGATGGGCTGGTAAGTTCCAACACTTAGAAACACTTCTCCATGGGTTGAGGGTATTTCCCATCCACCCCGCCACCTGGGTCCTGAGCACTGAGCGGACACTTGCCAGGCAGCAGCGCCTTCTTCAGGAAGGACCCCCCGGCTTCCCTGAGGAGGCCCTTCACGCGCTTCTTGCTGCCTCTGAAGGACGGAGGAGTAGGAGGAGCCGTGCCGCCTGGGATGTGAAAGTTTCTGTGATGCGGTGGTGGTTACTCTTCTGCCAACCCCACAGCCTTGAGAGTTGAGTTATGCCAGGGTTGAAGGTAGCAAAGCTGGCAATGTTTCAAGTGTTCAGAGGAGGGAAGCAGGGTGGCTGAGGTAGGCTGCCCAGGGAGGTGGAAGGCCTGGGTTGTTCCCACAGCAGCCAGATGCGTGGCCTTGGGATGGGTAAGGTAGGGCTCAGACAGAGGTCAGGGCCTGGGCAGCAGGCATCTTGGATGTCAAAGACCTGTTTTTCAGGCTGCGACTTGGTCGAACCAAAGGAAGCCTCCTAATTCTTAACTTTGGACGGTCTCAGTCCAAGGAAGAAAAAAAGGAATCTTAAAAGAAAACGTAGCTTCCTAAGGAAAGCCAAGATTGAAATGCATCTTCCTGCCCCTAGCAGACTCCCGGGCTTGGAGTGGCCTGTGCAGAGCCCCCCCACAGTTCGGAGGCTTGACTTGATTTGGGATTCTTGGAAAGGCTGAGGACTCCTTTCCTTAGGTGAGGAAGTAGAGTACCCAGCTGTGTAAGACGCATCTGGAGGCTGGAGGAAGCCTCTGCCCTTCCTTGAGCCTCAGTTTCCCCATGGAGTTGGACTGGGGCCCTAAGATCCACTTTGGCTCTGACCTTCTCAAAACCTGGGTCGGGGGCGTGCTGCCCGTCCTTTTCCAGAGGGGGTGCCTTAGTTGCTGAATACTCTTCCCTGAGTCTGGCTTCTGGGCTGGGTGAGGGGTGATGGGGCGTCCTGTGGGAGGACCAGACAGGGGGTGTCTCCTTCTCATCCTCCTGCACGTACCCGCACCGCCCTGGACAAGAAAGCAAACAGGACACACATGGATGGAGGGAACACCCTAGCCTCCTCCCCTCGACCCATTGGTGGTTCCAGGGTTTTAAGGGCTCTGCTAACTATTTGGCTTTTCAGTGTACACAGACCTGTGTGCTTCCAGGGACCAAAGTTCAGAGCCTCAGAGCGCAGTCCGCCCTCCCCAGCCTCCCCACGGCCTCTGAGAAGGCATCGATTGACCTGTTCAACCATCCCTCCACGTGTACTTTTTTCAGCAGAAATGCCTGCCATCTGCAGCAGGACAGGGTGGGGCGGAGGGACAGGCGGCCTCCACGTGTCTTTGTTCCTGCCCCCAAGTTGCCCACACACAGGCAGGGGCCTGGGGCAGGGAAACACTCACGGTTCGAGGGGGAAGGGGCATTGCTGGGGCGTTCCAGAGCAAGAGCTTTCTGACTGAAAGGCCCTGATATCCCCTAGGCCTCGTAGAAGTGGACCCAAGAAGCAATTTTTTTGCTTTCTAGTCTCAGCCCAGGTGGTCTTGCTGTGCAATGGGAAGTTGGACTGGATGATCTCTGGTCCTTTCCCCCTGTACCGCTGGCCGCTAGAGCGTGAGGGAGACACACCAGGACATCCCTCTGCCTCCTCAAGAGGGCGCCAGTGCTCCCGCCCTCCTGGGGCGCTGTTACTCTTCCACTGGGGGAGCTTTGCGGGGTCTTGTTCTCCACAGCCACACCTTCCCCAGGAGCTGTTCCTACTGTCCTGAGAGCAGGCCTGTCTGCGCCCCTCCCCCGCCGCCCCGGTTGTCCTAGTCTGGAGTAACTGAGGTGGGACACTCGCCCTCCCCTCCCCTGACATCTCCCTGTGCCTCCGTCCGATATCCCTTTCCCTTTCATGAAGCAGCAGGGTGCTGTTTGGTTAGGGTTTTTATGCTTTACAAGATGATTTTTATGTTCACGTTTTAGTCAGCTTCTTGGAGTAACCACAGAAGTCAGAAAGACAGGAAAGCTCAGTGCCATTTTCCAGATGACAGAAGGGAAGGTCAAAGGTCCCTCTGCAGTAAGAAGTCAGGAGAGGGCCAGAGCTCAGGGCTTTGGAGGCCAAGCACCTGCCTGTCTGCTCTCAGCCCTCCCTCCACTGGCCACTTTTTGCCCCTGTCCAGCCTTTCTGCAGATGTCCCTAAGGTCGAAGTGTTGGAACAGGAGCTGGCCTGGCTGAAGGAGCACCTGCCCCAGTTGGACTCCCCTGTGGTGTTTTGTCACAATGACCTGCTCTGCAAGAATATTATCTATGACAGCACCAAAGGTATGGCTTCTCTGGCCCCAGCTGGGCAGCAGCAGGGCTTGGGCTGGTTGACCTGCTGGCTTCAGGGTCCTCTTCCTCAGCCTGGCACTTGGACAAGCGAAGTGAGACCTGCTGGTGTAGGGCTCAAGTTAATTTGTAGGAGAGAAATGAAAAAGACACAGATTCCCACTTAGAAAAATCTTTGCCAAGACTCAAAATCGTGGTTGGTGGAGCCATTCCCCCGACTATGTTTTGGGCTTACGAGGGTATCTTGGCGGCACAGAGCCTTCACAGAGAGAACCTCGCTGTGTTCCCGATTAGAGCATCACCCCCGGGGAGTGCTCCGCTTTACTTCTGGTCCTCAGCCATGCTGAGGACAGACGTCTGTAGATGGACAGAGCCTGAGAACCCAGCTATGTGAGAGGGGCAGCTGGAGCTGGGGAAAGGGCAGGTGGCAAATGGACAGGTGGAAGGAAGCAGCTTAGAAGACTGTCACTGGGAAGCTGGGTGAGGCTGGGTTGCTGCAGTGGCCAGGGGGAGTCAGTGGGTGTGTTCCTGAGGTCTGTGGAAGCTTGACCCGGCCCCATTTCCAGGTCAGGGGCTAACTGTCACTGCCTCTCCTCTACCTTGTAGGTCATGTGCGGTTCATTGACTACGAATATGCCGGCTACAATTACCAAGCTTTTGACATTGGCAACCATTTCAATGAGTTTGCAGGTGAGAAGGCATTATTATGTAGCCTATGTCCAAGATACCCTCCTTATGATGGAGGACCAGGTCCAGGGGGAGGGGGAGAGGGGTTCTGTACCTGGGGAGTGGAGGCTGGACACCCCTGTCCTCAGCACGGCACAGTTCGGGGAGATGGGGAGGCCCAGCCTGCCTTGAGAGCTCCAGGTCTTGTGGGGAAGCCCAGACCCCCCCGACACAGAGCCGGTCCTGCTGGCCCGAGTGGCACTTTGGTACAAATAAGAAAAACGCGCCCTCTGTAGGATCCCTGAGGATACTCGGCTTGACGTGTGAGTTACAAAAAGACCCCTTTCTCTGGCCAGAGACAGCCCCTGCCAGCTGGGCCAGCACAGGGCAACACCAGCCTCCACTCACCCTCTTGTCCAAGCTCCTTTGTACCCAGTACAGCCCGCACAATTGTAAATAGGGGCCCTGCGGGCAGATAAAGAAGCAGAACAGGCTGCAGTAGCTGTTTGCCTGGTGGCCTGATGAGATTAATCTTGGTGGAGCTAGGGAGGGCTGTGCTCTCTGAGTCTCGACTCCCCAGGTTCACACCTGGGCTTTGTTGCTTACTAGCTGCGTGACCCTCGGGGCAGGTTACTTACCTTCTTGGTGTCTGGTGTTTGCTGCTGACGTCCGGCAGGCAGGAAGCTGTCCTGCAGCCGAGAGAGGCTGGAGTGGGCATGGATGCAGGCATGGATGCGAGCATGGATGCGGTTGGAGGAGGGGCGTGTCCTGGGGGTAGGAAGGCTGGCCTTCCGTAAAGGCAGGTGTGTACAATAGAATCCTTTGTGTAAAGGAAGCAGGGCAGGTTTTTCCAGCTTGAGGGCTTCATTGTTGAACAATTAGATGGGGCCAAAGGGGCAGCTGGTGGATGGAGCTGGACACTGGGGACACTGGGCTAGAGGGACATCCCCAGGCTGACAATGTGGGGGCATGGTGTGGTCAGTCCCTGTGGCCTGGGATAGCTGAGGCATATGCAAGCCAGCTGCAGAGCCACTGCCTGGCCCAGCCTCAGGCACTCCCCAATCCAGGCCAGTCCAGGCAGATGCAGAACCTCGGGCCCGGAGAGAAGACATTTGTGTCCCTTCTGGCACCCCAGGTGACCAGGTCTGTCACGCACTGCTTGCACCCGAGGGCATGACTCCCCAGGGTGGCCACCAGCTGCATTTAGGAACTCAGGGGACAGATGGGGCCTCAGCTGGGCAGAGCAGCTGAGCTGTGGGGTGGCGCAGAGCAGAGGCTGGCCACCCGCAGGGCAGGTAAGTACTCAGCTGCCAGACCCACCCGCCTTTCCAAAGGGGTAATTTTTAAGCATTTTTTAAGTCCTTCTCACCCACCCCACAGAGCAAAGTCTAGCTGGAATTTCTCACAGGGGGCAAATTGCGTTCTGCTTCCTAGTTGAGAAAGAAGGAGGAGGGCGGCAGAGGAGACGGAGGGACCCCCTGGGTTCTGAGGAGCACAGAGACCTGTGCTGGGTGCTGGGAGCTAAGAACCGGCCTCTGACTGGCTGTGTGACCTTGAGCAAATGTCTGCTCCCTGGGCCTGGGCTTCTTGTCGCGCCGTTCTCTGGGGGCCCGGGAGACTGCGCTTCTCCGGGGACTGAAGGAAGAGGAGGAGGAAGGGACCAGGGAAAGTGGCTCTGGGCTGGCCCTGCCTTAAGTAAACCACTTCTTTCTGTATCAGCTCTGAAGCCGGGGTCCCTGCCACCATGCCCAGGGTGTGGCGGTGTGTGTTGGGCTGGCAGCTTGAGGACGCGAGGAAGGGGGGGACTGGACAAGCTCAGGGGTTCCAAGCTGCATTTCGAATCATGTGGAGAATGGGTGGGGGCCGGGGAAACTGTATTTTGGCCAAGCCCTCCAGTTGATGCTTTTTTAAGGAACCGGCTCAACATGGTCCAGGAAGCAGTGTTTGAGACACATTAAGTCCAGCTCCCTCACTTTGTAAGTGAGAGGAAGGGGCCTGCCTGAAGTTGCCTCCAGGTTAGCATTAGACCTCAGCCACCTAGGCCCGTGAGTCAGGGCTTTGACTGAGCGCCTCTTACGGGCCGTGGTTTTATAGAGGGTGCGGGCATACAGTAAGTGCTGCCTTAGGGGTCCCCATCACTCTCAAGACTGTGCCCCTCAGCGAGTCTCCCTCTCTCTCTGCTTTCATCCAGCTCAGCGCACTGAAAGCAGTGCCCTCAGCTGGGATAGGGGTCGACACTCCACACGTTAGAGTCTGGTGGTCAGAGAAGCTGCTTTCTGAGGCTCAGCCCCACCGGGCAAAGTAGATGGAGGTTTTGAGGGCTTCAGGGAGCACCTCCTGAGTTGGAGGAGACCCCTAGGCGGCCCCGCCTCCTAGCGACTTGGGTGTGGCTGCCTCCCGCGCAGGTGTGAACGAGGTGGATTACTGCTGGTACCCAGCGCGGGAGACCCAGCTGCAGTGGCTCAGGCTACTACCTGCAGGCACAGAAGGGGGCGGCCGCGTCCCCCAGGGAGGTGGAGAGGCTCTACGTTCAAGTCAACAAGTTTGCCCTGGTGAGTGCTTGTGGCTGGGGGCAGGGAGGGGCAGGGGAGGGAGAAGGCAGGAGGGACTCAGGACCCACCCCCAGCTCTTACCTTCCCACAGCCTTGTGGTGGATGGAGGAGGAAGCAGAGCCCAGGGTTGGGTGTGAGGTCCTGGGGACTCCCATCATGTGATCCTGGAACCCAGCCTAGGGGTGTGGTCTGGGAAGACCCATCGTGGGCATCCCCTTAGTACTAAGATGCCCTGTTCCCTGCTTTTCTCCCATTTCATCACGTCTAGGCGCTCTTCTTCCTCGAGAACTACTTCCAAGAAAGATCCCAGCTCCCTATTTTAGCACTTCTCTCATTTGGACAAGTTCTTTCTAGTGTCTAACCCTTAGCCTTTCATGCTGCAGTTAAATACATGATTTTTTTTTTAAGCCTTTGGAGGAGATAGAAAATGTCAGTTCTAATCCTCCTTGTTAACTATCTCCACTGACTCAGAACTCTGTGTAAGCCTTTCCATTCAGGCTCTTCCTTCACAAATGACTGTGCTGTCAGTTCTGGATTTTGAGTGCTGCTTATCCAAGGTACACAGTTCATGCCAGGTCTCCACCGGTGTGTGCCCAGGGGATTACTAACTAGTCTTGTTAATGTCAGCTATGCAGAAGCAAAAAGATAATACAGCTGCCCCGAATTTCACAATATGTCATAGAGCTTCAATAAAATCTTTAATTACCTATGATTTGGGATTGCCTAGTCCATCTTCCTCATTGACCAAGACTGATTCTCCATCAGGTTCTTCCCCTTAACTGCCCCACCCAGGCCTTCTGCTTGCTTAATTTTTACTAATCATTCCCACGTGCTAATTGATCTATGCCCCTCCCCCTTTAAAGTCCTGAAAAGGGAAGAAAATGGAGGGAGGGGCTGTATAGCCAACCCCAGAGTGAGTGGGACTTGGGGTGGGGGATGGCCCGGGAAAGCAGTGGCATCACTGGTGTCTGCTCAGTGGCAGCAGGAAGCATGGTGCTCTGGCTTCTTGAGCTCGAAGTGGCCTGGGCCCCGTGGGGTCTGGCTCCGGGGAAGCAGTTGTGGACTCGCGCCCCCTTGTCCTACAATTACGCTCATTTTCTAACCTGACCCGCCTCTTGATAAAAGAGAGGGAAAGGGGTGGAAGAGGTCAGTTTAGGGGTCTTCCAGCAGTCTGGGCCAGTGATGACCATGTGGCCAGGGCACTGCCGACGGGGTACCAGCCCCTCCACTGGCCACCAGGCCTGAGCTCTGGCTTAGGAATTCTTCTCGTCCTGGATGCCTTGGCCTTGAAGATTCTCCTGGTCTGGGAGTGGCCAGGGCTGGAGTTTGGGTCCTGCTTGGGCTGGGGAACAAGCTGAAAGCCCCCATCCTGCTTAAGCCCCAAGGCTACTCTGCTTACCTTTTTCTAGAAGGAGTGAAACCCCCAAAACCATCCAGTGACTTGGCCTCTGGAATACCCCCACCTGTGCTGGGGACACCCCACTGTGTCTCGGCCAGTGCCCCGGTTCTGTGTCTGAGACTTTGTCCTTCCAGCTCCATGGGGTCCATGACAGGTATGGGGGGCTCGCCACAGTGACCTCCTCTGGTCTATTTCCAGGCGTCTCACTTCTTCTGGGCACTCTGGGCCCTCATCCAGAACCAGTTCTCCACCATCGACTTCGATTTCCTCAGGTGAGTGCAGGGAACAAGTCAGAGGGGGAGGTGGGGAGGAAAGGAAGGGCCTCGGGCCCAAAATGTGACAAAGGACAGCCCAGATCAACTGTCTGGAGCACAGGCTTCCGCTCTGCTGGCTCACCTCCATTCAGCCAGCCCACATCCAGTGGGGTCGCTGCTCCAGGGCAGATGCCTGCGGACGCACGCAAGCCCAGAGCGCCTCTCTGAACGTGGTCAGCAGCCCTCACACCCCGCCTCCTGTCTCGTAGGAGATCCTCGTTCCTTCTTACAGCCTGCCACCTACTCACAGCCTACCACCTACCCACAGCCTACCAACCACCTACTCACAGCCTACCGCCTACTCACAGCCTACCAACCACCTACTCACAGCCTACCACCTACCCACAGCCTACCAACCACCTACTCACAGCCTACCGCCTACTCACAGCCTACCAACCGCCTACTCCAGCCTACCACCCTACCCACAGCCTACCAACCACCTACTCACGCCTACCAACAGCCTACCGCCTACCCACAGCCTACACCACCACCCCTACACAGCCTACCGCTACTCACAGCCTACCACCACCACCTACTCACAGACTACCAACCGCCTACTCACAGCCTACCGCCTACTAACAGCCTACCTACCGCCTACTCAGCCTACCGCCTACTCACAGCCTACCAACTGCCTACTCACAGCCTACTGCCTACTCACAGCCTACCGCCAACTCACAGCCTACCGCCTACTCACAGCCAACAACCTACTCACAGCCTACCACCACCTACTCCACCTACCGCCTCCTCCTCACGCCTACCAACCACCTACTCACAGCCTACCGCCTACTCACAGCCTACCGCTCTTCTCAGCCTACCAACCGCCTACTCACCGCCTACCGCCTACTCACAGCCTACCACCTACTCACAGCCTACCAACCGCCTACTCACAGCCTACCTCCTACTCACAGCCTACCGCCTACTCACAGCCAACCGCCTACTCACAGCCTACCGCCTACTCACACCCCCTACCGCCTACTCACAGCCTACCAACTGCCTACTCACAGCCTACCGCCTACTCACAGCCTACCGCCTCCTCACAGCCTACCAACCACCTACTCACAGCCTACCAACCGCCTACTCACAGCCTACCGCCTACTCACAGCCAACCACCTACTCACAGCCTACCAACCGCCTACTCACAGCCTACCAACCGCCTACTCACAGCCTACCAACCGCCTACTCACAGCCTACCAACCACCTACTCACAGCCTACCAACCCCCTCTCACAGCCTACCGCCTACTCACAGCCTACCGCCTACTCACACCAACCACCTACTCACTACCAACCACCTACTCACAGCCTACCGCCTACTCACAGCCTACCAACCACCTACTCACAGCCTACCGCCTACTCACAGCCTACCGCCTACTCACAGCCTACCAACCACCTACTCACGGCCTACCGCCTACTCACAGCCTACCGCCTACTCACAGCCTACCAACCGCCTACTCACAGCCTACCGCCTACTCAGCCTACCACCTACTCACAGCCTACCAACCGCCTACTCACAGCCTACCGCCTACTCACAGCCTACCGCCTACTCACAGCCTACCACCTACTCACAGCCTACCAACCGCCTACTCACAGCCAACCGCCTACTAACAGCCTACCAACCACCTACTCACAGCCTACCGCCTACTCACAGCCTACCACCTACTCACAGCCTACCAACCGCCTACTCACAGCCAACCGCCTACTAACAGCCTACCAACCACCTACTCACAGCCTACCGCCTACTCACAGCCTACCAACCACCTACTCACAGACTACCAACCGCCTACTCACAGCCTACCACCTACTCACAGCCTACCGCCTACTCACAGCCTACCAACCGCCTACTCACAGCCTACCGCCTACTCAGCCTACCACCTACTCACAGCCTACCAACCGCCTACTCACAGCCTACCAACTGCCTACTCACAGCCTACTGCCTACTCACAGCCTACCACCTACTCACAGCCTACCGCCTACTCACAGCCAACCGCCTACTCACAGCCTACCAACCACCTACTCACAGCCTACCGCCTACTCACAGCCTACCAACCGCCTACTCACAGCCTACCGCCTACTCACAGCCTACCACCTACTCACAGCCTACCAACCGCCTACTCACAGCCTACCTCCTACTCACAGCCTACCGCCTACTCACAGCCTACCGCCTACTCACAGCCTACCAACCGCCTACTCACAGCCTACCGCCTACTCACAGCCTACCGCCTACTCACAGCCTACCAACCACCTACTCACAGCCTACCGCCTACTCACAGCCTACCGCCTACTCTCAGCCTACCAACCGCCTACTCACCGCCTACCGCCTACTCACAGCCTACCACCTACTCACAGCCTACCAACCGCCTACTCACAGCCTACCTCCTACTCACAGCCTACCGCCTACTCACAGCCAACCACCTACTCACAGCCTACCGCCTACTCACAGCCTACCAACCGCCTACTCACAGCCTACCAACTGCCTACTCACAGCCTACCACCGCCTACTCACAGCCTACCACCTACTCACAACAACGCCTACCACCACGCCTACTCACAGCCTACCGCCTACTCACAGCCTACCGCCTACTCACAGCCTACCACCACCTACTCACAGCCTACCCCTACTCACACTCACAGCCTACCACCCCTACTCACAGCCTACCCCTACTCACAGCCTACCAACCGCCTACTCACAGCCTACCGCCTACTCACAGCCAACCACCTACTCACAGCCTACCGCCTACTCACAGCCTACCAACCGCCTACTCACAGCCTACCAACCGCCTACTCACAGCCTACTGCCTACTCACAGCCTACCATCTACTCACAGCCTACCAACCACCTACTCACAGCCTACCGCCTACTCACAGCCTACCACCTACTCACAGCCTACCAACCACCTACTCACAGCCTGCCGCCTACTCACAGCCTACCGCCTACTCACAGCCTACCACCTACTCACAGCCTTCCAACCACCTACTCACAGCCTTCCAACCACCTACTCACTGCCTACCACCGACTCACTGCTCCGGCTCTTCCGCCAGAGCTCTTCCACACAGAGCCTGGTGGCAAAGGAAATTGTTGGAAATAGATCTGAAAGATCACGAATCCGACCCTCATTTTATATCAGAGGGGACAGAGTTCCAGAGGGCAGAATGACTCACTGGGGTCACCTGGGTGGCCAGGGGCTATACCAAGACTTTACTTGAATACTGAACTACTTAAACGGCCCTGTCGTGTGAGATACATGTGTTCCTAAAGGACCAGGAATCATGTTGTCTTCCATTCTTGTCCAGTTTCTGTCTTTATCTTTTCCACCCACCCTCCGCTGAAAAGGAATCACTATGCTGGCTTCAAAGTGTTCACAAAAATTAGAGAAATGGAAGTCAAAGCCACAGCCAGACCCCCTCACACCCACTGGGATGGCCACCCTTAAATAAATAGGAAATAACAAGTGTCAGTGAGGATATGGAGACACGGAAACCCTTGTGCACTGCTGCTGGGAATATAAAATGGTGCAGCTTTTGTGGGAAATTATACTCTGCTTCCTCAAAAAGTTAAAAAATAGAACTACTGTATAATCCTGCAATCTTACTGCTGGGTATATACCCCAAAGAATTGAAAGCAGGGTCTCAAAGATGTTTGCACAGCCATGTTCATAGTAGGATTATCCACAAAAGCCAAGAGGTGGAAGCAACCCGAGTGTCCACTGATGGATAAATGAATAAACAAAACGTGGTCTCTGCATACAAAGGAATATTATCCCGCCTTTAAAAGGAAGGAGATTGTGCCACATGCTCCAACAGGGATGAGCCTCGAGGACATTGTACTGAGTGAAACAAGCCAGTCACAAAAAAAAAGACGAGTATCGTATGATTCCACTTAGATGAGGAAGCTAAAGTAGTCAAATTCATCGAGACAGAAAGTAGAATGGTGGTGGCTGGAGGGAAGTGGGTAGTTGCTGTGCGGTGGAGACAGAGTTCCAGTTTTGCAAAATGAAAGAGTTGCGGAGATCTGTTGGTCAACAATATGAATGCACTGACCACACTGAGCTGTGAAAAATCAACAGACAACCAAACATGTTTGGGGAAGGGTTGCTCCAGTCTGATCTAAGAAAAATAAAAGTATAGGTGAAGTAAAACAAAACAAAACAAAACAAAAAAACCCATTCTGGGCTGGGGTCCATTTTCCCTGACCTAGATGGTACGAGTTTGGTGAGAACTTACCTTGTGATGTGAGTGCCCCAAGCAGGGCTCACCCAGCTTCCCTTTTTACCCCCAGTTCCCTTTCCTGTTTTTTGGCAGGTACGCAGTGATCCGATTCAACCAGTATTTCAAGGTGAAGCCTCAAGTGTCAGCCTTGGAGATGCCAAAGTGACCAGCTTCCCCATCCTTCCCCTACCCATCTGCCTGGCCAGACCTGTTCTCCAGGGCTCAGTTCTGCTCTGGGGTCTGCACCCTTGGACAAGGTGGGAGAGGGGACAGGTGGGAGTCCCGGGAGAAGGCAGCTCTGTCCTAGTTGCCAGCCCCCAGTGATGTTCCTGGAGGTCACATTCTTGTTTGGAGGGGCTGATAGGACCCAGCTCTGGGGGTTCCTTCAGCTTGCCAGACGGGAAGGGCAGGGGCCGGGAGCGCCTGCAGCCAGCCAGTGCTCAGACCACAACCACCCTGGAAAGCCCAGCATTCCTAGCCCCAGGTCATGGAATCTGGGCTGCCTTAGATGTGTCTTTGACCTTCCTGGCTTGGGGAGGGGGGAAGGTGGGAGGGCTCCTTTCTACCTCCAGTGTCCTGAGCCCCCAGCCTGTCTCCCCCTACATGCCCTGTGTGGGAGGTGCTGAGCCCAAACCAGCGTCCTGCCAGCTCTGACAGATGGATGCACAAATCTTGGTGGGAGTGGTCTGGACTTGGGTTTGATGGCTCCCCTAGTAGCCCCCTCATCTGAGATCCCTCCCTTTCTCCAAACCAGATCCAATCAAAACAACCCTGTCCCGAACCTCAGCCCGAGGACACGTGCTCTCCTCCAGTGCCCTTTCTGCTCCGTGCTTGTGTTCTGTCCCTCTGGTGCCTGCCAGGAGGGAAGGCAAGGGAATGGTGACATCCTGGGCCACCAAAGACTGGCTCTGCTTCATGCTGTGGCTTGGCCAGAGGGGACGTAGCCAAGAGTGGGGTGATTGGACAGCACCTTCCTGCCGCGTTCCCTCCCCTGCCCTCCAGGCCCTCACTTCCAAGGAACAGTCTCTCCATGTCCACCTTCTGTCCTGAAGTTGACCCAAGGTCCCCCGACTTGGGAATGACTAGTAGGGGTCAAAGGGCAGGGGCCAGGGACATCCAGGGCTTGCCCAGTGTGCTGGGGCCCAGGCAGGATGGGTTGTGAAGGTGTTGGAGGAGCTGTTGCCCCAGACTCTCAGGGGCCTCCCCTCCTTTCTGTCCTCACAGCCTCTTGGGCCCTCCTGGCTCTGGCCCATAAAATGATTCATTTGTAAATTATCATGGTTTTCTGCATTAAAAATGGCCATTTATGGACCACTCTGTCTGAGCGCCAATGGTGAGGATTCGACTTGGATGTGTGATTAGTTCTTCTGCGGTGGTGTGGGGAGGGGTGCTCCAGCCCCTCCTCTCTGGGGTCCCTTTGGGCTGCACACTTTCCACCACACCCTCCGTGCACCTGGCTCCCAGGGCCTGGGTTCTTGGTTTGGGGTAGCTCTGGACAGGGATGGTAGTTTCATAGCTCCTCTGTTTTTGACCACTTTGCAAGAATAAGTTGACCCTGAGAAGGCACAGCTTAGAGGGAACCAGGCTGTGGATTCCAAGAACTTGGCCTCCCCAAGTGATGGACCAGTAAGACCCTGAACAGAAGTCCTCAGGACTTCTTCCTGGGTCCTCTCTGGCTCCTTGCTGTTGGGGAGTTGGATGAGGGGTTGCTGTGCCTGAGAGCAGGCAAGGGGGATTTCTGGAACCAATCTGTCACCTTCTGAGAAGGCCAGAGGGAAGGGAGAGCAGAAGCACAAAGGTGAGTGGGGCACCCCTGCAGCAGCTCAGGCTCACCTCCAGGGCAGCCCCTGCCTCCAGGGCCTCCAGAAGGAGCCCGGTGCCCTTAGTGGTAGCAACGCAACAGGAGCAGCTGCCTGCCAGGTGGACTCTGGCTGTTTGGCTTTTGCTTGCAGAAGTACCAGGGTGCCATGGCAACCGCTGGAGCTGAGCTGGCACAGGCAGCTGGGGCCTTCTTCAAGGTCATGGTGATCCAGGGAGGCCAGGCCCCTGGTGGGTAGCAGTATCGAGCCTAGGAGGGGTGCCAGTGGGGACATGGGGGAAAGGTCTAGTCCAGCATAGGGACGGTGCCACGGCTGGGCAGGTAGGGCCCCGAGAGTCATCTGTGGGTTCAGGTGGTCATGGGTGCAGCCTTCCTGTGGACTAAATGGCAGGGTCACCCTCCTTGTTTCTTCTCCGACCCACCTCTGGAGCTGAGGGCAGAAATAACCACTGCAAAGGCAGCTCCATTTCCAGCCTCCTGGGGCTTTGATGTCACAGCACTGAGATGGTGGTGCAGTGGTGGGCAGTGAATGGCTGGGACAGGGACCCCTCGCAGGTGTACCCCTACAGCCCCAGCCACCACCCACACCAAAGGAGCTCACTGCAGGCACCATCCCACTGCCTGCCTGAGAAAGCGTCCTCACTGCCCCAGTTCTCCAGGGGAGTGGACAGGTGGGGGCAGGGAGGGGGGCTGGGGAGTTCAGGCACACCCCTCCCCCACAAAACCCAGAGTCCCACCATCTCTCCTTTCACTGCCTCCCAGACTAACCAGCCCCCTGGCCCATCTGGCTCAGCACCAGGCCTTGGAGACTCTGAGGAGTCTGACACTCTGCTCTGGCCAAAGCGCTCCTGGGCAGAGGGTCATCTCTGCAGGGCTCGGACCCTCAGCCTCCACAAGAGAGGCACAGAGAGGACAAAGGACAAGCTCATGCCCCAGCCTTCCTAGTAATGTCCCAGATGCTCTGTTCCTGGCCTTTCAACCCACCTGACCCCGTCCTGCCTCTCCTGGGGCCAGGGGGGTGGGGCTGCAGGGCACCAACCACAGGTTCCCCAGGCAGAGCCATTCCTGCCCTTAGGGAATGCAGGGCATGTGACTCTTGTCCCAGCAGCTGGAGTAAGTTCAGGACAAGGGTTGCTGGAGTGGGAGAGAGGCAGTACTGGCCTCAGGTCCCCTGAGGCCACAGAGGACCTGGGAATAGGGAAGTCAGAGGCGCTCCGGACTGGCAGAGGCCACACAAACCTGGCTGGGAGTGTCCTGACCAGACTGCCCAGATTTGGTTTGGAACACAGTCCGGGAAGGTAGTGGGGACTAGAGGGTTGCAGAGATGGGCAGCGACGTTGAAATGAGCAACTCTCCCCTGTGGCCACTAGGGGGCAGGAGCCAGTCAGCCATGCTCCTCTTCCCAGGGACCGCCTGTGTCTTCTTGAGGGGACGAGGAAGCTGGGCTCTGCTACTTGCCACTGCCCTGCCAGAGACCTGGGGTGGAGAGGTCAAAGGAGAGGAGGCTCAAAGCTCTGGGAGGCTGGGCTGGGGAAAACCAGCAAAGACTAGCAGCCAGGACGCTCCCTAGATCAAAAAGCCGGGACCCTAATTCTTGAAATGACTTTACTCCCAAGTTTGTGGCCCTGGAGTCAACCACACCTACCTTCTCTCACCACCACTCTCTCCAATTTAGAAATCCCCTTTCCAGCATTCAAGAGCCTCTGCTTGAATACTTCCTGTGTTGGGAAGCTCTCTACCACTTCTGACCATCTTTGTCAAGGTTTTTTATGTTAAGCCAAAAATATTGACCAATGCGATTTTCACCAAGAGCCAAGTGATCAACAATAGTTCAATTAGAGAGAAAAAGAGGCCAAGTGCTAGTGCTACCCTCTGAGCCACATCGAGTATCTATGTGTTGTTCACCTGACAGCTTTGTCCACCTCACGATCTTGTCCTTTCTGCCCTCCCCTAGTCTCCTCTTTTCCGGACTAAACATCCCTGGCCCCAGCCTAGTGGATGGGCCACCAGCCCCTCTAGTCCTCCGTACAAGATGCCTGCCTCTGGGCCCCTTCAGTGTGACAGCGGCCTCCTCTGTTGAAGGGCCTAGGACAAGCAAGATGCACTTGAGACCAGGACTGTGTGGTGTATACTGGCCCATCACCTCCCTTGTTATTAACACATGCTTCTGTTAATTCAACCCAAGTCTCTCTCACACCCACTGTTCAGCTTTGTTGCCCTCATTCCATATTCATGGCATTAATTTTTTAGCCATGAGAGTTGGTCTTTTATCAACCCTTGCTGCGTTTTGAGAGTTTCAGTCTGTTCTTCAGCTCTTTCAGGTCTAATGCACTATTATTTCTCCTAGTGTGATGTGTAAGTCTTTGAAATCCTGCTTCAAAGAGCCCTGAAGCACATAGAGAGCCTGCTTCATTAATCAGTATCCTGGGGGCCTCATAAATGGGCTCATGGTGTCTCTGTGTGCCCCTTTCTGGGATGAGGGTCCACAGCTTTCATAAGATTCTCAAAGGGCTCCTTCTCCAAAAGAGGATAAAGGCCATGTAAAAGGTTCAACCTCCTTGTTTTCAGATGAAGACAATGCGGACCAAAGGGGAGACATGATACCCCACCACCACCACCCCAACACACACAAAGCCATGCGTCTAGTCCTGGGGAGAACCAAAGCTTCCTGACTCTTACTCCAGTGCTCTCACCTCTCACCATTGCCTTCTTTCTTAGGACCTGGGTGGGCACTTTGTGGTGAGGTCTGGCTCACCTCCTTGAAATAGGGGTGGTATCTTAGAGTGTGGGTTGCAGGGGTGGCATCTGACCTGGGCCTCCCTTCATGTTTCCTCCCAGGCTCCATGCCTGCAGTTCCCCAGAGCTGCCACCAGGGGGCAGTGGTGCCTGGGCTGGTGGCACATTTACGAATTCTGGACTTGGGCCAGCCTCCCGGCTCCCCACCTCCCCCAGCAAGGGCCAGATTCTGAAATGGTCTGTCTTTATTACGCCAACAGAGAACAAAACAAAAAAAAATCCCCAAGTGTAAACAGGAGAAATGTGCTGGTTAAGTTACTCATCATTATCTTATTATTAACAAAATAAAGCACTATCTATGTTTACAGTCATAAAAATAAAAAAAAAAAAAAACAGCCTGGAGAGAAGTTGGGCTTGGGAACTAGAAGGGAAGGGGAGAAGGTGGGGGGTGGACACAGGCTCCACATCTGTCCCTGGGGGATTCGGGGTTCCCGCCCACCCTGACCCCAGGGCTGTTCTGGATCTTTGGGGTCAGGTGCCAACGGGATTTGATTTTCTTAGGGAAAGACGTTGTGGAAGGGATCAGGAGCGGAGGCAGGTTCCCCGGTGTGGAGTGGCGGAGGGGAGGGGAGCGGGCAGAGCGGTGTGGAAGGGGATGAAGCCTGAGTCTTCTCACCAATCTCTTCCAGGAATGGGGAGGCCCCAGCCTCAAAAGGGAGACGTGGAGACCAGCTGCCACGAGAGCCCTGCTCTCCAGGGCTTCTGTCACTGACAGGAAGGGGGCACCATCCGTCCTCCTGCCCCCCCCACCCCATTCCTGGCACTCAGGTTGGGACCAGGGGCCAGGGCACCAGGACAGAGCCCCTTAGAGGCCGAGGACATTCCTAGGCTGCTCGGAGCTAAAAATGGCTCCCTGGGAACTGACAGGCTGAGTCTGGGAGGGAGTGAAGGGGCAGCAGGGGAGGTCAGGACGGCTAGGGGGCCCAGGGCAGACCAGGGGCCTTCAGAGATCCTGTGGGCATCAAAGGGGCAAGGGCAGACACCGAGGAAGGGAGAGACACAAAAAGGCCCTGCAGAGAAACAAGGACAGAGAGAAATGCACCAAGGACACACACAACCTGAGACACCCAGACTGACAAAGAGGTAGCAATTAGGGGACAAAGAAGCAGAGAAAGAGCCCCCTGGAGAAGCGAGAATGGCATGAAGAGACACCCACAGGAACTCAGCCCCGGTGCCTGGCACATAGTGGGCACTCAATAAATATCTTGTGCAACGAAAGAACGGATGAAAACATGGGCACGTGCGCACATGCGTTACACACGCATGCACACACTGCACACACAGCAGCCAGAGGCATGACAGGCTTGGCAGAGGATAGACAGGACAGCCAGACCTTTCTGCACAAAGTACAAAGTGATCCTGGTGCTAGAGGAGCGATCTGGGGTGCTGTGGTGGAGGGGGAGACATGTTGGTCCCATGATGGCTGGTCCAGCCAGGAAAGAATGGAAGCAAAGCATGTAGCCCTAGGGGGACAGGTCTGTAGCTGCCATACCCCCAGGGTGGGCAGACCTGCAGGAAGGGAAGGTCATCCAGTGTCCCCTGGCCATGAGCCCCAAGGGTCACGGAGCTCAGCCAGCCCGGCCCACCACCACCATGCAGGACCTGCCCCCGAGGCCATCAGCTCCTCAGGTGTGCCCGCAGGTGTGGTGGGGAGGGGGCATCTCCCCTCATGAATGTATCTACAGATGCACGCTGTGCCCATCTCCCGGGCATGCCCAAGTCCAAGTACCAACATAGGCCAAGTGTGGTGGCTGTGCCCACTGGCTTGGGGCCAGATCTTCCCCAGGGAGGAGGCCAGGCCCACCCAGCTGGGCTCAGTCTGTGAGCACCACCAGCTCCCCGTCACTCTTCTCCTCGGCCTCCGAGTCCTCGTCCTCGCTGTACCGGTACATCTCGCCATCGGCCACCGAGTGCCTGTCGTCCGGGCCCTCGCCCTCCTCCCGGAGGCTGCAGGTGTTGACAATGACAGGCATATTCGGGTCCAGGCTGCGGGGCACAAAGTGGTCCACCAGGGGCTGTGTCAGGGGCACGCCTGCCACCCGAGGGTACAGGACCTCCGAGGCGCTCATCTGCATCTGGCCGGGCTGCGGGCTGCGGGGCAGAAAAGACGCACGGTTACAGGGGGCCTGACCCTGCTCCCCTCCGCGCCCCTTCAGGGCGTGCCCTCCCACCTCACATCCTTTGGGCTCAAGACACACACGCTCTGCGCCCTGATGGCAAATTCACAGTCAGCTACAGACTGACACATGCTTGCAGCCCCAGGGCCAGATAGTCCTGGAGGATCGCGTGTGAATCCAATATCTGGAAATTGTATATTTCAAATGCCCCAGGGTATTTCCTGTTCAAAGGAATCCACTAAGATCCTTGGTCAGGAATCCTCTGTAAGACACGTACCTCGATTTTTAGTACCTCTGAATTTGTATTGTGTTTGTCAGAAAGGGGACCCACAAGCACATTTCTCCAGATACACGCTTGTCCCTCACGGTCACTCAGTCACGAAGCAATTCCTGAGCCACTAGGTGCTTACCATAGACACAGTCACACACACGGGCCCAGCCACACACAGATGATGCCAACACACCCATGCACACGTACCCACGGCCAAGCCACACAGTAACCCCCACCGCTCACAAAAGCTACACACACATATGCGCGCACACACACTCATACACACACAGTTACAGCCTCTGGGGAGGCCTGCTCACGGGGTCGCATAGCTCTGGCGGGCATCCTGGCGCCGGGTCCTCATCAGAGCCTTGTACTCGCCCACCCGCAGGCGCTTGCCCTCCACGATGCAGGTGCGCTTGGGCCGCGGCTTGTACTTGTAGTCGGGGTACTTCTCCAGGTGCTGCCGGCTCAGTCTCGCCTGCTCCTCGTAGTAGGGCTGCTTCTCCTGGTTGGTCATGGACTTCCAGCGGGAGCCTGGCCCAGTGCCCGGGGGCGGGCAGTCAGCACTGGGCTCTGCCGACACCCCCCCCCCCAGTCCCCTGCAGGCCCTGGAGGCCCCGAGAAGGTTTTGATCCCCAGACATACATGCACGCACATACACATAGCAAGGGCCTGGCCCCTTGTGGGTGCTCCGTGGTGCTGAGCAAATGAATGAAGCTGGCATGTATAAGCGTATCCAACTGCCAGCTTAAGACACAGCACCCACCCATATACCAGACCATCTGGCAACTGGTGGCCTCTGGTCTGCATGATTTGCACAAACCAAAGAGTAGCCACCAGGCCGCAGCAATGCCGAGAGCTCCCTGAGGACAAAATGCTTGGTGCCTCAGTAAGCAAGAGGCTTGTGTAGACACTGGAGGAGCTGAGGCTTGAAAACAACCGCCCTCTTCTAGCCCCACTTGTCCTGGCCTACATTTCTCCCCAAAGAGGACGTGTAATTTTAAAAACCTTTCTTTACTGACAGCCCGAGAATATCCATCTCTCCTGTTTCCTGCCAGAGCCAGCTCCAAGGGTCAGGGCAAGCAGGGGAACAATTAGGGGAGATCAGTGGGGCCAAAGAATGTGTATACACACACACACACACACACACACACACACACACTCCCTTCCCCTTCCCCCTCCTCTAGTTCTCGGGTGAGAGCCATACAGTGTACAAGACCCCAGGACCCAGCCACCCCACATCCTGCCTGACTCTCACACCCCATGATTCCACTGGAGTTCAATATGGCGTGGACTATCTCCAGCAAGCTCCAAGTAGACCCAGCTGGCTCCCGCCACCAGGTTCTGCTGGACTCTGACGCCTGGAGCACCTAGAGCCCCCAGAGCCCCCACCCGCTCGCCCTTACCGAGGATCTTGCTGATGCTTGAGTTGTGCATGTCTGGGAAGGCTTGGAGGATCTTCCTCCGCTCGTCCTTGGCCCACACCATGAAGGCATTCATGGGCCTCTTGATGTGGCTGCTGTTCCGAGACTCAGGGAAGTGGCGGGAGCCTGGGGAGCAGGGGAGAAGTCAGCCAGGCAGGGCAGCCGATGTGGGGTGAGGAGAGCCCTCCAAGGCCGGCAGAAAAAGACACGTCCAGCTTGACCACCAGGGGGCGCGGGCAGGCTCCCACAGGGGCCACAGATGGCCAGCAGTAAGACATCAGCAGACGCCTAGCCCGGGACCCAGAGACAAGACAAGGGACAGGCACATAAGGGGACTCCACAGACAGACTAAGGGAGACCAGGGACTGGAAACACGACCTGACCCACCCTGGCCCTGGGGGGAAGCAGAGGTGGGCCCTCCTGCCCATCAGCCCAGTACCCGGGGCCCTCACCATCCACGTCACAGCCCAGCATGGCTTCTTCCAGCGGGTGCACACAGCTCTCCTCCAGCCGCTCCTTGGCTGGGGATGTGTCCAGGCTAATGAGGTCCTGGGTAGACAGGGGTAGCTTGTGCATCAGCCCCTCTGCGCCACCCTGCTCCCCTCCCCGCTCTTCCAGCTGGCTGTCCCAGCACAGGGGAGTGGGAGCCCCTACCTTACGGAAGGGGGTGTTCGGGGAACTGTCTAAGGCCCCACTGTGGCCGTGCAGCAGCTGTCTGGCATCCTGGATGGCTTTGGTGACAGCGTCCCCTTCACCAAGGAAGCCTATGGGAAGAAGGAGAGCGAAAAAAGGGAAAAGAGGGGTTATCGAGGGGATTGACCCAGTTCATGCCTTGCCACCCCTGGGCTGGAGCTCCCCCTTCCCTTCTGTTGCACTGCACGTCCCCTAGAGGGCGCCATTTACATCCCCAGTCACTCCTACTAGAAGTGAGAAACCACCCCTGAAATTGTGCAACTCAGTGGCCTGAATCCCTGATGGCGGGGTGCCCAGTCAGATACGGTGGGGGGAAGGAGGGAGGGGATCTTCTGAGACACTGAATGCTGAAATTGAAGGGGGTTGGAGAGAGGAGGTCTAACCCCTTGTTTTACAAAAACTGTAACCCACAGGGGGAAGGGACATGCCAGGGCCATCTCCTGCCCCCCTGGCTCTCCCCAAGAAGAAGGCTGAAGGAAGAGGTGCAGGAGCCTTACCCAAAGGCAGGCTAGGGGGGGCTGGCCTGCAGGTCCCGCGTGGGGGCCCCATGGCTTGGGGGGCGGGGGCCACAGCTGCCCATCTTCAGGCTGGGGGAGCTGGAAGCGCTGGGCAGCTCGGGCGCCTTGGGCTTGGCCGTGAGGTTCAGGGGTTGGGAGGGCTCCTGAGGGAGACCCAGAAGCCAGAGGGTGAGAGACACCAAAGGAGACCCCCCACAGAGGGACAGCGGGGACACATGGTGACAGAGGGACAGAGGAGACAACAGACCCAGAACAGCCCAGGAGACACAGGAAAAGAAGACAGAAGGAGCATGTGAACAAGAGCAAAGGGCCCCCCAGGGTCCCCTCGGCCACCGCGGGCCAGTGGGTGGGGCGGTACCTGTAGGGGGTGGTGGGCAGGCATGGCCCCAGGCCTCTTCACCACGGGGGCGGGGGGCGTGTGCAGCAGCTGCAGCGGGTACTCCACTGTGGAAAAGGCGGCAGGGAGAAAAGTCCTGGATGAGCACAGAACAGCAGACACCCTGCTTGACGAGGTCCCAGCAGCGCCAAGCAGGCAGAGGCCCAGGGGCTGGCGCAGCTTGCTTCCAACCACTGCCCTCCCAGCCCCAGAGCGCTGCTGGGGACCTCCCATGCCCTCGGCCCCCACCGCCCCGCACACTGATCGGCCTCCTCACCCAGCTCCTGCCCTTCCCGACCGACGGACCACGGAATTTCAACCCACTGGTGACGTGAGAACAGGTACACGCATATTCATTCTGCGGACACTTGCATTTTGTACCTACTATGTGCAGGGTACAAAAGCAGCAACCTGTGGTGTAGCCTGTCTCGTGTGCACTATCTCACGATAGTGTGTGGCATATAACAGGTACTCAGTACATCATCCCATTTTACAGGTCACGAAACTGAGACCGGGAGAAGTTACATGGGTGCCCACAATGTTAATCAATGGGAGCACCAAGATCTGAGAGCTCCGGGTTCTCTAGACTTTTCCCCACTACACAGCACTCTCTCTGCTCTACCTAGCCTACCTCACTGTCCCTCAAGCTGGCCCAGCATCACGGACTTGACAGTTGAGGGGGGGAGATAAGCCATGTGGACAAACCACTGACCACATGGCCGGAGGTGACAGGCGCTACAGGGTGGCATGCCAGAGGACTCTGTTCAGCTGGGGTGACTGGAGCAGGCTTCCTGGAGGAGGTGGGGCGCGAATGAGCGTGGCAGGTGGGCAGGTGGAAATGGAGCCGGCGGGTGTGGGAGCGAGAGGTGGGGAGTGAGACTGGCATGCGGTGGGCCCGTGAGGGCTGCGCTCGGGAGTTCGGACCCTAGGCTGTAGGCAATTGGGCATCACCTGAGGCTTGTGGGCAGGAGAGGGGTGTTGTTCATACTCAGCCTGGGGCGGGGGTGGGGCGTCTGGCAGCCTGCAGCCTCTGCTTACTAGGATTCTATAGCAAACGAAGCAGGTGGAGCCTAGCCAGTCCAGGTTTTCCACAACTTGCTTCCTGCCTCCCTTGTCTGGAAAGCATGTGGCCCCCTCCCCCAACCAGACCTGGGCCCTCCTCAGCCCAGCAGCTCGGCTCCAGGCACCTAGCATTGCAATGGTTTTGCGTAACCTGTCCTTCCCCTGCACCCCTCCCCCTTCCCAGTCCCCACTCCCTCACCTCAAACAGGAAGCTTCCTTCAAAGTAGGGCCTGACTTCCTTCGTTTTTGTGTTTCTCCTTCCCCTCACCCTGGAGTCAGTGGGGTTGATCGATGAACTGTGCCCATGGCCCGAGGGCCTGGCTGGTGGACCCATAGGTGCTCACCTGGATGGGACTGCCCTGCCTTCTCTCTCCCACGGAGCAGGGAGACTTGAAAGCTGCTCCCCTCCTGGGGCAATTCCAGGCGGCATCTCTGCCCTGCCCCCAGGGCCTCTCACAAGGAGTCCAGGATCACAGCCTAACGATTCTGTCTCTGCCTCGGTCCCACTGTCACTGCCTCAGTTCAGGCTGGATCCCCTCAACAGGTCTGTACCCCTCTGCTTCCTAGCACCTCCAGCCAGTGTGCAACGCGTCCTCTACTGAAACATTCGTGCGTGTCCCATAGTGTACAAAATAAATGCTAAAGTCCATGCTCAGCCCCAACTGCCCTCCCCCGCCACATCCCACCACCCTGCCCTGTGCTGCCCTCAGCTCCACGGGGCCCCTGCCTGGACCACCCTTTCCCCGGCCCTCCACCCTCAGCTCCCAGCTTCACCCTCACAAGTCTGCTCCCCCAGGACCCAACAAGCGGCACCTCCTCAAGAAGCCTTCCCAGATGCCCCGGCTACTGGTATCCTTCATTCTCTCTCCCCAGACTTGAGCTCAAAGTCCACATGTCTTCACCCCCAGGGCTGCCCAGCAATCACTCAGCACCTGACACGTGGTCGGTCGTGGTCGCTGAGTCTCAGTGACGGCGCAGAAGGTCAGGGCAGGAGCAAGAGATGTATAAATCTCAGTTAATGTTCAAGATATTGAAGATATTAGGGAACTGGGGGACTAGGCCTAGACTGGTGACATCTGCTTACATCTGGAAAGCAGTTAAATGGTTTTCTAAGTGTGATTTCTCTTCATTCTCCCAGTGAAATTCAGAAAGAAGGGATTATTCTCCCACTAGACAGATTCCAAGCGGAGGCCCAGAAAGGCCACACTGCACATCTGCGGATGAGAGCAGTTTCTGGGCTCCTTCCCTGACCTCGGGGCAGCCCTCCCCTCTCCCACACTCACCTGGTTTGCAGGGGATGGGCTGGATGGGCAGAGCCAGCTGGGAGTCAGGGGTGACAGGCAGAGGCTGGTGGCCTGGGGGGAAGGCTGGGATCATGACGTAAGGCATGTTGACCTGCTGGGGGCAAAGAAACCCTGTGTGAGTCCCTGAGGGTCAACCAGCTACCCAGCTGTGTCGGCCCTGGACACAGGAGACAGACCCAGGGATGAGAGACACAGGCCTGGGGCAGAGACAGTCTTCCAAAGGATCCAGCTGACCCCACGCCCCTTCATGGGCTCCTGTCTTCCTGCCTCAGGTCCCAGCCGGGAGGAAGATGCTCTAGGCCCTGCCCTTGAAAAAAGGGGACGAATAAAGGGGAAGGGGCTAGGGCAGAAATAAGCCCCCTCCGTAGGGTCAGGCCTGAGTGCTTCTGCTTAGTCCACATCCCCTCTCCTTCCCTGTCCCTAATACCTGTCAACTTCTCAACCTCCCGCCCTCCCACCACCCAGCCTTCGCCTCTTTTTACCTGGATCTGCTGCTGAAGGAGGTTGATCTTATGCTGCTGCTGGATCAGCTGTTGCTGCTGCTTAGCGATCTGGCAGAAGGAAAGAGCAGGCGACAGGAGCGGGGACATTAGGCCCCAGGACCCCACCCCGCACAGGGCCTTTGTGGCCCCCATCCACACCCTGCCTTCCATGCTACTGCGGACCACGGGGGACAGCTGGACAGGGCAAGAGGCAGAACAGCCAACCTCAGAACTTATTCTCCTTTTGCGGGGAGCTCACCCTTCTGTCAGAGGCCTGGGATGGAGGCTGGGCAGGGAGCAGCCAGCCACCTTCGCTTGGAGCCTCTCAGCGCCCCTCCACCCCCCGGCCCCTCCCAACATCCAGAGATGGGAATCCTACAGCCCCCGCCAGCGCCCTGTCTGCGCCGGCTAGGCCTTCCCCCACCACGTCCCTCTCCAGGCCCACCCGGACCCCCGCCCCTGGAAAGAACCCCAGACACCAGGGCCAGCAGGGACCTACCTGCTCCTGCTGCTGCCGGGCCAGCTCCATCTGCTGCTGTTGCTTCTCAAAGAGCATCGCAGCCATGTTCTTCTGCTCCGAGTGGGCGGTCAGGAGCTGGTCCCGCAGGGTGGACAGCTGGTGGATCATGACCAGGAGCTGGAGCTCCTTCTCTGCCAGGCTCTCCTGGGTCCCTGCTCCACAGGGAAACAACCACCACTGAGAATTTTTGTTTGTTCATCTGTCCAGCCGTCCATTCGTATGACATTGAGCAACTGCTATGCCCCAGAGGCCCCTGTTACAGGCAGGACGGCAGAGGTGACTGAGACATAATCCTTGCCCTGGAGGGGGCTCCTCCTCTTGTCAGCTGACAACTGCGTGCTCTCCCCATCAGTCACTGTTTCCAGGCCCTGGAAATGCTGATGGTGGAGCGTCTCAGCCCTGGCCCACCTCTTGGACGTCCTCAAGTGGCCAGTGCCCGAGGGTCAGAGTGGACAACCCACCTCACAGGTGGGCCCAGCGTGACACCCTCAAGCTTTGGAGCAAGACAGGTCTGGGTTCAAATTCCCCTTTGAACCCATCCCTCCTGGGAGCTGTTGGGCAAGCGACCAACTTCTCTGCACTTTAGTGTTTTGAATCTACAAACGAGCACAATGATTGTCACTTCACAGGGTTGCTGTGAGGGTTAGTGGTATTGAATTAGAAGCTTCGTCCTGGATCTGCCACGTGGTCCTCAGCTAGCAAACATCAATGCTTCCCTGTCTCCAGTCTTAGTCTCCTAAGTGCCAGGCTGCAGAGCACCTGCATCAGAATTACCCGAGGAGCCTCTGAAAACTACAGATGCCCAGGCCCCCATCCTCTGGGGTTCTCATTCGGTAGGTGGAGGTGGGGCCTGGGCACCTGCTTTGTTTTAAAGCTCCCTTTGTGTGGTGTCATCAACCACACTGGGAAACTTATCACTCTAATGAATCCAAGCCACAGCCTTTTAATTCGCTCAGTTAGGTCCCTGGTGGCCTAGAATTAATTTTCGGCAGTGAACGGGAACGTTCGGCTCATTTTATAGTTAGATCCAGGAAGTGGCAATGACATGCTTGAGGTCATAAGGATCTTGGCAGGAGCCCAAACCCCTACCCAGGGGATCTGATTCCCTCCAGGCCTCTGCTTCAAGGGAAGGAGCCCAGGGCGGGGGCCCTGGGGAAGGGGTGGTGCTGACCGCAAGGGCTGGAGTGACACGGACCAAGTGTGAGGCACCAAGGAGCCCCAGGAGTTGCCCTACAGACCTAGACCGCATGGCCAGGCCTGGAGAAGGGCATGGGGTCCAGACACCTCTCCCCTGCCCACCCACACGGGCCTTCACCTTTGACATCTTTGGTTTCCACAGAGCTCCTTCCCAGAAACCTCTCCTTCCAGTCACTGGACAGCAGCTTCTCGATGGCCGGCACAACTGGAAGGCACCAACGGCATAAGGAGCAGCCAGTCTGGCACCTCCCTCCCCAGGCCCCTGTCTCTAACTAGGGCAGGCATCTTACCTTCTTTTAAATTTCGGTTGAAGTCCAGCTTCTCCTGGCTTCCAGAAGCAGCCTCGGAGCCTCCTGGTCTCCTGGGTTCTGGGGATCCATTGCTCTCCAGGGAGCTGCTGTCCTGCAAGACATGCTGAATGTCACTGTCACCCCCCAAGAGAAGGAGGGGCAGACTGCAGTGGGGGGCAGGATGCTGAGCACCCCAGAAGTGTGCACCCTGAGGGGACCCCTGAATTACCCCCAGCCCGAGGAGGGCCCTCCCTCCCCACCTGCCCTACCTTTGTTCTGACGTGGCTTGATAGGTACGGTGAAAAGAACAGAAGGTTTAAAGACAAGAGACCTGGGCTCAGTGACACAAGGTGCTTGATGCCACATGAGTCCCTGAACTTCCCTGAACCTGACCTCCCTCTTCTGAAAACAGAATACTAATATCTCCCCGTCATAGGATTGTTGCTGGGAGATCAAGGGAGTTAATGCATGTGAATGAGGTTCGCCACTGCAGAGTCAGAGGCCAAAAGTCGCTATTAATTATTTCTCCCTTGTATATACCTACCACTCCAGCCCAGCTGGTTACCCCCAAAGACCCCACCCTACCCCTCTTTAAGACACCGTCCCCTTTTCTCTTCTCATCTGAGTCCTCTCCATTCTTTAAGGCCCAGCTTAAAGCCCTATTCCTCCAGGAAGTCCTCCTTGATCACCACCCCTAACCCCAAGCCCTCCTGGCTGGATCTCTCCTTAGAGCCCTTAAAACTCTCCTCATTTTCACTCATTTGGCTTTTGACTATATATTCCTTTTTTACACCTCTTGCATGGAATCGTGGCATTTTTAACAGCTGCAAGAATCCTCCCTGCTCTGGAAGTTCAGTTCTGCCATTTCAGGGACGAGGAACCACAGGGTCTTGAACAGCGATTTAACTCTGGTTTGAGCAGTAAGACTCATATTCTCAGACCAGTGGGAACAAGCAGCAGGTTACCTTTAAGCCAGACTTTTGGGCGCGTGTGTCATGTCTGTCTCTCAACTAGTCCCCAAGGGTAAGGACTGGTCACACACAGGTGAGCAGTTCCTGTCAGGTGAGTGAGGGAGTCCACGTCCTGCTCAGACAGGTAGCCTGACCCGCCCCCCTATGTCGCGCCCCAGAGATGGACACTTCCGCCTGCTGCTCGGCCCGGCCAGGGCGCCCGCCACGGGCAGTGGCACAGGCACAGGGGCTACAGAGGCGGGGTGGGGACACTGACCCAGGAGCCCCTAGGAGAGTGCTGGGCACCTGGGCTGGAGCTTGAGGGTCAGCACCATCCTGGGGGACCCGGGCTGGGTCTCCGGGCTGGGGCTCGGCTGCGGTGGCCGAGCCCTGGGGGGCTTCGTGGCAGGGCTCCTTCTTTCCCTCTGACTTGACAGTACAGTTCACCATGGTGCCAGCGTCATCCAGGGCCAGCTGGGCAGAGCCGGGGCTCCTCATGGACATCCTGCAGGGGGTGGGGGCGCAGAGTGAGTGAGCTGGGACCTGAGCCCCAGAGGCAGTGCCTCGGCCATCCGGTCGCCCACTCTAAACAGGTTCACTCCTGCAAAAGGCAAGCTTTCATTCGGAACCCACTGTGGCAAGCTAGAAAAGATTCTTGTCCCTGTTTTTTTTTTTTTTAAACAGAAAAGTCTAGAGAAGGCTGGGCCGAATTTCGTCACAGCCTGCCTGTTGCAATGCTGGCAGAGTGGGCTGATGGGGCCACCTGAGAAGGCCGGAGATTGTTAACCGGCTGCTCCGGAACCCAGTAAAGCCAAGATTACATATACACTATGTGTCTGTAGTGTCTGTGTATGTTGTGTATGTACGTATTGATAATTAGTTACCGAAATTTAAAAGCTCAAGAGGTATCACATCACTGGATTTGAACCTCTCCTGAAGTTGGTCTGTGGCAATAATTGGCTGGAATTGGGCAGCAGTCACTCCTTATGCACAGTCTGCCTACTCTCCTCCACTCCCTCCTACTCCCCGAAAGGAAAACCAAATATCAACTACCTTATATAATACATTTAGTCTTTGTTTTTCTTACAGCAGAGGGAAGGTAAAAGTGAACTAGCTCTTATCTGCATGCATCTGTCAGCCAAAAGTGAGGGAAAAAACAAGCCGAGAGATGAGTGGCTTTAAGAAAGCTATTTTCTTCTGTCTAGCTAGCGTCTCTCGATTGGAGTCTGGCCCCTCAGGCATCTGCAGTCCCTGGTGTGAGCGGGACAGCGCGCACTGCCTCCCGCTGCTGATACCCACCGCCCGGGATGGCTGAGCAGCTGAGCGGGGTCCTGGGGAGAAGTTTTCAGTGGTCACACCAGGTGCACGGCCCAGAGCGCACCTGCTCACCCTCCAAAGTCATGGAAGACCAGTGCGGACACACAGCAGGTCCTTAGTAGGCAGGGGTCTTCCCTCAGCTGCTCCACCAGCTGCTGCGTGACCTTGGGCAAGTTACTTAACCTCTCCACACCTGCTTCCTCATCTGTAAAATGGGCGGCGGGAGGGTCATGAATTAATATTTACGTGGTGTTTAGAACAGTGCATGGTACCAGGAAGCATCACGGTGGCCTCTGTGAAACCACTGCTGCCTGGCATGCAGCACAAGGACCGCAGCCTCAGCAGAGCCCGGGGGGCTTGCCTGAGAAATAAAGTCATTGGTCACCCACAAATCAGAATTTCTGTGGGTGGCGCCGTGGGTCTCTTTTAACAAGCGCTCCAGGTAATTCTGATATATACTAGTTTGAGAAGCATCATTAAATAAAAATTTTTGAAAAAATGTTTACACGGGCATTAAATTTTTAGGAGGGGAGTGTTGGGCAAAACTTAGATACAGTAAGACGTCTCTTAACTGCAGGTGCAGTGTTGTATTTGCACATTACAGCAATTCTGTGTAAGAAAATGTTTCTGGTAATGTACAACGAATGATGCAGAGGGCCGTGGACAGTAGGTGTAAACAGCTGTACACAATCTGCGTCCAGTATTTTACGTGAAATAACTGAAGCACCATTCGAGTCGAGATGTATGTGTTTGATTTGATGCCATCCTACACATCAGACCAGACTTTCAAAGGGCAGGGTGCTCTGGGGGTCTGGCGGCGGTGCCCCAGGGACAGGGCGCTGCAGGTGAGGCGAGAACATCAGCCCAGGAGGAAAGGAGAGACCCCAGCCCGGCTGCCCTGCGGCTTCAAGGTGCAGCTCTGGGTCCCCTCCCACCACCCAGGGACCTGGAGGGCGGCCAGGAAGCGGACGGCTCGGCCCATCCAGGCCCTGGGAGGGGCGCAGAGCCGGGCAGAGCAGGGGGGCCGGGCGCGGGGGAGGAGGAGCCGGGGAGGGGTATTATCCTGGAGCTGAGGGCAGCAATTACATAACAAACAAACCCGGGGCTCAAGCTGTGAATTAATCAAACCGCTGAAAATAAAACCTTCCTCTCAGGAACTTCAGACAAAAGAAATGAAAACAACCAGGCTGGCTGGAAAATAAAAGACAGCAGCACTGAAAGGGGGACAAAAGGAAACCAGACAATAGGGTGTTGGACAAAGGCAATAAAGCCAAAGGAAGTGTGACGGGCGAACAATGCGGGCCTGTGGGCTTCTGATCCCCGGCCGGCTCCGCGCCGCGGGCCCACACCCACCGCGCCGGGCAGGCCTCCGGGTTTGCCACCTCGCCCGGGGCTGGGGTCCTGAGGGCTCTCTCCTCCACGCGGTCTCAACTTCGTGGCCTTCCAGCTCCTACCTCAAAGCCTGTCCTCCCTCTGCAGCCCGGAGAGCCCGGAGGCCGCCGCAGGGCGCTCGGTGACGGGAGCCGTTGGGAAAGGCCAGGCCTGGTGGGCACCGGCCTGGGGAGCCCCCCCACCTCCGGCGCCTGACGCCGACCCAGAGCTGTGGACCGCTATCCACCCTCCCAGCTGAAGGCGGAGGTGGAGGAGGTGATGATCTGTCCTAATGAGCTCCCGGGACCGCGATGCCCGGTATCCTGGCCACTCGCCCACGGCTACTGAGCACCTGTACCAGGGTCAGTCCCAAAGGAAACGTGCTGACTATAAAGGACACCCCCGCCTTGGAAGGAAGGCTTAGCATGAAAAAGAGAATGTGAAGCAGCTCACTAATAATTGGTTATTGATTACATGTTGAAATTATAATATTCTGGATACTATTGGGTTAAATCAAATACACTGTTAAAAATCATGTCACCTGTTTCTTTTCTGCACTTCTTATCACAATAGGAACATTAAAAGTATACATGTGGCTTGCAGTGTCTTTCTGTCGGACCAGGCTGCACTAGGAGAACCCCTCCCTTTTAGCTTGCTGGCCTTTCTACCCACACTCAACCCCCACGAGCACCTCCAGCTGGGCACTGGGATTATCCTCATATTGAGGGTCCCGCCTCCTGAGGCTCCCAGGGGCTCATCCTGGCCTCTGGGCATAGTGCCTGGTAACAAAGAAAATGGCTCCTGGTGACCAGCCAAGCTGGCTTGGAGGTGTCAGTCTGTTCACTAGGGCGTGGTACCCACCAGATAACCCTGCCAGGTCCTGCTGGCAGCCCAGACAAGGGCCCTTCATTCCCACTGGCTGGCGTCTGGCTCTACTTCAGGCTCTGGGCACTGGCTCTCTTGTTGGTCCCCCTCTCTGGATCCATTTGTTGATGGAGAAGCAACAGCCCGGCTTGATGCAGAGTGCAGGCTTCAGGATTCAATAACTTGGATTCAAATTCCTGCCCTGCCACCAGCTGACTTATGTGACCGTGGGCAAATTAATTAACTCCGAGCCCCGGGTTCCTAATCCATATAATGGGGTATAATAACCTATATCTCACAGGAGTCCCTGAAAATCAAATAATACGGGGCAAGCATCCATTCAGTTGTCATACAGCCCAGGATGCTCCTAGAGCCAGGTAGCTGAGAGAAAAGTCTCTGGGGTCAGACAGACCTGCGTCTATTTGAATCCCAAGTCTGCCTAATTAATTGCTGTGCAACCTTGGGCAAGTGACAACTTCTCTGAACCGGCTTCCTCCTCAGTGAAATGGGAATAAAACCCCCCAATATGAAAGGATGAGCCTTCCAATAACACTTCCCACTTGGCAATGATACGTTACATATTTAAGTTATTTTTGACTTGCCGGTAGCCCGAGAACCCACCCAGCCCTGCCCAGGGCACTGTGGGAATGTCTGTTTGATTCACTTTTCAGGGGGGTGGTAATTAGGTTTATACATTTATTTTCTGATGCAGGTGCCAGGGATTGTACCCAGGACCTCCTGCGTGCTCAGCATGCACTCTGCCACTAGAGCTATACCCCCTCCCTTGAAACAGGCTTATTTTTGCTCATCACTGTGACCAGAGTCCAGCACAGTACCTGGAGCACGGCAGGTGCTCAAAATAAATGCTTGTACAACACTCAGAGGGCACAGTATACCTCGGCGGCACGGCACAAGGCAGCCTGGGTGCATATCAAGCGCCAGCTGCTGTTACCATCGTTGTTAGAGAGATGTTGCTCTCCGGAGTTTGTTTCCCACGCCCCCATCTCCTGTGCCCAGTTATCCTCAGCTGCCTCTTCCTTGCATCTAAGCACTTCCTGTGAGTGACCCCAATCTCCCAGTAGCAAAGTAAGTCCGTGTCCTTTGTTTTCACCTTAGGACATGCAAGAAACACTTGCCTTAACTTTTGAATTTAAAGACCCTGTTGGAGTCTTCCCTTTAGGTCTCTCCTTTTCCGGAAAGTTTAAAAATAATCCCCTCAAATCCCCTCATTACTCCTTCCCTACGGAATATGCTCCGTGCTTCAATATCCACATGGTTTTCCAGGAGGGTTTCAGGTAAGCGGCCACACCCTCCCCTCTCCCCAGATGCCCAGAAGCCAAGGACTCTTAGTACACAGGAGACGTCAGTAACTGGGCTCCCCCAGTTCCCCCCAGGCCCTGGTCCAGGGCCACAAGCCCACGCGTACTCTGTGGACTCTATGTGCCCAGCTTCCTCCCTCTCACCTAGCCTTACTCATATTTTATAAACTGAGGCCCAGAGAAGTCTGGTTCCTGTGGCTTGTTTGATCAGTACTGCTCCCAGCATAGAGTGAGAGGACCTTGAACCAGTCAGGACACAGAACGGCATCCCTGCTCTGCCCTCCCTTCCCTTCTTGGGAGCCTACCCCACAGACCCTCTGCTGCCTTCTCCTTGGCCTCACCTCACCTGAGCATCCATAAAAGGGGAAGGCCCTAGGGGGACCGGGCTCTGGCCATCCTCACCCTTGATGCCGCAGAGTCTTGAGTCTCGGAGCTAATGTCTGGGAGGCCCTGGGGCCCCCAAATCCAGTGCTTGGACAAGACATAGAGACGCCTGCCCTCCACAGAGGACCAGGGCCTCAGAGCACAGCTCTTATGTGACAAAGCAGACTACAGGTGGCGATCTCTTTTCTCCTCCCCACAACCAACCCAGCCCCCTGACGCCCCATCCACCCTAGGCACACACACAGAGCTCCCTCCTACCCAAAACAAATCACCAGCCACTTCCTCTCCCAATCAGCCAACAACCAGCCCAGCTGGACTGGAATCAAAGGAGTTTTGACTCTCAGACCTTCCTCCTTCCACAATGACAGCCCCCTCGCTGCCCCTCCCAAAATATCTAGATACAGATAAAGATAGAGATAAATTCCAGTCATCGGAGCATGACGGGTGACTCAGCCCCAAGGGTACAGGAAAACAGCCCGGACAGACAGGCAGACCCTCGGGGGAGGGCTAATGACACATTTCCCCACTGGCACACACCGAACCTGTCCGCTGAGACTCCCACTTCCAGGCTGGCCCTGAGGACGTGGTGCTGAGGGGCACTGCCAGGGAGACAACCACGTGGCAGGGGAGGTGCAGGGCCTGAGTCCCAAGGGAATGTCACTTCCTTTCAAAGCCCCAGAGAGCCGAGAGCCTCAGGCAGCCCTAAACAATAGCCCAAGGCGTGGGTGCCCAGAACGGTGCCCCGGTGCCACATCCTGCCATTCTTCTCCCAGGCCGCACCCTGCCACCCTTCCTGGCTACGCCCCATCCTATCTCCGATGTTTACTCAGAGCTGGGAGCTGGCCTGGCCGCAGGCTTGGAACAAAGCTTTCCTGAGAGGCCCCCTCACCCTCTCCAGCCTCTGTGGGCCCTGAGGGTATCAGATCCACGGTGTGGCCCAGTCTGGTCTAGCCCAGCACAGGGAGGAGGGCACAGCCAAACCCCCCAGCCCCCCGGGCTGTTTCCAGGCTGGTCAAGATAGTATGTAGCGACCTGGTGCAGCAGCCAAGACCAGCTGGACGGAGGTTTGGTGAACCTCCGGGCTCCTGCACCCTCAGCCTGCTAGGGGAGGCAGCCTCTTCCGTGCCTCTGGCACAGAAGCCCAGCTGCAGACAGAGCTTTGGCAGCTGCCAAGATTCAGCTGACCCCCAGCCCAAGGGCACAAAGGACTGAAGGAGCTGGAGAGAAACTGAGGCTGTGATGTTCCCATCCACAGCGCCATCTGAGACTTCCCTCAGCCCGGGAGGAGAGTCCAGGAAGAGACAGAGGGGACAGCTGGGAAGTGCTGTTGAGGGTCCCAGTGGGATGGGTACCTGCCCCACTGGCCTGGGGTAAAACTGCAAAGACTTAAACGAGGTCTCCAGGAAACCCTTTCTCTGGGGGCCCTCCTGCCTTCAGGACCTGATGCTGTATCCAGCCCCTCCCCAGCCCCATCAGCAGCCCACCCACAGTGCTAGGAGGCAGCCCCCAGTCCTGCCCTTACCTCCCAGTGGCCAGGTCCAAGCCTACATCCTGCGCAGGGCTGTGTGTCTTGTCTTCTGCACAAGCAACGCCCAGCCCAGCCAGCACACAGCAGAAATGGTGCAGCCAGGCCCGACTGGCCTTGTTAAAGGCCTCCCTTTTGGGATAACCCTGAACATTAAGACAAGGGAGAGGAGGCAAAAAGGAGCATGCAAGGGCAGAGCACCCACTGGGCTGCGAGCACTGGGCGAGGGGCTCGCCACTCATTTCTCTGTCTCATCCAAGTGGAGAAGCCAGGACTCACTGGTGCCCAAACCCATGTCTCTTCATCTATCAGCTGATGCTCCGGTCACTCTCCTCCACCCCAGATAAGAGGATCTGGTCCAGCAAAGATAGATGTGCCCCTGTCTTCGCTGCTCACAGGATTCTGGTTGTTTTTGACTGAAGTCATGGCCAAGGAAGAATTAGTCAAGAGAAACCAAGGCCGCTTTGGGAACTTGGGGAAAAGATTCAACCTCTCAAAACCTCCATTTCTTCATGTGTAAAATGGAGATTCTAATACCTACTTTGTGATTAGAAGGTAAGCACAAGCTTGGAGAACCTGGTACAATTCAGGGAAGGAGAGAGGGAGAGAGACCTAAAGCGAGAAGGGTGCTCTCCCTCCCCGCCCCCAGAGCACCAACCTACCGGCGGCGAGCAAGACACCCACCCTGCCTTCCTCCCCGGCAGGCCCTGCATGTCCCTGACTCTCCAGAGGCGGGCAGGTAGGTGAGACCTTCTGGCATTGCTGGGAGGCATCCTGACATGGCTAAGAGAAATGGGCTTTATTGTCACCCAGACCAGTGCTTGAAGCCTGGCTCCAGCATGTACTACTGTGCGACGATGGGGAAGTTTGAGTTTCTCCACCACTAAAATGGAACAAATAATAACCCTCTCACAGATTTACTGAGAGGGCTGAATGTGATGTTTGTTCAAAAGTTTGCTCTCTGAACCCTCCTATCACCTTTGGGGACACCTCCCCCACCCCTGCAGGGCCAAACACGCATGTCAGCCTCTTCCACCTCCACCTGCCCCGCAGATCCCCCTCTCCTTGGCACCATTTCACACGCTGCTTAGGCTGTCTGCACACTCTGTGGGTGTCCCCAGCCACCCTGAAATCTCCCCTGGCCGGTGCCCACACTGAGCCAGGCACCCAGGCCCAGCACACGGCAGACAGGCTGAAAGGACCCAAATTTGCCAAGGAAACCCCGCATACTCAGCGCCACTGCCTGCCTGGTCCACCCCTTGGGCCGGGCCTTCCCGTCCCCGGGCTGATGACACTACCATTCTGCAGACCTCACAAGTGCCTCATTTCCTCCGGAGCCGGAGCCGAGAAGGCAAAGTGTTGTTCTGCGAACCCCTGCAGTCCCCGGCCAACCCCGGGAGGGGGCAGGAAGGTGGACCACAGAGGGGGAAGCGGACAAGTGGGAACGGCCTGTGAACACCAGGATGAAGTCCCATCTTTGCAAGGCACCGCTCCTCCCAGGCTGGCGCGGGCTGGGCAGCGTTTGGCTTCTGCATGGTGACAAGTCCAAGCCATACAGACTAAGCTCTAGGGGTCTGTGGTGACACTCTGGTTCTGGAGACACCTGCAGGTGTTTCAAACCCCAACAATTCTCTAACTAGCAGCATGGATAGGCGGACTTACTAGCTCTCCAAACCTACCACTGCCTTTAACTATAAACGCAACATGGCAACATATACCCAGCAGTGTGGCTGTGAGGCGTGAACAGTACAGTGCAGGAAAGGCCGGGGCCAGGGCATATGCATCCTAACCCAGGGCTTGGGGGGCAAGCGGCGGGTGGAGAGTCACCGGTTCCACGCTGCTCTAAGTTGGAGCCCGGTGGATACTTAAGACTTAACCTCTATACACCTCAGATGCTTTATCTGTGAAGGGGGCTGACAATAGCTACTTGTCACGGTTGCTGGAGAATCAGTAAGTCTTGTATATAAAATACTTAGCGCAACGCCTGGCACAAAGCCGGCTGGCACTGAGCATTGTTATCATGGTCACACGAATGAATGACTGTGCTTCCAGGGAACTTCTGCCAGCCAGAGCAGTCGGCCTCAAGCCGGTGAATGTTTTGAAGGCCCTTCTTAAAGGTATTTCAACTATCAGCCTCCACATATCTGGGAACCCACAGTCCCCTCTCAAAGTGGGCATCCTGGGGTCCCCGAGGGCTCAGGAAAGGTATCTGATTCCCTCCCTAATTCTTCTCCCTCTTCCTGCCTCAGGCACCCACGGCAGGGGCAGGGGAAATGGAGCAGTGATCGAGATGGGTAAATGGTAAATGCCGGTCACCAAGAAGGCCACCAGGCTGTGTTGACAGGGAACAATCTAGCACCCAGAAAGCCAGCATGCAAATAATCAAATATACTTGGCCTCATCCTCTAGTCCCTGGGATGTACCTCCCTAAGGCTCCATAAAAGACACACCTTGAGAGAAGGTCTGGGGGCTTCCAGAGGGGCGCAAGCATCCAGCTCCCCAGCTTGAGCAGACAATGGAGAAACAAGGTGGCTCACGGTGGCCGTGGCCCGAGGGCTGGACCGGATGCACCGCCTCACCTTTGGGCGCCTTGCTCAGGTCTGCTGCTTCCCCCATCGCCTCCCCTTCCCCGACCCCAGGGGTTCTGGGTGGGACACCACCTGTGCCTTGTGAAAACCTAATCACCACCATCTCCCCCAAGACAAGCTCGCTCATCGGAAACCCCAACTGAGCAGCTCTTGCTCAAGCAGCGTTCATTCTTCCAGCAAACAAAGTGTTCCGTTCTGTTTCTCTGCAAAGGCCAGTGTTTCCTCTCCCATTATCTACCCCATCGGCAGCCAAGCCTGCCGCGAAAGCAAGATTTCTTCTTTCTTTTTGTTATTTTCATGGTCTCCTTTATTTATGGGTGGCTGTTTTTTCTTGCCTTTGGCTCCTTTTCAAAAAGGCAGGGGAGCAAGGGGAGGAGAGCTGTATCACCGTCTCTGATTTCATCTAAAATGCTCACCAAACAGTCCCGGGGGCAGCCAGCCTGCACCCCAGTCTGCCTGGGACCCCAACTTCCATCACTGCCACCCTTTGGAAACTGGGGCAGGACCACCTCAACCAAGAAAAGAGCCAGACCAGGCAAAGGGGTGGGATGAACTATGATTCTGGGGGTGGGGTGGGGTCTTGACATCTGGAGCCCTCGGTGGTAATAATAATTAAATAATAACAGTGACATTCAAAGTATTTAACAACCAAATGATGAGCAGGAACTAATTAGATGAGACTCTCGGGACAACCAGGTGAGGTGGCAGATGCCAGCCACACACAACTGGTTGCCACTCTGCTGTATATCAGCTGAAGGCTACCTCTGACCATTGCGAACATTTCCTGAGTATTTAGTACATGCCAAGCACTGTTTCGACTCACTTTTATTTACATTCATTTATTTAAATTTCACCATAATCATCTGAGGTAGATGGTATTATTGTTCCCATTTTACAGATGGAGAAACTGAGGCACAGAGGTGATTTGAGCCCGGGCAGTCTAGCATCAGAATCCTCTCAACCAGACAACAGGAATCAAGCACACAATAAGCTAAGTTCATCTGTAGGGACTGGCTCTTTTAATACTTTCAACAGCCCTACGAAATAGTTACTATTATCACCTGTTTTTTTTTAATTATTGTATTACTTAATTATTTTTTATCTTGGGGGAGGTAACTAGGTTTACTTACTTTTAGAGGAGGTACTGGGGATTGAACCCAGGACCTCATGCATGGTAAGCAGGCACTCTAGCACTTGAGCTAAACCCTCTCCCCTCTTTATTATCATCTGTTTTACGAATGAGGACACAAAGGCTTAAGGAGGTGAAGCAACTGCCCACGGTCACAGCCAGTGAGTGGTAAGCAAGATACCCACCCAGCTACTGGCTGTTGAGTCCCTTCTTTTATGTACTGAACTGTACTGGCTTCTCTTCCACTTATCTGAGGTCCCGAGAGCCATGGAAAAATCATCTCCTGGAGCCTGAATCACCTGCCCCTCTACCCCAAGCTCTGCCGGGCCACTGCTGCTCTCATGATGGGGACCCAGGCAGGTCCTCGTTCAGTTGCTGTGAGAGAAGTCAAAGGCAAATGCTACATGCAGCCATCAAATGACTCAAAGCATGACTACTGCATCATCCTCTGAGTGAGGTAGGGGTGCAGAGCTGCCCCAGCCCCGACCTCCCTAACAGCTATCAGCTCTCCTTTGCTTCCTGGCCACCCTTCTTTGCCCTCTGCCCCCACACCTCCACTCCCGCTCCCTAAGCTTCCACCAACAGCATCAAGCAGAGCTGTGAACTTCATAGACCCTGCAACATACGTGCCTAACGAGTGGCTACAGTCACCTTATTTTCTTATCAATTTTTCTCTGACTATAAAAGGGATGTGTGCTCATTGCAGAAAATCTGCAAAATTTAGGATAACATAAAGAAGACAAAAAAATTAGTCTCTCATTTCCCATCAATCCAGAGGTGGCAGCTGATAACAATTTGGCATATTTTTCCATCAAATAAATCTTTTTTCTATGCAAGGTTTTTTCTTTTTCATCGTTGAGCTCATAAGCAAGGTTTTATACTACTCCTCGCCCTCCTAGCTTCCAACAGTATATCAGGGGAAGTTCTCACGGTACTAAAAATCAGAAATTATTACAAATTCTTTATAAAGCCATTTGCCATGGCTGCACATCTCCTCCAAGGCATCTACAATAATTTACTTTATCCAACGCCCATGGTTAAAACAGTTCAACTCTTTAAATCTCATATTGCTGAAATCTCCTCTTCACCCCCAAGGTCATCCACCCTCCAGGCACTTTCAGTGGGTCAGGGCCATTCTGCTCCAGTGACAGATGGCAAGGAAAGGGCCCTGACAATCAGCAGGCAGAACAAGGTGGCGGAAGGACCTCACCTGCCTCCTCGTGATGGGACAGTGTAGCAAAGGGGGTACAGGACGGCGGATGGAGGCCACGAGGGAGGCCCGGAGGCATAGGCCCAGGGCCTGACGGCGTCTGCAATGGGGAGGGCACGTCTCAGTGTTTCTTGGGGCCTGACTTCCCCTTATAAGGATGGGGAACCACAATGAGATGCCAGTTCACTCCCATTATAAAATGGCTATTACTTAAAAGAAAAGGAAAAAAGAAGTGTTGGCAACAAGACAGCTGCTGTGGAAAATAACATGGCGGTTCCTCAGAAACTTAAACAGAGAATAATCATATGACCCAAAATTCCCCTTCTGGGTCTATACCCCGAAAGAAGTGAGGGCAAGGCCTGGAAGAGAGTGTTCACACGGCTCATACAGCACTATTTACAAGAGCCAAAAGGTGGGAACAACCCAAGTGTCTGGAGGGATGAATGGATAAAACAAAATGTGATACACATACAACAAAATATTATCAGCCTTAAAAAGGAAGGAAATTTGTGGGGGGGGGAGGCTGGTAGCGTGCAGGCTTAGCATGCATGAGGTCCTGGGTTCAATCCCTGGCACCTCCATTAAAAAATAAATAAATAAATAAGCCCAATTACCTTCTCCCACAAAAAACAAAAACAGAAACAAAAAAAAAAAAGAAAAGGAAGGAAATTCTGACACATAGATGAACCTTGAAAACATTACGCTAAGTGAGATAAGCTGGACACAAGAGGACTCTGCTTACATGAGGTACGTGGAATAAATTCATAGAGACAGAAAGTAAAGTAGAGGATACTAGGGGCTGGGGAGAGGGGCAGCGGGGAGTTACTATTTAATGGGAACAGAGATTCAGATTGAGATGATGCAAAGTTCTGGAGATGGACGGCAGTGAGGGCTGCACCATGTGAATGTACTTAATGCCCCTGAACTATATAATTAAAAATGGTTAAATTGATAAAATTTTGTTATTGTATACCTTACCACAAAAAAAAAAAATAGAGAATGAGAAATTGCTAATAATGTACACTTTCACGGGGCCTTTAATCTGCAGATGGACAGAGGCGAGAGCACAAACACAGACTCACAGATGGGGGACTCATGTCACACCGGGTGTCAGGGAGAGTGGCCGGCTGGAGACCAGCTGCCTTCGGAGAACCCCATGCTCACAAAGCCATAATTAACATCACTAATTGAAGTGTCTAAAAGAGCCAGAGCCAGACAGTGCCAGACCTGCCCCACCAACTAGAAGTCCGGCCCCTCAGTGCCTCCCTCGCCTCCAGGAACAATCGAAGGCCTCCACCTGCCACACAGAGACAGGTGTATTTAGGATTCCTCAGCAGGGAGGGCAAGGGATCTGGGGGCAGGAAGATGGGGACAGAGGGAGAGCTTTAGCTTCCTTTAAGTCGGCTCCTTGGCTTTCCTGGCTCCTTTCCTTTGCCTTTCCTCGCATGTCCTTCTTAGGGTAGCAGTTTCAAGACAAGCCCTAGGCTGATGCTTGGTTTCTAGAACAGCACCCCCGCTCCCCACCCCCCAGCTTGCTGAACAACCCTGGGAAAGTCACTCTACAGCTCTGGGCCTCTCGAGGTCCCTCTGAGGAGGACATGATGACAGTAATCCAAACAACTGCTCTAAAGTGGAAGGTCTGAGCTAACAGGGGGGTCACTAGGGTACAGGCCACCTGGGGAGAGAAGAGGGGATGGAGGGCCTTCCCAGCCTGCAGGGTCATCCGCTTGTCCCACAGATGCTGGCTTCTTGGGCCACCCGGACTGTCCTTTTCCTCCTCAACGAGTGACAGGCTGGGACCAAAGTCCCATCCAGCCCTAAGGTTCATCGGACATTTCCGTCTTCTAGTACTGGTGCCTTTACTGGTAAAAGTTACCCAGTTCCCACTTACCCAAGAACACATCACAGGGTTCCCAGTGTCTCTAAGAGCCTGTGCTCCGAGGCCTGATTAAGAGAGCAGGTCACGCTGATGGCAGTCCACCGTGAAGAGAACCTTAGGGATTTCCTTCGGAAACCGAAAAAAGCCACTGGCATCTCTGTCCAGAGAGGATGAGATGAGTGTCACCCTGCCTGCCTGTGCCTCCCCAGGTCCTCCCTCTGCCCCCACTGGGCCTTTAGAGCGGCTCGGCTTCCCTTCCCCCACAGCCTGCTGCCCTGACCGGGGGGGGGGGGGGGGGGGGGGGGGGGTGAATGATGGGGTCACTGGAGGTGCCCAGCTCCGTTGCTTAGGAAGGAATTTAACCCTCTCCCTCCTGCCTCATAACTATCTACCCTAACATACCTACCTGTGTAGAGGGAAAAAAATCATTGCAGAGAAGCTATAGCCGGCCCAGGTGATAATTCCAAGTGCACAGTGGCAATGATTTGGAAGCGGAAGATTGGAGTTCGAGCCCTAGTTCTGCCACAAAATCAGGATGCAGCCCTGGGCAAGTCTTAATTCCCCGAGCCTCAGTTTTCCTATCTGTAAATTGGGAGTCAAAATATACACTGCCAGATTGCTAGGAGCCTCAGCACAGTGATTTCCTAAACACTTCAAAGCACTTCATACATTAGGTGGTTTAAAAGGCCTCATACAAGGATGAGGGATCTGGATGCCTTTAACTCACTGTAGGGCCTGGAACACCCCACCCAACCTTGCAAGATCTCAGTTTTTCCATTTGCACATGGAGTGAATTAATTCTTCCCCCAGAGATAAAACTGTAAATGGGGAAGGGCTCCAAGGTCTTTGATGCTGTGGAAACAAAAGTCCTGCTAAGTCCCTGGCTTCCACCTCCAGGCTGCAGCCCAAATCAGCAGAGGGACAGTGACAGCACCTGCCATTTTTCAAGTGAGCAGAACAAGCCAAGCATCGCGCAGGTATTTTCGGCAGCAACAAAACTCATTTTTATAATTGAGGCACCTGAATTTTACCAGGTGGAGGCAACATCCCACTGAAGGTCCACCGGACTCCAAGTCCAAAACCATAGCACAAGACCTTCCCCTCAGGCACACCCAACCCCAGTTAGCCCTCTCTGCCGTGGGGCTGGGTGCCCGGGGACAGCCTTCACTTCCTGCCAGGTTCCTGCAGGCAGCTCCCGAGCACCCAGAGTCCAAAGGTTAGTCAAAGTCTGTCTATTACTGTGAATTCTTAAAATTCACCAGCAGTTGGGTTTGGTGAACACAAAGGATTCACGCCTCAAAGTGAGGCCAGTTCAGATGTGAATTTCATCAGTGTTGCAAAAATCCATTATACTTGGTGTAGGACTGTCCCCTTAGTGACCAGTTTACAGGACAACACTGGGGAAAGGACAAAAGGCTTTGTCCACTTTGAGACAAACTATCATTTCTGCTCTACCTGGCAATGCCTTGTGTGCCGCTAGTATGTGAAAAAGTTCACTCCCTTTTCTGGGCCACTCCCCAGCACCAGCACAGTGGTGTCCACGCACTGGGGTGCACACCCTGGCCCACCTCCACCCCACATCCCACCCCTGCTCCAAGCTCCTGGAACGCTTGGGCAGCAGCTCTCGCCCTTGTTTCTTTGAGGGCATGGGTCACTCTGTTAACAACCACCACAGCAACAAATACCTGGATAAGAGTCCCATGTACCAGACACTGTCTGAATACTTTCCACAGTAACCCTTTTTATTCAGTCATCTCAATACCAGCTGTGACTGTCCGTGGCATTTTAAGGTTGCGGAAGCTGAAGCACAGAGAAGCTAAGTAACTTGGCCAGGGTCACACAGAGCATCTGTGTGCCAAATTTGAAGGAAGAATACGGTGGGAGGCTGACAGAAGTGTCATAGTCGACAAAATCTGTCCCCACCACACTCTGGAGAGGTGCCTCTCTCCATTTCCCAGGCCCTACAAAAGCCATGCTCATGACCCAAGGGAGGGGCTGCCCCTACACCCAAGCAGACGCCAGAAGAGCCACACCATCCCCACCCCATCACAAGCCCCAGCAACCACCACCACGATGGCCATGATGCTAATATCAGCTCCCATTTACTGGAATCTTCTATACTCCGGCCCTGTACCAAGCACCGTACATCACTTCATTGAATCCTTTAAACCTTATGAGGTAGGTATTATTCTTTTCCTACTTTGTCGGTGAAAAAACTAGGCTGTAAGAAAGTTTTAGTATTTGCCACCAATCACACAGCTCAGAAGAAGAGCTAGGACTCAAACTGGGGTCTGTCTGAGTCCACCTTGCATCCAGCCTCCCAACCCAAGCCCATGGAGATGGAACTAGTCCTAGCGCCCAGGCCAACTCAGCTGAAAGGCTCTGTTCCCACATCGCAGCTCTGTGTCCCATGATCCCGCCTCAGTCCCCAGAGAGATCACAGCTTCCCTGTGGGCAAGGTCTGGTCTCCCCCTGCCGCCTCACCCAGCGCCTTCACATCATGAGGGCTTGCTAAATAAAGCTTATCGATTCCCTGAAAATCTTATTTGTTAAGAAATATATCACATCACTGCCTTTAAAAGACATCCAGGGGAAGATATAGCTCAAGTGGTAGGGCACGTGCTTAGCATGCACAAGGTCCCGGGTTCAATCCCCAGCACCTCCTCCAAAAATAAAGAAATAAATAAACCTAATTACCTCCCTCCCCCTACTCCAAAAAAAAAAAAGACATCCAGAGATTAGTAGTCATCCATCCAGAGCAAAATAAGGTTGCTCATTCATTGAGGAAACGGCACATCCCAGGGAAGTTGGCCCCACTCACTTGACCCCCCGGGGGGCCTAAGCCAAGATGAGTGTGGGTCAGGGCGGCCAGGGAAAAGGAACACGCCATCCCCAGGCTTGGCCCACACCCTGGGAACCCAGGCCCTACAGGGAAGGGGAAGTTGTCTCGATTACAGACGGTTCACCACAATTGAAGGCAGCACAAACGTCTTTGAATGGAAAGAAAAAGCAGAGAGTTCTGTTTGAATTTTTTGCAGAACAATGAGAGAAAAACTTCATCTTGAATGAAGGAGCCACCCATTCTCAAAATTCTCTGAAACACTCTCTGGTTCCTTACTGCTAACAAAGTCCCAGCTCCTTGGCCTATATTCAAGGCTCCCTCTGACCTTGGTGCTCTCTGCCTAACTGCACCCTGAGCTAAAGGCCCCCTTTCCACCCCAGCAGGGCCCCTCAGCCCGGGGCTGCTAGCTTAGTCACCGCTGCTCCTCGCAGCACCTGGTACAGAGGTCTTGGCAGACGCAGGGGCTCCCAGTGGAGCCCTGAGTCGGATGCTGGGCACAGAGTACGTGCTCCATATGCATTTAATGAACTCATCCGTGCTGAATCAAAACAGAGTTCATCCTTTCATGAAGCCTTGGCAAGAGCCTTGAGCCAGCCAGGGAAGAAGATGTCAACCCGTGGACAGAGGACAAGGAACCCGCCTCAGGACTGAGTGGCCATCAGCTGTGTGAGGATAATAATAAGATAATAGTCCAAACCTCCCAGCTGGAAGCCAGGCGCCTTCTCTCACCGCCTAACATCCACCCCCCCCCCCCAACTCAACACCACCCTTCTGCCAGTGCATTACATTCTCTGCCCTGGCTCTTTCCAGAGTCCCACAAAAGCTTCTTATCCTTCCAGTGCATCTGCCCTTCAACAACCATCCAACGGCACCAGGACTGGAGACATAACTGGAATTCGAGAAAAAGCCACTTGAGTGGTTCGCTCTCCCCAAAGCGGCCTGGACTCCTCCCAGCCATGAAGCAGCGCCTGGGGGATCAGGCACCACCATTCGGGGGTGCTGACCCCTTGACGAATGGCTAATGTAGCAACTGCTAGTCAAAGCCAAACAGCTGGGAGGAGAATGAGGGGAAATCAAGGGAGGAATGATACCAAACTTACGGGAGGAGTGGATGGAGGAAGGGGGCTTGCTTCCAGGAATGGGGACCGGTGATGAGTCCAGGGAAGCGTGGAGGCCAGCCTGGCAGAGGAGGCACCACAGACGCTGCTCCTGCCCTCTCCATTGTCTTCCGGGACCCCCACAAAGCCACCTGCACACACGCAGCCCAGGCGCCCGCAGGGCTCTATCTACTGCCCCGATCTCGCGGCCTCCGAGCTAAATTCCACCAGCTCAGCACTTCTGCAGAAAAGGGGGTTGTGCTTCTGCACCATTCTTTCCACAGGGTGGTCATCTCGCCCGCTCCCCCTCTTCCGGGGTTCTCCTGGCACACAGCTGCTCTCCTTTCCTTGTAGGGCTGCAGTGACTCTGCTCTGGGCGTCACTGCCCTGACCCCGTTTCACAGGAAGAAAACCCAGCAGCCCAGAGGGCATGATGTGAGCGGGGAGCCCACTCACCTGCTCACGGGAGCCATCGGGGTTCACATGGGAGGGCGTCTCCCCACACAGGGCTGGGCTCAAACTGGCCCCAGGCTAAAGCTGCCCCCAGCACAGGCCAAGGCACCGCACGGCCAGTTATAACATTGCTGACCGGTTCGTCCTTCCTGTCCGGCCTCTCGCCGTGGCCCTAGGAGTCTTCCCCCAACCCTGGAGAACAGAATGTGCTTGGCTGGAGACCTGGTGGTCATAAATTGCTAATAACAGATTCTCACTCTGAAAAACAAAATAATAGAAGGCCTGGCCCTTCCTTTCTGCTCCTCTCATCCCCAACACTATTTCCTACAAGGCCAAGAAGAGGAAGAAATGCCTCCTTTGGCCACAGTCCAGGAGAGCAATCTCTTCCTCCGAGGCTCACTCTCCCCACCAACCTCTCCCTTCAAGGGCACAAAAGCCAGGCCCCGAGGAGCCTGTACAGGGTATGTCTTTGTTTTCCAACGTTCCTTCTTGTCTCTAATCTTGCTTTATCCTCAGATTTATTGAGCACCTGCTAAGTGCCAAGCTTGTGCATCTGCGTGTGAAGGTGCCCCGACACACGTCACAGGGGAGGGGTGGCCACTGGGGCCCGATGCGGAGGACTGGGGAGGACAGGACTGTGTGTCCCTGATAAAAAGCGGCGGTGGCGGCGGGGCAGCCCTCCGTGTTCACCCCAGGGAGGGCGAGCGATGGTGGGCCTCACCCGAAGCGGACCCTCTCTGTTTCTGGTCACCAGCCCCCTGGTGGGGAGGAAACGAAACAGGAGTGAGGCCAGACACGAGCAAAAAGCCAGAAGCAGCCATCTTTGAAAAGAACAACCATAAAAGGAAAATCTGAATGTGCCTAGGGATAGATTATAAAATTGTGTTCGGTGTATTGGTTATATGCAAATTATATGCAAATATGTGCACGGCCCTTGGAAAAATCCAAGTGTCACTGCTGCTCTTTCTGCCTCTCTCTTACTCAAGCAGTTTCCAGGGCTACCTAGGAAGCTATCTGCCCCCCTGGCCAGGGGACCCCCAGAGTACTGTCTATCCTCAGCCCCATCTCCCCGCGTTCCCCTTTGCACCACCTTCTCTCCTTGGCTTCACCTCACCTTGAGGCCACCTAAGAAATGGGAGTACAGAGGAGGAAGAGAAAATGGGGCTATGGCCACGCTAGGCACGGCCAAGGTGGCAAGTGAGGGAGGAGGGGAGGATGGTGCCCTCTGCCAAGGCAAACATCCTTCCAGATCTGGGCTCGGGATGGGCTCCCCACAACCGTCGGGAGGCCCAGGGGGCTCCAGACATTCCTAGATGCCCCTAGCCCTTCTCATCACCAATTCTCCCAAACCAATGGCAGGATGCCAGGGCAGGAGGCCAGAGGACTCTGTAGCAAGGTCCCAAAGTAGGTTCCCATGTGGCCCAGATGTGCCACCTGGACCAGCTTCAGCCCTTCGGACCCACAGCCCGTGGGGAACTAAGAAGGTCCCACCACTTGGACGAGTCGCTGTCTCCAAACCTCAATTTCCTCATCCACAAAATGAGGCGTTAGATACCCTGTGCCCTTTCAAACTGATCAAGTTTTGTGAGGGAGGCATCCCTAAGATGAGCCGGGTGGAAGGAGGCACACCGTGGAGGGCACCACCAAGTACAGATGCGGGATCGTGACCAAACGTCTGACTCCACATCTGGATTTTGAAACTGCAACACAAAGGACCAGGGTAGCTGTCATCGTCCTCATCTGACTCTATGGCCACAGCAACGTAGCCTTCTCATTTTGCCCCGGGAGGGGTCCAAATGGTCCTTCCCAAGCTGCAGATGGGAAAAGCGAGGTTCCGAGAGGTAAAGTGACAAGCCTGAGGGCACACAGTCTAGACCAGGGCCTTGGTCTCCTCTGGTGCCCACTGGCCTCAGCTGCCCATTGGCTCCTTGAACACCAGCACAGCGATGTCAGAGGACCCCTGGAAGGCTTCAGCCCTGCGGGAAAGGCAGGATGGGCACCCCACTGCCTACAGCACGGGGAACAGCGCCTGGGCTGGGACCACTGCAGGTCAGCTCCCTCCACTCAATCCAGCAGGCCCAGCTGGTGCCCCGGGAAGGATGCTGGCCGGTCCTTCTGGTCCTGGGTCTCTGACCTGACTGATCTACCCAGGAAATGGGCATTCTGGCTCATTACCAGTTTGATAATCATATAAGGAAGTAGACAGGCCACAGTTTCCCTCCTACAGACACAGAGACCGAGGCCCAGAAAGGTGTATGGTATCAGCAAGACCACACGGACGGCAGCCCTAGCAGCTCCTGTGTACTGTACAATTGCTGTATCTCAGCCCGTAACACACCCTCGCGCCCATCCTCCTGATAACTCTGCCGGGGGCGAGACGCCATTACCCCCATTTTATGCGTGAGGAAAATGCAGCTCAAAGAAATTAGGCACATGGCCCAACGTCCAGGCTCAAAATCCAAAAGCTTCAAATCCAGAATTTTCTGCCTCTAAAACTCCCCGGTGTTTTCACCAAACCATCCCGTGTCTCTGTAAGTTGAAGAATATTCCAGAGTGAGTGAGACTGAGTTACTCACAATGTATTGCGTGAGGAGGAGGAAGAAGAAAGATACTGAGTGACGAGCAAAGTTGGCACCTGACCCTGGAGCGGGCTGGGGATGAGCCCGAACCCCTTCGCCCGCTGCTCGGATGCCTTGTGGCCCGGCTGCCCTCCAGCTCTTGTGGTCCAGACCCTAATGCAGGTGCAAACAGGTGCCTTCACTCCTCCTGGCTGCGGCTCACACAGTGCCCCTGCCTAGAAGGCCCTTCCTATATTCTCGACCAGAAAACTCCTATTCCTCATTCAAAGCCCAGCTCAAATGTTGCCCCTCCTTTAGGCATCACCCCATAATAATCCTAGGAAAGTTTATTGTCCCTCCAGGGCGTTCCAGAGCCCCGGGCCATTCCTGGTCTCCAGCACTTGACTGGACTGCAATTATCTGTCTACCTGTCTGCTTCCCAGGCTCTGGCTGGATTTGAGCCCAGGATGCTCTCTCAGGGACTATACCACAGCCATCACACCAGGCATCTCGTCACACATTTAACAGTTAGGATAGCCCCATGAGGCAGTGACTCTTATCATCCTCATGTTACAGATGAGGAAACTGAGACTCAGAGAGGTTAAGTTACTTACTCAAGACCACACAGGGAGTCTGGCTCCAGAGTCCGCCTGTCCCTGCGCCTGTCCCTTCCCTCCCTCTCCCATCCCTAGTGCAGTGCCTGGCACACGGCAGGGGATCAGTAAAGGTCTGTCTCAGTAAGGGGTACAGAGGGACGGGCATGCTGCCGCACCCTCGCCACCTCGACCTCAAATCCCAGACTCCCTCGGCAATTGCTGTATCTCAGCCCGTAACACACCCTCGCGCCCATCCTCCTGTTTCGGCCCAGGTCTCCCTGTTTCTTGCTCCACCTGACGTCACACCTGACATTCGGCGCTTCTTTTTTCCGAAAAGCTCCAGGTCCTTTTCCCAACTCCCATCCATTTCTTCCTTGGGTGCCCCAGCAGCGGTGAGGGTCTTCCTGTCTTTGCGGGGGAAACTGAGACCCACAGAGGCCTCGTGGCCACTGGATCTGTTCAGAGGCAGGTCTCCTGCCTCGGGGGCAAGTGCCTCGCGTGGACTGGTTCTCCCTCTGCCTCAAGCAAGAAAAAACAAGCACCAAGATGCAGGGGGGTCTGGAGGTCAGCCCCTGCCCTCCCCTCACTCCCCGCACCCCGGGCTGACCTGGTCACTGGGCTGGGGGCTGGGCCTGAGAGAAAGGGGAGGGGGCCGCTCCCTGGGGCCAGGGAGGAGGAGACAAGAGGCCCTTTGTGTCCGCAGCTCTCCTGAGACACCTGTCCTCCCTCCTGCCTGCCTGCGGCCCCCTCCCTCCCGGCCAGCCTGTGTGCGGCCTTGTTTATCCTGCAGCCCTGGCAGCCAGACCCAGCCTGCTCCCAGCGTGGGGCTCGGCGGCCCCTGCCAGCACCTGCCCGGCCCTGGCAGCCCCGGAGGCTGCCGGCCAAGCACAATCACCCCGCTGTTGACACAGTTGTTGATTTTCAGGAGGGCAGGGAGGGACGGGAGGGGAGGAGAGAAGCAGCGAAGGCATTTAACGCCAGCCTGGCTATTTCGCAGTTGGTCTTAGCGATCCTGCCCCCCAGCCCCAGCCCCCCAGCCGCCTGGGAGAGGCTTGGCTTTCCAATCCCCGGGCCACTTGGGCCACATACCACAGGCAACCCCCAGCACACCCCATGCAGATTAGCGCACCCCAAAGCCCATGCTCCCCAAGCTGGCACACTCAACTCAAAGCCGAACAAGGCCTCTAGGTGCCAGAAGCCCCTAGCCACCTGGTCTTTGAGTGCCCACTAGTCACCCTCCCCAAAGTCATTATGTACCAGGGTCCTTGGTGATGGACAGGACCATCTGATATAAACTTGGAGAACCAGGTGGGCTCCTGGGAGACATGGGGGGATCTGCCTTTACAACCTTCTCTCTGTCTGACTTGTTCTTGCCAAGCTATCTATCTCCTCCTCACCCTACAGGTCATTATGTTTCCTCTTACAGGGAGCCTTCCCTGACTGCCCACATCTGGCTGTGGTGCCCTTCCTTGATGCTCTCATGCTCTGCAGCCCTCCCCCTACACCTCACTCCCTTCACTTTGTCAGTCAGTATCTAATCTCTATCTTCCTCAAAACTATGTAAGGGCTGCGCTTTCTCTCAGCCCCAGTGTACAGGGCACAGCTTTGAGAGGCAGGCACTCCCACCCCCCCCCCGCAACTGCGGAGAGGGTGGGCAACGGAGCAGCCCCCTGGGGCCCATATTAAACACCCACCCCACCTCCACCCCAAGCTCCCACTTTGACAGTCACCTCTTGGATGGATAGGGCCTGGTGGCCAGTTAAAAGGCTCAAGAACTTCAGGAATCACCTGTTAATTTGCCACCAGCGCAGGAATTTAGATTGCTAAATCCGATCAGGCAGTCATCTCAGAGATCAAAGAGCAGGATCTTGAAAGACAAGGGATGGGTGAGTTTTGACGATGGAAGAGGGAGAGAGGAAGGCACGGACAAAAGAAGGCCCTGTGGGTCAGAGGCCAGCAGAACGCCTGGGGAAGGGGCTGCTGTCGGGTGAGGCAGGATCATCCCCTCTTCCCCACTTGCCCCTACAGTCTTCCCCGCCCCGTCTGGGAGCCCCTAAACCCAGCCAGCCTGGACTCGGGAACCAGGAGCTACTGCATCGGGCCATTATCCAAACAGGACTCTGACTCCACAACTCCAACTCTCCAAGGCCTCCTGAAACTGCCCAATACATCCATACCCCTGCTCACACACAAGCCCCTTCTCAGTGCTGGTTCCCCAAACTCCAAGTCAATCAGCATCCAGAAAGGGGTAACAAATAGCCAAAAATCACCTCCAAATTGAGGGTTTTATGTCAAGGAGTATGAATCTAAGGCCAGGCAGAGCGAAGAGAAAGGAACTTACATTATGAAAACCACAGGTCTCTGATGTTCTGAACTGGTTCCAAAAGGGCCTTCCTGTACAGCTCTGCAGGCTGTGCACTGCACAACTTCAAGAATCTCATTCACCCAGATTTGTATACTTAATATAACTTGACAGAGAGCAGTCAAGTTCATGCCTTGACTTCCTCAGATACCAAAGAGAATGCTCTCCTGCTACCTACCTCTACCCCAGGCCAGATGTGGCAGACCCCCTTCCTCTGTTCACTGCCCTATTTCCTGGTGAGGGTAGCTGTGAATGTGACAGCTGAGTCCTTCACCTCAATTAAGACGAGAGGCTTTCCTCTCCTGCCCCATCAGCCCCAGGTAGGGGACCCCACTGACTCCCCACTAGCTCTTCCCCTACCCACTCCCCTCTTTCTCCAGCTCTCCCCCTGGCCGAACTCCCCTACATGGTGCACTGGGCTGCAGTCCACACTCACAGTGACACGGTGGGAGGAGACTATGTTTACAGAGAGGGGACGGAGGGAAGGAGGGGGATCACCCACTGCCCTCCCCCCAGGCAGAGTGGAATTGAAACTCCAATCCATGTGGGGCCCCCCTGAGGCTCTAGAGAACTGAAGCTCAGGAAGGAGGGGTGAGAGGAGGACCTCGCTCTGCTTCTCAGAACCAGCCCCTCTCTGCCTCCCAGTCACTCTCCCCTTTCTTTCTTGACATTGGTCTTATGTCCACTGTCGCCCGAGGGCTCTCAGAGGCATTGATTGGTTCCCCAGGAGCCAGAGGGGACTGAGCAAGGTCTTCAGAGAGTAGGTCCTGCCGGGGCACCTTCACACGCTTACACATGCATGCACACACGCCCTCCTTCCCCACCAGCCACTTAAAGGGGAGCCAGACAAGCCTAAAAAAGCGCCAGGGCTGGAGGGGCCACTCCCTTCTGCTTTCATCCCCCATTCTCTTCACCCCACTGGCCTCTGAGAGCCTGGCTGTCCTTGTCCTCAAACTCTTAGGTTTCCTTCCAGCCCCTCCCCACTAACCTTTCACTCACTCTTCTTTCCCCACCCCACCCCACCCCACCCCACCCTTCAAGGGACAGGTAGGAAGCAAAGCCTCACAGGGGTGGGTGAATGACTTCAGGCTCCTTCAGTAGGGCTGGGGAGGGAGGGTAGGGGGACAAGATTTCCAAGGTTTCACACTGAGACAGAAAACGCTCCTCACTGCTCCATTCAGGGGTGCACAGGGCCCACCTGGCGTGGTCAGGCAGGAGTTAATTTTTTTGTCAGCGTGGGGGCAGCTTAAGCCAAAGGTCACTCCTTCCTACCTCCTCCCAGGTACCAGGCCAGCGCAAGAGGCCCCTGGGCCCAGTCCCTGGGCAGCCCACCCTAGCCCAGAGCCCACCATGGGGTCCATGGGCCTCCTCAATGGTCATCCTGAAAGGGTATCAGTCCAGGGTAACAAGCACCTTGTTGCATTTCCACTATGACCCCACCTGTCAGGGACCCCTCTTTCTGCAGAATATTCTACTGTTGGTCAAGCCTTGACTCCTGGTCTTCCAGAGGAAAAACCACAACCACTGTCTGCCAATTCTAGATAGATTTTAAACCCTTTCTGTTCTGATGACAAGAGTAATACACATGGTTGTTCTACTTTTGGAAATGACAGAAATATAGGAATAAGAAAATAAATATGAGCCACAATTAAAACAAAACAGAAGTCAACAAAGGATGTAGGTCTGAGGTTGGCCACCTCCAGCTGTGGGAGCTGGGGATGGATCTGCTTGGCCTGCTTGGCCTGGACTCTGACTGGCCACCCACCCTCACCTTGGACCTCTAAGGAAATCCCCCTACCCTGGCTGCTCCTTCAAATGGCTGGACCTGGGCCCCCCACTGCACCCACTTCTGCCTTGGGATTGGCAGCGGGGCACCTCCAGCCCGGTCCAGGAGCAGGACCCAGGCCTGAGGCTCCTACTCCCTCTGTGGGGGATGGGGAGGGGGCAGGGACCAAGGCCCTCTGGGAACTAGTTCCCACCCCATCCTGTTCCACAGGCTGCACATTCCATTCTGAGTCAAGCAGGGGGCGGGGACTGGGGGAGGTAAGGCCGAGGGGAGGGGAGGGGAGGGGAACAGTCTGGCCTCCTCTGGGGCGGATCCCCCAGGGAGCTCCAGCCCTGGCAGGGATTACAGACCCAAACCACCAGGGGAGAAGGGGGCCTGAGAGTTCTGGCCCCATCTGTGGCCCCTTCCTGTTCCCCTCTCCTCAAGCCAAAACACTGACACTACCTCGGACATGTCCCCAGAAGACAGAGGGACAAGATGCGGTGGGGAGGGGAACACCAAAGCCTCCCCCATAACCTGGCCACAATCCCCCAGGCTGCTTATGGGGCTTCGTGCCAAGGCCATTTAAATGCTAAGGCCACTGATGGGGGGAGGGGAGTCTGTGTGTGTTTCAAGAGAACTGAATTCAGGCTTGACAGCCTGGGTCAGGCTTCCTGGAGTGACCGAATGGGCCTGGGTAGTGATGCTCCTTAAAAAAACCAGTGGCAGCTAGAGATACAGTCCCCAGTTCTTCCTTCCTCTCCTCTACCACCCCAACACAGCCCTTCCCCACCCAAACACTCCTGGCTAGAATCTTCAGCCTCTGGGTACAGATCTCAGCCCCTGCTGCGCTCCTGGCCTGTCCTCACGTGCGCACTGTGCGGAGATGCTGGGCAGCCTGCGGCACATCCTGGGCTGTGCCAGCCGGTGCATTAGCCCACAGATGACCTTGGGAGTGGGCAGGGGAAACCCCAGCCACTTCCTCCTCACCTCACAGCCTCTCAGAGTTCTGATCACCGTCACTCTGGACGGAAACCTGTTCCTACGGGAGCCACAAGGGCCTTTGCCACCATGAGGCATGAACAAGGCCGGTCTCATGGGTCTCTGGCGAGGTCCATGGATATAACAGGCCCTCGGGCTGAACTGAATGCCCCATCCACTCCACTCCACCCCACTCTTTGGAAGAAACTACCGTATCATTGCTGTTCAGAGAAAGTACTTGAATTTTTAAAAGAAACAGAGTCACCTCTGATCAGAGTTGGCAGAGGCTGAAGGCACCCCTGCTGAGCTGGCTTGTGACAAATGTCCTGACTGAGCCTTCCCAAGGAGCTAGAAAAAGGACCAAGGAAAGGGCAGTCAAAACAGGGGCCACCAAGGCAAAGAATCCCATCCAGGGCATGCCTTCCTGTTTGGGAGCAGAGAGACAGGGAGATGACAGGAGAGGCGAAAGCGGTCCTCCATGGGTGCCGGTCCCTGTGTGGTGACAGGCACCAGAACAGCCTTCCTGCTAGCACATCCAAGTACCAGGAAGGGGACCAGCAGAGGGTGAGGATCGTAGCGAGTTCAGGCAGGAGCAAGCCCTCCTAAGCAAACACAGAGCTCAAAAATAATTCCCATTCAAAGCACGATTTAGCGTGGGCTTGGCCAGGTCTTCCCAGCACAGAGCCCTTTTCAACACTCAGCTTCACCCCTGAATAAGGCTGGGGAAGGGAGCGTGAGGGCACAGCTGCATTTGAATTCCACTTTTTCCAGGGGGTCAGCTTCCTGGTGACCTACTCAGGGAGCTGTCCAATAAGGGCCAATCTCAGAGCACCCCCAAAGAGGAGAAAACCTACGTAAAATCCAGCGTCAGCCCCTTAAAGGCAGGGACTCCTAGATGCCCTGAAAAAGCAGGTCTACTTTGTTTGGCAACAGCAAACCCAGACCCTTACCATTCATGGAGCACTGCTGCATACTTAATTGGATGTGAGCCTACCCAATTCTGAGAGATATCGTCCCATTTCACAGGTGGGGAAATGGAGGCTCAGAGATGCTATGTGATGAACATCTAAATCCTTCCTACTGTATACGTCGCGTTGACCCGAATCTGCTAATTATCAGAGTAGCAAAATGTTCAGGATGAGGCTCTCCTTACTAGGAGGAAAGATGGGGATAAGGATGTGGATGGAAACCAACACATTTCCAAAGCCAAGGTGGCACTGGAAATCGTCTGTCACCATTGCCAACCCCAGCACTCCTCATCACAAAATCGAAGCTAGAGGTGGAATGGCCTCTCTTAGGCAAGAGCAGTGTCTGGCAATGGTGTGTTAGTGAGACCTGCTGGCTCTGCCTCCAGAATGACCTATCGGCCCACCCCATCCAAGCATCATCTCAATTCAGAACCAGCCTCTCTTTTCCATTCTTGCTCCCCTTCAAAGTATTCACTACTTAGCAGCCGAAGCTATTTCCCTTTTTCACACTTTTCCCCCCACTTATAGAAATAATTCAGGACCACTGTAGAAGATTGGAAAAATCAACAGAAGATAAAGGAGGAAATAAAAATCACCCATATGCTTAGTACCCAGAATGCACCTCTGTAAACGTTTCAAGGCAGCCATCTAGTCTGCTACATATATATGCATGATGGGTATGCATATGCTTACCATTCATTATCTCTTCAAAACTGGTACTATAATACATAGTTTTATATCTTTTTTTTTTTTTTTTTTTTTTTTACTTTTTGTTATATACGTTTTCCAGGTTTAAGCTGTTCTTTTTTAACTATGCTTTTTGGTTTGGGAGGTTTTTTGGCATAGTTGATATATGCCCATGGTATTAAATTCAAAAAGGACAAGAGTCTACAGAAAAAAAAACCATCTTTCCTTCATCCCATCCCTCGGCCACCGTTTCCCTCCCCTGAGGCAACTCTGATTACCAAATAATCTTTTTTTTTCTTGTGTACCAAATAATCTTTTTAAATCATAAATCAGATCATGTCACTTCCCTACTTAAAACTCCCCAATGGCTTCCCATGCCCTGGCCATAAAATCCAGGCTCCTAACCAGTCCTACCAGGTTCCTTGTGACCAGACTCTGACCCTCCTCTGATTTCTCCAGTCTCCCTCCCCAGCCACATTGCTGTTGCAAACCCTGCTCTGGCTGCCGGCAGTTTTCATTTGCTGTTCCCTCTGCCTGGAATGCCCCTCTTTCAGGTCTTTGTGCAGCCAGCCAGCTCCTTCTCATCCTTCAGGCCCGGGCTGAGCTAGCGTCTCCCCAGGGCAGTTTTCACTGGCCTCCCAATTTAGGAGCACCCCTGTCTGTCCCACAACGTACATTCTCTATCACATCACTGTGTTGTTTCTTTCACATCACATAGGACGTAATATTGTCTTGGTTATCTATTTTATTTATTGCCAGTCTCCTCCCACTAGAAAGAAGGCTCTGTGAAGGCAGGCACATACAAGTCTTGTTCACCCCGAAGCCCCGTGGCCTAGCACAGGGCCTGGCACATAACAGGAGCTCAATAAATTTCTGTTAAAGGGATGAGGGAGGGTGACTGCAATACTGGTTCTCATCACTGACAGCCCACTTGCAGGATCTCCAAGCACCAAGAATCACCCTCCTGGCCATCCTCCCATGCCTGGGGAGGGGGTTAGAAGGGTCAGAGAGAGGAGAGAGGAGCCCATTGTCCAAGGCAGCATGGGTGGGCAGCAGCCCCCCCACCCCCCACTCTTCCTCAGTCACTCAGCTCAGCCCTTACTTACGATGTACATTTGCAAGATCTAGAATCAGACAAGGAGCTTGCGACAAACCCAAATTCCTAGAAAATATTCTAATCGCAAGCGGAAAGTTGAAGGTGAAACTTTTGCCCCTTGCTTACCCCAAATCCCAAATCCAGTCTGCCCAGGCAGCTGGGATACTCCAGGCTCCCAAATAGGCCCCAGCAGCAGGCAACACAGATGCCACCCAGGAAGCAGAGCTCCCTGAGGAACAGCCTCAGCCCATTCCACCTGATTCTTCCCCCAGGGGCCCAGACACCTGGGCTCCTCTCTCCAGAAATTCACCCAGCCCCAGAGACACAAATGCGCATTTGACCCTGAGCCAGCAGCCCACGCCAGGACACTCAGAGGACACCCTCCTTGATATGTGCCCTTCCTGGAGCCTGATTTCCACTGAGAGAGCACTCCAAGTTGGGCCAAGACTGACTTTTAAGAATGAGAAAATGGAGGAAATGTAGTGCCTTTTACAAAAATTGTGAAGGGAGGGAGTGAGGGAAGAAGGGAGGAAAGAGAAAAAGAAAAAAGATAAAAGACTTCACAAGATGGAACTAACAGGGAGGTTAGTGAGGCTCTGAGGTGCTAAAATCAGGAAAAGGATGGGAAGAAGTGTGAGGTTTCTTCCTTCCCAGAACTGGACAATTATTATAATTGATTCAATGAGTGCAATCCCAAAATGCCCGTCAGGGCTCAATACAAGGGGGGTCAAGGAATAATGGCCGTAACAGTTAACATTTCTCCAGTGCTTATGTGCCAGGTACTGTTGTATGAGCTTGACTTTATTAAGACTTAATCCTCAAGACAATCCCATGAAGGAGGTACTGTTCATATTAAGCCCATTTACAGATGAGCAAACTAAGACAGAGCAGTAAGGTTAAACTTCTCAAGATCATGTTTCCAGTGGCAGGATCTGGGATCTAACTCCAGAGTCCTGGCTCTTAACCACTAAGCTGGGCTTTCAGTGGTCCAACTACCCTCCTCGCGTTCTTGCCTTCCAAACTAGAATCCCCTAACTGATCATTAGACGCCGGTTTCAAAGATGTGTGCTTAATTCTGCCCATTTTGCATAAGGGAAAATCTAGAAAAGTTAAGGGACTCGCCCAAGCTCAAGCTGCCCAGAGGTGGGGAATGAGAACCAAAGTATGCTGAATCCCAGCATCTCGAGCGCCACTTCCCAGGCGTGCACGGTAGAAACCAGGGTCTCTGGAAACTCCGCCCAAAGCAGCAGCATCGTCTCTGGTTGTCTTTCGCCAGACCCCTTCACCAGCGCCAACGCCAAGGTGCCCTGCCCGGAAATTCCCACAGAGTCAAAGCAAACTTCCCAGGAAAACTCCTCGGCTTCCTCCTAGCGCCTGTCACCGAGGCGGCTGCCAAGAGCGCCGTTGGAGTCCTTGCAGCTGCCGTCGGCCCTCCAAGGCGGGAAGCCGCGGCTCGTGCGCTCGGGGTCCTCCCGGAAAGGTCCAGGGCTGAAGTTCAAAATTCACTTCCCGCCCAGGCATGGCTCGCGGCTCCGCCCGGGACTCTCGGGCAACCCCCACGTCTCTCGCCCTCCCCAGCTCCAGTTAAGTAATGGAGCACCTCCAGCCTGGAAGGCCAGGCGGGCAGATGGGAGAATCCCGCGGGCGATTCCTGCGCGTCTGGGGACTCGAAGCAGCCGGCGCGCACACACACGTGTGTGTGTGTGTGTGTGTGCGTGTGTGTGTGTACGTGTGTGTGTGTTTACGTACAGAACGCGCGGGGTGGGAAAACAATGGCGAGCCGCTGGGAACAGAGCAACTAGCCCCCCTCCGCACCTCTCTACCTCCCTACCCTCAGGCTTTTGCAGTGAAATAGGGATAAAAAGATTCACCTCCGACATCCAAAGGCGGGAGGTGGGGGGTGATAAGGAGGCTAGGGTGGGAGGAGGGAGGGAGGTGAAACTGGAGCAGCCGGAGCAGAAAACAAACAGGATGCAGCGCCCGGCTGGTCCGCTGGGGAACGAACCTGGAAGGGTGGGAAGGGTTGCGTGGCTGGCCCCCGGACCCCCACACAACCAGGGCAGGGTAGATCCGCGTCTCCTCGCGGGCACTCGAGTCCCACGCGGGGCGCGCACTTGGTCGCCTCGGCTTCCCGCTGGGAAATCCTTGAATTGGGCACACAGATGGGTTGGTAAGAAAGCCTTAGTGCCTCCAACCGGTGGGTGAGGAGCAGGCGTGGGGCGGGGGGGCACCCCAAGCTCGGCCCGTGTTGTGCGCACACAGACACAAACACACTCACCCACGGCCTTACCAGGCTGCCACCCCTCTCCACAGGAACCCAGGTCCACGCCCGCGAGGAGCCGCCGCTGCTGGCGTAATGGGGTGGGTAGGTGGGGGTCCATTCCTTTTCGGAAAACTTTGCAAAAGATGTAAACTCGCAGAGACGAGAGCCGGTGTGTGCCCAGAAACGTGGGGTCGCGAGTGTCTAAACTTCGGAGGGCTGGGGAAAGGGGCGCGGCGGCGCGCGCCGGGCGCGGAGGGGGAGCACTTACTACTCAGCCGGTCGCTGGGCTCGGGGCTCGCGGCTCCGCGCTCCTGCTCCTCCTCCGGTCCGGGTCCTCGCGGCTGGCAGCCTGGGCTTCCCGCTCACATGCCCCGGCGACGCAGCGGACGGGCGCGCGCGGGGCTGAGGCTGCTAGGCTGGGAGGAGGCACGCCCCCCCCACCCGCCGTCGGCCGGGAAGTCGCTCGGGACTCGTGGCCACCCCGGGTCCGCACCCCGCCGCCGGCCGCCGGCCCGGGCGGAGAGCTCGGTTCCGGCCAGGCGGCGCCCTCCGCCCGGCCAGGCCGCTCTCTGCACTCTGCCCTCTGCCCTCGGCTCGCGGCCGTCTCCCTGCCTTCCGCGGTCCCGCTCCCGGAGTCGCCGGACGCTGCGCGGGCCGGCCCCGGCTCTCGGGCTCCGCGCTCCGCGCCTCGGTCTCGAATCAGGGCCTGGGAGGCTGACCGCTGCGCCCCAGGCTCAGATCCGGGCTCGCCGCTCCCGGGCCGGGGTTCCAGGACCCGCACTCGCACAGTTCAATTCCAAGCCGGGACTGGGATCAGGGTGCTCGCTGTTCGCTGCCGCGAGGCGACTCCACAGCCTCGGAGGAGAAAGAGGGAGGGAGACAGAGAGCCGGCAGCGGGAGGGGGAGGGAGGAAGGGTGGGGAGATGGAGAAGGAGGGAGGGACAGAGAGTTCCCTCCTCCTCCCTGCAGCCAGGTCCCTCCAGGCATCAACAGCTGGAAACCTCTGTTGGAAAGGGAAGAGCTAAGGTTCCTAGGGGGCGGGGGTGGGTGGAGGTGGAGTGAGGGGCTGGTGAAAATAGAAGAAAGAGGTGGATTCTGCCCACTCCCACTGCCGAAGTAGGACATCTCTACACAGGATCTTCGCTCCTAAGAGCAAGACCCAAGAAGTTGTCCATCCAACTGCCAGTCTCCTAACCCCTCCAGACAGATAGCCTGGATTTAGGTTTTGTTTTGTTTTGTTTTGTTTTGTTTTGTTTTGTTTTTAAAAACCCTGTTCAGAACCTCCCTTAGGAACCTGATCCCACCTGCAGCTAGATTGCTTCCTAATGTGTCAGACCACTCCCTAGACCTGTCATTTTACACTCTCTCAAGTTCTTTATTTTTTTTTCCCCTAACCTGTTAGATATGCGGGGTGGGAGTGGGGTGGGAGTGGATTCCTTTAAATCAATATATTTATTAAATGTCTACAATATGCGTGGCCCACGTGGGCTCCTGGGGACACCAGGATGAGTGGGAGAGTGCTCTGCCTTTCTGGAAGGAGACGAGTGGATGAACATATGATTGCAGTAAAATGGAAGAGTGCTGAGACCAGTCAGATGCATGGGGCATGGGGACCCCACAGGAACTGGGGTCTGGGACAGGGACCAGAGTCTTCTTGAGGGAGGTGTTGTCTGAACTGGGTGTTGGAAAGTAAAGCAGTTTAAAGGAGTGGCACTGCAAATGACACTGTGGCCACAGTGCACTTGGCCAGTGTCTCAGCAGGTGACAGCCAGGCTCTAAGACCGATTAAGGCTTTGGATTCCATCAGCCCCCACCACCTTCCTTGGTTAACTCCTCTTATTCATCTTTTAGTTCTCAGCCCAGACATCTACCCTTCCAGAGCCTTTCTTGATGGCCAAATCTGGGTCAGGTGTCCCATCTATGTATGGGCTCTGGAAGTCCCCCAGTTGTAGACAGAATGGGGACTGTTTATTTGTCTGACTCCCCCAGCTGGACTGTAAGCTCCACAGGGGCAGAGATGTGTCTCTCTGGCTCCCTGTTGGATCCCTAGTGTTTAGCTGCAGCAGGCCCTCAATAAATACTTGTCCATCAATTGGCTGATTGAACAGAATAGTTTTAAGCAGGGTCTCTGCTGAGATCAGTCTAACTGAAGGCAGGGAGGCCAGAGACCAGACAGTGACAGTAACCAGGGTGAAAATAATGCAGGCCTGAGCTAAGCTAGGGGTAAGGAGGATGGAAAGGAGGAAACAGGTGGGAGTAAGGGGGTGAGAGAAGTCAGCATTAACTCTTCAGAGTCTGGCTTTTGGATGACTGTGGATGAAGCCATTTCAGAAACTATGAAAGAGCCACCCAGGTGCCATTAAGCCGTTCCTCCTCCCAGCCAGTATGCTTGTGTTTTCCATATATCGGGCTTTTTCCTTTGGACCTTGATCAGCTTCAGTGGGCAACTTTATTACGGATCCCTCCTGCCCTTAGCCAGGGCAAATCGGAGAGGTAGGAGGTGGGCTCTCCTCTCTCCAATACCCCAACCTGCTATTTCTCACTTCTTTGGTGTCAGCCTTCCAGTCACTGCCACTGAAGTTGAGACCATTATAAGCACCCGCCTACTGTGTCTTAGGCACAGTACTATTTTCATATATAATATCTGTTTGTACCTTATCCTAGGTCTGTGAGGCTGGTTTCCTTATCCCCATTTAGGGAAGAAAAAGGAAGCTCAAGGTCACAGCCAGTAAGTGATGGCGGTGATATGGCTCTGAAGACTGTAGGTCTTTCTATAATACCACACTATTTCCTGGGAACACCCATCAAACTTACACATTTATCCCAGTCGATCACTCCCTCCTTAAAATACTCTCTTCTGACTCCACATTCTCTCGAATTTCTTCTGACCTCACTGGTTTCTCTTTCTCAGCCTTCCTTATTTATATTTCTTCCTCCACCTTTGTCTCCAGGTGGGTGTTCCCTGTGTGCTCTCCTGCACCCCATTTTCCTTTCTCCCTAGGTGAAATTTTATCTGTTTCCATGGTTTTACCAACTATGTGCTGATGATTCTCCCAATTTTTTTTTTGATTCTCCCAATTTTTAAAATTTAAAACGCCAAGACTTTTTAATGTACTTTGGGCTCACGTATCTAACCATACACTTGACTTTTCTACCCAAGGACTCACATCCCAAACTTAACATATTCAAAACTGAGTCTATAACCACCACCCAACAAGCCCATTTGCACCCAGTACCATCATTCCCATCTTAGTAAATGGTACCGCCACCTACCCAGTGGCGTGAGCCTAAAACCTAGGAGTCATCTTTAATTCCTTCTTTCTCATCTAATCAAATTAGTGAGTGCTGTTAATCTACCTCCAAAAATATACCCCAATCCATCCATTTTTCTGTCTTCGCTGTCCCCACCCTAGCCCAGGCCATCATCATCTCTCAGCAAGACCACCCCAGCCTCACTGCTTCTGAGAACTGAGACCACGTGCAGCCACATAATTTAACTAAGGCTGCTTACATTGACGTGACTTTAATATTTGTTCCAGAAATTTCTTGCTCAGGAAGATAAGACCGTAAACCAGTAAATAACTTCATTATTTGCTTCAGGAACTCCCTGAAAATCAATTTATCTGAACAATAGCCCGCTCAAACAGCCCCCTTCTCAGGACAATAGTTTGCTTAACCTGACAAACCACTAGCTTATCAAACAATTGTTTAGTTTTCAAGACCCTCCCCTTGCTGTGTCCTCCAATCCTGAACGGTTATCTCACAAAATGTGCCCAATCCCAATCAGGTCTCCATGTTGAAAGCTCAGCCTTAAACCAGACTTCAAACCCTGTAAATACCTCCTTACCTGGAAGGCACTTCCCCAAACCCTGTCCTTCCCAGAGTGGCTCTGTTTCATTCTCCTGTCTCCACATAAATGTCCCTTCCTTCATCTTTCCTCCTCCCCCATCTACAAGCATCCTCCACCCCCATCTCCCACCTTATTCTTCTCACCTCCTTCATATCACTTACAGCAACTGATACCTGCTTATTTTAGCGGTTTTCGGTTTTCTTGTGCTTTTCTGTCTCCCCTTCAGACTGTAGGCTCTGTAAGGGAAGAAACTTGTCTGCTCCATTTAATTTCCAGAGCCCCTAGGAGATGCTCAAAAAATATTTGCTGAAAGAATGACTTTGATTGGCTTCAGCAAGTGTGGTCTCCAACCCGCTTCATGTGGTCAAGCCTGCTCCTGAGACACTGGTGGGGGCTGCAGTGTCCAGGGGTGGGTGTCCAGGGTGGCTGAGGTTCCCCATCCCGCCTTCAATCTCCAAGGTTAGAGTCAAAGTGTAAAATGCAGATGCCTGTGGGGGAGAAGTAATAAAAGGATTAAATTCACAGAATGGTGTGAATTGCTTTCCTCAGTGTAACAGGAGCAGGGCAAGGGAGAGAAGGCCCAGGAGAGGCAGTGAGTGAGGAGTCCGGAGGACAGAGCCCCTCCCGGTCTCACTGCTTGGCCTGAAGCCCTTCCTGCATCGTCCAGACCACCTGCACCTCCCAAGGGCCATTTTCTCTGTGCAGCCTAGAGGAGGGAGCTTGTAGCTTGGGTCAGGTCAGGGTAGGTCCAGCCTAGCAAAGCTTGTGTGGGTACCAACTCTTCCTCCTACTGATGGAGGAAGTGCTTTCCTGGATCCCTATAGCCAGGCAGCGAATCAGGAGCGCTCCACTGGGTGGGTGTCAGCTTTCAGAGCATGCACTCCCTTCTGGCTGATGTCTATGGGAACTCAGTTCTTCCCAAATTTTTCCAGAGGGTCACCCTGGGGTATGGAAGCTAATCAAGAAGATAACGGGTCAGTGGTAGAGCGCATGCTTAACATGCACGGAGTCCTGAGTTCAACCCCCAGTACTGCCATTAAATAAATAAACAAACAAACAAACAAACAGACAGACAGACCTAATTAACACCCCCCCAAAAAAAACTTAAAAAAAAAAAAAAGAAGAAGGAGATAACAGGTGGATTCACAGAATGTTTCACTTGCCTATCAGAATCCGAGAATATAAGATCTGGAAGGAACCAGCCTTCCAGAACCATCCCCTCCAGCTCCCCTCTTTGCGCGCAGAGAGGAGCGGTACCTTGCCCAGGGCTGGCACTTTATTTTACACAGGTGATGTCCTTTAATCTCTCAGCAGCTCTGTGAAGATGGAGGGCAGTTCCATTTTACAGTTGAGGAAAATGACACTCCAGAGAGAGGAGGGGAAGTTTCCAAGACCACGTGGTGAAGGGGAAAGAGTTGCCATTTGAACCCAGGTTTTCTGGCCCCCAAGCCCGAAATTCTTCTGCTGTGTCATCCTGCTTCACTTTTTATGGAGTTTTACGGTCCTTAGGATCTGAGCCATATAAACGAACACTTGAGTATTATTCAACAGCCTAGATTCTAGCCTAGACCCTAAAAGTAGAAACTCTTTACGTCTTATGTGTCAGCCTCCTCTCCTCCAACTGGAAGACTTTCTCCCAAGGACAGAGGTTTCTACCCTTTCTGCCATCCCCCAGCACACTTCCATGCGCACACATGCACAGGGACCACACTCAGTGCATGTCCCCTTGAGTGAGCTAACGTCAATGCCTTGAGTTTTTTATACACACACCCATGCACACACCAGCTCACACACGGACACTCACCCTTCTAAAACTCCTTCCCTCCGTTCTTCACATGCTTAGCTATATAGGGAGCTGATTCTGGGGAAGAGGGCTGGAGTAGTCCTTCTCACTTCCAGAATGAGCACAAATTCTTTTTCAGGAAATTTAATTATTACTAGTCCTAAACACCTAAACACCGTGGATAAAAATCAGGCCGCCTGTCTCACTGATCAACCTGGAATGGGTGCAGTGCAAAGACAATCACCTTCCTCCAACAGGGCACCCACCACACACACACACACACACACACATACACACATACACACACATATACACACATACACACAATGATTGGTTTTTTTTTTCTTTTCTCTTTCTATTCTGTCCTATTCCTTCCCACAGAAGGGGGGCCATTGAGCCCCACCTGAAAAGGCAGCTGATTGAGGGACAGAGAGAAAGAGGGAAAGAGAGTGTTCCCTTCCTAGAAGCCTAGGCAATTTAGAAAATCCTGCTGCAGCCTCTTCCTCTTCCCCTCCCCCCCCACCACCTGGTTTATCCTGCCCCACCCCCATCACCTAACTTTTTTTTTTAACTCTCCTTCCTGTCTTGAGGAGACCTAGATCCTCATCCTGGGAGGGACTGGCAACAATTAACAAAGGCACCATGGAGGAAAGACAATTAACAATCCAGAAAAGAGGGGAAAGAGAGGCTTTGTTCTGGTCTCCATGGCAACGGGGGGGAGGAGGGGGAGGAGGAGGAGGGGCCGTCCGGAGAGGCTGGTACTTTCACTTTCCTTTCCTCCCTCCTCCTCCCTCCCCCTCCCGCCCCCTTGGGTTTCTGCCAGGGAGGCTGAGGGGATTTTGAAGGAACAGAGCTGGGACAGGCCAGGTCTGCAGGCTGGAGACTTGAGGTGGGTGACTGAGGCTCATGCCCCAGCTGTGAACTCACTGAGGAACTGAGGCCAGAGGGACAGCCTTGGGCCTGAAGCAAAGGCGTCCTCCCTTCCTCCTCCCTCTATGAAGGGCTTATCTTGTGCAAAGAACTGCACCCAGAGTCCCTGCTCCGGACAGCTCATGGTCGGAAGGAGCCTGGGTGGCTTGTACTTCCGTCCTCATCAGAACCCAGCGGGAAGTGGGGGCGACGGGCAGGACTGGCTGCCACCACTCAGAGGGCCCAACGCAAAACGACGTGTGGTGCCCTTGTTTCAAAATTATCGAGAATTCAAGATGGCAATAGCAGAGCATTCAGTCCAGCACAGGGTCCTTCTGAGCGCCAGGCCCTGTGCAGCTGCTCAGGTTGAAGGCCCGAGAAGCCGGCCGTGCCAGAAGGCTGGGCTCTGCCCGCCTGCTCAGTGCGTGCGTGCACACACGTGCGTGGGAGAGCGAGAACACTGTGGGGCAAGTCTTTCCTTCCTGGATTTCTCTCTCAACAATTAACGAGGAGACTGAACTAGGTGATCTATGGGTCGGGGCCGCTTCTCCAGGGTAAGAGGAGAAGGACTTGCCAGGCTTCTCTCCACTGCACACGGTTACGACTCCACCTCTGAGCAAGAGAGACACCGAGTACAGAACACTCATTCCTAAGAGTGGGGTGTTCCGGGACCCAGCGCTCCCAGGCTTCCCTGCCTACAAAGGGCAGAGGCCGATGAAGAACAAGCACTGAGCCCTGGCTGGAGCTCATGCCTTCGGTTCAGGGGGAATTAGAAGGCACCTTCGAGCTCACCAGGTGTTTGTAGCCAGAGCACAGGTGTCTTGGCAGGAGAAGCCAGGCGCACTCGAGGGGGGGCTTCCCCGCTAGCCATAGGAGGCTGGCTGCTGGGGCATTTCTTGCTCTCAGCAGCCCTAAGGACATGAGAGAAAATGGGTCAGGGATTCCAGAGCCTTATCCTTCTCAGACTCAGCCTTACTGCCCCGTGGGCCCAAGTGAACATTAATCAGACACTCAAATCGAGGAGAAAAATTTTCAGCTCCATCAGAGGCCCCAAACCACGCAAAAGGTCAAAGACTCTGCTCTCTGCCTTTCTCTCTCTGCTTGGAAGGTGTCCTCCCAGGGACTCCTTGCAGAGATGCTGTCATGGGCTGCACTGTGCCCCTCCTACCCCAAACTCATGTATCCTAACCCCTAATACCTCAGAATGTGACTATATTTGGAGACAGGGTCTTTACAGAGGCAGTTAAGTTAAGTTAAAACGGAGTCCTTAGGGTGAGCCCTAATCCAACAGGACTGATGTCTTTATAAGAAGAGGAAATTTACATGCAGACAGACACACAGAGGAAAGACACAAGGAGAAGATGGCCATCTCCAAGCCAAGGAGAGAGGGCCGAGACAGGGCCTTCCCCCTGTGGCCCTCAGAAGGAACCAACCCTGCCAACACTCTGATTACGGACTTCTAGGCTCCAGAAATGTGAGAAAATAAATTTCTGCTCTTTAAACCGCCCAGTGTGCGGTGCCTTGTTAGGGCAGCTCTTGCGAATTACTACGGATGCTTGGAGGTTGGGAGGTCTGCAGCCTTGAGGCTGCCAGGACTCAGAGAATGAGTTTGCACTGCAGCATTATTTTATTGCATTATTGCATTGCATTGCAGCATTATTTTAACTTGAAACAACATTGATCTATTTCTCTCTTCCCTCATAGCCCCGTCTTTTAAATTTTTTATTTCTTTTGGTATTGGTTTAATACATCTTATTGTTTTAATCCCTTTAGTCTTTTATTTTTCTGCTTTTAATGATTTTACTTATCGCAGTCATTTTTAATCTGTTTTGTCTTTCTTCTAGCTCTTTTATACTATTTTCTTTTATCTCATCTTATCTTCTAGATTTATTGTTATTGTATTATCTTTTTATTTTCCATCTTTTATTTCTAACCTTTGCCTTATCGTGTCTTTGTTCCATCTTTTAATTTCTTTTTAATTTATTTGGTTTATTTTTAGTTCATATTATCACTTTGCCTGCTGCCTTTTTTTTTAAAACTGGTTTTACCGTCTTTTTATTTCTTCTTAGTTTACTTTATCTTTTTATTAGACTGCTGTATTATCTTCCACAGTTTACTGTTTTCGATTCTCTCAGCTTATTAAATGTGGAGGCTGGAAACACAGCCCTCATGGGAGAGGTGTGGGGCTAACCCAGCTCCTGAGCAGAGGAGGCTGGAGGCTCTGCTCCCTTGAGCTGACCGTCCCAGCAACTCCCAAGAGATGCCTCGTTTGCTCCAAAGCTGGCCTGTCCAGTCTGTAAGAATTAGTCTGTGCAATATGGGAGAACTTGGGATAAACCTCTCTCAGGAAGAAACCAACTTTGCTTACAGTAATAGCACATTAGATCTGCTGGAAGAGCCAGCCATCAAGCAGGTGCTAGACCAAGGCTACAAAGAAACCACACAATTTTCAAGGGTGGGTGTCAAGGGTAGGAAATTTTACTTCGGGAAGGAATCCCAACTTACCTCCCCGGGTTTAATATTAACAAGAAACCAAGTGGTCTGCATCTTTGCAACAAAAGTCCTTGGGAAGATGCACCACGGAGGGTCTTGTGAGATGCTTACATTTAGCTGCCTCTTATCCATTCATGCATTTGATACATATGTGTTTGAGAACCTACTATGTGCCATGAACTGTGCTGGGCAAGGATGATAAAGTGAAAAGCCAAAAGAGCTGGGCTCCTTGCCGTCATAACGTTTACAGTCTACGGGGATGTTCACCCATGACTGATCTGCTCCGCCCTCCTTCCATGCAAGATTACAGGAGGTTATCATGTCGGAGACTGCTAGTTGTCCCCCCAAGATCCCTTTTTCCCTTCTAGAGTAATATAAGGTTTAGCTGAGAAACTGACTGCCAATCAAAAGGCTGCACCCCCAGCCTCCCTTGCAGCTAAATATGGCCAAGTGCCTAGGTTCCACCCTAAGGACCTAAGCAGCAGTGATAATAGAACTCCTGGTTCTGCCCTGCAGGCCAACTCAGAGTAATACCTGCAACTCTCTGTGCATGTCCTTAACAAGAAAGGTTGTATGCTGCCCATTATTTCTCCCTTTTGCTGGCTGGAATGTGGGCATGGTGGCAGGAGCTGCAGCAGCTATCTCAGGCCTTGAGATGAAAGAAGGGCATTGAAAAAGAAGTCTGGGTCTCTATGGAGACACCGTGCAGCTCTCTACAGCTTAGCTTTTGACAATTACAGGAGAGATTAATAAACTGCTACTTTGAATAAGCCACTGTGACATCGGCCTTTGTTACAGCAGCTGGCTCAGTTCTCTTTAAGCATGCAGGTCTCCCCCGAAGCTTTCCTTCTTTGAAGGTAGACTGGAATCATATTCTTTGGAGAAGTTTTGGAGCAGAGTTTGATCTATCCCTGCTGGGTTGCTTCTGTGGGCAAGAAAGAACCCTTCCTTGTCACCAGGGTGCATGAGGGGGATGATCTGCCATGTTTCATGACTATACAAGCCTCCTCATGGTGTCCTGTTCTCTTGAGTCCTGGAAAAGTGAGCTAGGTCTTAGCTCTTGTTTCCACTTTAAAAATCCTTTTCATGACAAACGATTTATGCAAATTGAAGAAACTGTCTGTTAAAAACAATCCTTCATCAGTGGAATCTACACCAATGACCCTACTGACCCCACCCTTCCACCAACAATGTGATTCCTCTCCAAATTGTCTACCATTGGCTTAGAACTCCAAGTTGGCCCTTAAAATGTTTACATTCATGCTCCCCAGTCACATCTTCAGTTACTTCTTCAGCTGCTGGTGCCCCATTCCATCAGCCCTGCCCCTCTGCAGACCGAGGCTGCTGGGAAAGCCTGCAGATTTTTCCATCACTGAACACTCAGTAGAATCCTAAAACTGTGACTTTAATCTTGACAGTAACCCCTTATATTAGTCTGCTCCAGCTACTGTAACAAGAAGCTGTAGATGGGGTGGCTTAAACAACAGAAATTCATTTTTCACAATTCTGGACGATGGGAGTCCAAGATCAAGGTACCCAGTTGGATTCCTGATGAGAATTCTCTTCCTGGCTTGCAGGCTGCTGACTTCTCCCTGTATCCTCACTTGGTAAAGAGAGAGAGAGCTCATCTCTCTTCCTCTTCTTCTAAGAACACTAACTGTCATCATGAGGGCCCTACCCTCATGAGCTTATCTAGACCTAATTACCTCCCAAAGGTCTCACACCCAAATGCCATCACACTGGGGGTAGGGGTTAGGGCTTCAGCGTATGGATTTTGGAGAGACACATTCAGTCCATAATACCCTTCATCCCTACTCCCGTCTGTCTTCAGTCCCTAAAATAAACAAATTGACTCATAACCTTGCATGATTCTAAACTATCAAAGGATAATAGTTATGTCTTTCCAGAAGATCCCTTGAAGTTGCCTCCTAATGTCTAAGGCATGTCTCCCAGCATGGGGCTGGATATGCTTCTCAGTTAAAAACTCCTATTACTTCTTTTCCTTCCAGTTTTATTGAGATACAATTGACATACTGCACTATGTAAGTTTAGGGTGGACAGCATAATGATTTGACTTACACACGTCATGAAATGATTATCACAGTAAGTTTAGGACATGCAACATCTCATATAGATACAAAATTGAAGAAACAGAAAAAAATTTTTTCTTGTGATGAGAACTCTTAGGATTTACTCTCTTAACTGTCACATGTAATATACAGCAGTCGTCGTTATATTTATCACGTTGTACATTACATCCTTAGTACTAATTTATCTTATAACTAGAAGTTTCTGCCTTGTGATTATCTTCATCCAGTCCCCCTCCAGCCACCCCTGCCTCTGGTAACCACAAATCTGATCTCTTTTTCTATGAGTTTGTTTCTTTTCTTTCATTTTTTTGGGGGGAGTATAATTGACCTACAACACTGTGTTAGTTCCTGTTACACAACACAGTGATATGTTGTTTCCATACATTTCAAAATGATCATCACAATAAGTCTAGTTACCATCTGTCACTAAACAAAGATAATACATAGTTATTTGCTATGTTTCCCACACTGTACAAGGCAATATATATATATATATATATGATTATTTTAAGTTGCTCATTCTTAAGTTCAAACACATTTTAACAACCCTGCATCCTTACTCCCTCCTCCGCACTTACTGTTTTTGACATCATATTTTACATCTTTTTGTTTTGTGTGTCCCTTAACTATTTACTGTGGATATACTTGATTTTTACTGCTTTTGTCTTTTAACCTTCCTACTAGCTTTATACATGGCTGTGATTTACTACCTTTACTGTGAGATTTTTCCATTCGTAAGTTTCATGTTTCTGATTGTGGCCTTTTCTCTTTTGCTTAGAGAAGTCCCTGTAACATTTCTTGTAAAGTGAGTTTGGTGGTGTTGAACTCTTCTTGCTTGTGCATGTCTGTAAAACTCTTGATCTCTCCATCAAATCTGAGAAAGCCTTGCCTGGTAGAGTATTCTTTGTTGTAGATTTTTCCCTTTCATCACTTTACATACATCATGCTACTTCCTTCTGGCGTGCAGAATTTCCACTGAAAAGCCAGCCGACAGCTTTTTGGGAATTCCCTTGTATGTAACATGTTGCTTTCCCCTTGCTGCTTTTAATATTCTCTCTTTATTTTTACTTTTTGTCATTTTAATCACCATGTGTCTTGGTGTGGTTCTCTTTGGGTTGATCTTGTTTGGGTTTCTCTGTGGTTTCTGGGCTTGGGCATCTGTTTCTTTTCCCAAGTTAGGGAAGTTTTCAGCTATTCTGTCTTCAAATATGTTCTCTGTCCCCTTTTCTCTCTTCTCCTTCTGGGACTCTAATAATGTGAATATTAGTTTGTGTGATGTTGTCCCAGAGGTCTCTTAAACTGTCCTCATTTCTTCCCATTCCCCACCCCCGCTTCTGCTGTTTAGCTTCATTGGTTTCCATTACTCTGTCTTCCAGCTTGCTGATCCGTTCCTCTGTATCACTCAATCTGTCGATTCCTTCTAGTGTATTTTTAATTTCAGTTATTGTATTCTTTAACTCTGGTTCTTTTTATATTTTCTAACTCCATTAAAAACTTTTAACTATCTCCTCATTCTGTTCATCCAATTTTCCCCCAAGTTCTCTGAACATCTTTGCAATCATTACCTTAAACTATCTACGGGGTACGTTACCCATCTCCACTTCACTCAGCTAAGCACACTAGATTCCTGAAGCTCAGAAACTGTGTGAGACAATGAGGTTTATTACTTTGAGATGCTAAGTTTGGGGGTAAGTTGTTATGCAGCAAACAGATAAGGAGGTAATCGATAAGGGTGTTAATATCAGTAAGAGATCTCTGCAGCTTCTACATATATTTACCTTCTATGGATGGGATCAGCCACCTGCAAAAAAGAACATCAGTATGTAAACGGGAACTCGAGAGACTATTCTCTGGAAAGCATGGTTGAATAATCTGCGTAAGTTGTGTTCTCCCAAACTTCTTATCACAGTGCTGGACTCAAAATTAGCTAACTGATTAACTGACGATGCTACTGAGACTTGCACTGCTTTCTGTTTGCCTTATGTAAACCAATATTTAGTAGGTTCACAAAGCTTCTTCTGGAGTGAAGAAGAGTTCTTTTGCCTGGTGAACCCACCTTAACTGTCTTATCTGAAGTCTTCTCTGACCACTGCCTACCTCCATGCTCATCTCCACACCAGCCATCAGCGTTCAGCACCCTCTTCAAGGTACCCTGAGAACACCTCTGTTACGGCACCTGGCACCGCACTGTATGTGTCTGATTACTTGCTGTCTCCATCATCAGGCTGAGAGACTTTTGAAGGCAAAGACTGTGACTTATTCTACTCTGTTCCTAGAACAGACAGTGTCTGACCCACAGTACAAGCCTAACAAACGTGTCTTACGTGAATGAACAAGAATATGTTAATGAAGGCAAGAATGAATAAACGAGTAAATGAGCTGGCCTTGGAAGAAAACTAAGTGGCCTGAAGATAATTTCTCCGCTTCGGATTTCTGTTCCGCTGTAGAATAAATGGGTTGGACAAGATGATGTCTAAGACCCCTTTCCATTCAGAGCTTTCATGGTTTATGACTAAAGATGGGAGTGGAACCTACGCCCTTCAAGAAGCAATGTCAGGAAGAAAGTAATGAAGGTAAGAGCAGAAATCAGTGAAATAGGAAACAGAGCAACAATGAAAAGAATCAATGAAAGCAAAGGCTGGTTCTTTGAAAAGATCGATGAAATCAATAGACTTCTAGCCGGATTGATCAACAACAAAAGAGGAAAGACACAAGTTACCAGCATCGGGATGAAAGGGAGGGAGCATCACTTCCAATCCTATAGATATTAAAAGGGTGAGAAGGGAGTATTATTAACAAATTTTTAGAATAAAATTGGCAACTTACATGAAATGAACAAATTGCTTGAAATACACGTATTAGAAAAACTGGCCCAAGAAGAAATAGAAAATCTGAGTAGCCCTCTATCTGTTAAAGACTTGAGTTCATAAAACAAACAAACAAACAAAAAAAAACCCTGGCAAAATCCTATCAACCATTTAAGGATGAAATACTACTAATCATATATTAATTGTTTCAGAAAACAGAGGAAGAAGAAATATTCCCAACTTATTTTATGAGCTGAGCATTACCCTGATGCTACAACCAAAGATATTACAAGGGAAGAAAACAACAGACTAAAATCCCTCATGAACAGAGACACAAAGCCTTAACAGATTTTTGCAAATAGAATCTAGCAATATACAAAAGGATAATACAGGACCAGTGTAGTCCAGGAATGCAGGGCACACAGAGTGTAAAAGAAGAAAGAAAACTGTCTTCATTCACAGATAAAATTATATGTATGTAGAAATCTAATGAATTTACCAAAAAAAAAGTAAATAAATAAAACCCAAAAAACCTGCTAGAACTAATAAGTCAGTTGAGCAAGGTTGCAAAATACAAGGTCAGTATATAAAAATCAGTTGTATTTCTGTATACTTGTGACAAACTATTGGAAAATGAAATGAAAAGATGCCATTTACAGTAGCATCCACAAACATGTAAATCTTAGAGATAAATTTAATGAAAGTTGTGTAAGACATTTACATGGAAAACTATAAAACATTGCTGGGAGAAATTAAAGAAGGTCTAAATGAAGAGATGTGCAATATTCAGGGATGGGAAGACTCAATATTGTTAAAATGCTGATGCTTCCAAAGATGCCCTATAGATTCAGTGCAATCCCAATCATAACCCCTGGTGTGGACGAAGTGTTTGTGTCCCCCGCCACCCTAAATTCACATGTTGGAACCCTATTCCCAAAGTGGCTGTGTCAGGAGGTGGGGTCTTAGGAGGTGATTAGGTCATGAGGGCAGAGCCCTCACAGATGGGATTAGTGCCCTTATAAGAAGTCCCCAGAGAGAACCCTTGCCCCTTCTGCTATGAGAGGACACAGTGAAGAGATAGCCATCTATGAACCAGGAGGTGGGCTGTCACCAGACACTGGGTCTGCTGGTCCCTTGATCTTGAATTTCCCAGCCCCTAGAACTGTGAGAAATAAATTCCTGTTGTTTAAGTCTATGGTAAGTCTACAGTATTCTGTTTTGGCAGCCCAATGGACTAAAATAATCACTCAGTAATTTTTGCAAAAATCAACAAGCTTATTCTGAAATTTACATGGAAATTAAAAGGACCTAGAATATCCAAAACTATCTTGAAAAAGAAGAGCAAAGCAGGATGTGTTACTTGACTTCAAGACATAATCTAAAGCTATAGTAATGAAGTCAGTGTGGTGTTGGTGTAAGGATGGACACACAGATCAGTGAAACAGAACAGACAGTCCAGGAATAGACCTATACATGTTTTGTCAAGTGATTTTGACAAAGGTACCACAGTAATTTAAAGAGGAAAGGATGGAGGGTAGGGGTAGTGGTAGAACATGTTCAAGTCCCAGTACCTCCATTGAAAAACAAACAAATAAGTAAAAATAAATAAACCTAATTACCTCCCCTTCCCCCCCAAAAGAAGAAAGGATATCTTTCCAATAAATAAAACTCGAACAATGCTATAGTCTTATGGAAAAAAAATATGCCTTGACCACAACCTCATAATATATACAAAAATAAAGTAGAAATGGAGCACAGATCTAGACATAAAATCAGAAATGATAAAAATTCTAAAAGAAAACATAAGAGCAAATCTTTGTGAACTAGGAGTTACTAAAGATTTCTAAGGAAGGACACCAAAAAAGAAACAATAACATTGACTCCATTGAAGTTAGAAACTTCTGCTCTTCAAAGAACACTTTAGGGAAAAAAAAAAAAAGGAAGTTACAGGCCGCAGCCTGGGAGAAATTATTAACAATAAACTTGTGCTCAGAATATATAAAGAACTCTGACATTTCAATAAGACAAGCTGCCCAATTTGGGTTGAGGTAATTAGGCTTGTTTGTTTGTTTATTTGTTTGTTTCTTTGTTTAATGGAGGTACTGGGGATTGAACCCAGGACCTCCAGCATGCTATGCACACACTGTACCACTGAGCTATACCCTCCTGCCGCCCCTAAATTTTTTAAAATGGACAAAAGATGTGAACAATCACTTCACTGAAGAAAATCAATGAATGGCCAATAAGACACATTTAATATCATTAGTTATCAAGGAAATGCAAATTAAAACTGCAATGAGATTTCATTAGACTCCCACTGGAATGGCTAAAAAATAAAGGTGGACAACACCAAGAATAAGCAAGGATGCAGAGCAACTGGAACGTTTGTGTATTGATGGTGGGTGCATAAAATGCTCCAACCACTTTGGAAAAGAGTTTGGTGATTTCTTATAAAAGTAACATACACTTACCATATGACCTAACAATTTCCCTACTAGATAAATACCCAAGAGAAATGAAAATATACGTCCACAAAGACTTTTATACTAACACTGAAGGAAGTCTTAGTCATAACAGCCCCAAAGTGGAAATCGTCTAGCTGTCCATGAATAAGGATGGATAAATAAATTGTGGTGAAGTTACAGAATGGAACACTCTTCAGCGATGAAAAGAAAAAAAACCACAGGTACACGCAACAACTGGGTGAAGCCAGACACAAGAGTCCATACGCTACGGTTCTGTTTATATGAAAATCTTGAATTTGCAAAACTTAGTCTCTGGTGACAGAAAACAGATCAACGGTTGCCTGGGGCCAGTCTTGGAGGGAGGCTGGCTGCACAGGGGCACGAGGGAGCCTTCTGGGGATGACGGAGATGTCCTACACCTTGATTGTGGCGGTGGTTACATAGGTTTATGAACTTGTCAAAATGCATCGAAGTGCACACTTAAAAACCGTGTTTTACTTTAAGTAAATTACACCTCGATAAAGTTAATTTAAAAAGAAAAAAGGGCAATGTTGGCCACACCCTACATTGAAGGAGTGGGGTTTGATGCTGGTCTGTCTCCATCTTCCCATCCCCCTCCAGCGTATTTCCAGCATCGTTACTTCAAAGCCGTCCCACAGCAGGGGCTCCTTTCTCTGTGAAAGGTCTCTCTCCCAGCATGTCCGCCCCACCTGCCACCCCAGCCAGGCCTCTCTTCATCAGCCACCACAATCCAGAACCTTCTGTGCCTCCAACCCGCTGGCTTTGAGGATAAGCTGTCTGTTTCCCCAGGTAAGGGCCTGGGGCCAGAGCTGAGCAGTCTTAGCAAATTGTGCTCAGCTGATGCAGGGTTGGCCCTCGACTAAACACATCAGCCTCACCAGCTCTTGCTGGGTCTTGGCAAGGGTGAGAGACTGCACACAGAGTCTCTGGCACCTTTGCCTCCAGCCTGCAACCGTTCTAATCCTGTGGACCACCAGGGCCAGGCGTTCCACAGACCCGGCCTCGGCTTCTTGGTCTCTTCCCCACCCGCGTCTCATCCTCTTCTCAGATCCAAGCTGCCTCTGTTCCAGGTCCTCTCCTGTCCCTAAGACATCATTCCACCTAAGAAATCTCAAAGAGAGCTGTTTAAAAGAAAGAAATCCAGCTTGGCAGTGATTGTGGCTTAGGGCCTCCCTCATGACCTGTTAGAATCCCTCGAGAAAGGACACCGTGAGGCGGCCAGAGTGCTCCCCACCAGGCGAATGCCTCTGCAAGCTGGGTGACCTTTTTGCTCACATTATTCGTGCGCCCTGCCACCACTCCATCCCATCCTCACCCCGACACCAGGGATATATATATTTGGGGACATAGGGAACAATCCTAGCTAAACACAGAAAAAGGGTGCCGGGAGGACTGAGAGGCTTGGTTAGGGCTCCAGCCCTGCATTTGTTTCTGCATCTTCTTTGCACCCCTGTTCCAGGGAGAGTCTGATGCATGGAATCTCGGTGGGCAGCGGGGACCACAGACCTCCTGTCAGGGACTGTGGGGGCTTGGGCAGCAGCATCCTTAGGGGAACTATGGCTCTTTGCCCCCAGCCCCTTGTCCTCCTCCTCCTTTTGGACGGCAAAGAGGATGCAATTACCCTGGTCATGGGAATGGCTGGACCTGTCCGACTTGAAGACAATGGCTTGGCCAGAGCACGTGGGCGAGCCCAGGAGACTGGCTCGGATCTGCGGCTTCCTGGGAGGAAGTGAGGCATTGTTTCGGGGGCTGTGTGGGCCCGCTGGAACTCCGCACAATGCAAGGATCAGTGGGTGCCAGGTCCAGCCCACCGACAATCGGGAACTTGTTTATTGCTTTAATGACCCCACAGTGGATCCACCTGGAAACAGACCTGCTAATGAGCGGAGACAGAGCTGGCGCAGCCCCAAGGGAAGCCTGTCGGGCCAGCTCCCCTGGAGGCGCTAAGGGTGTGTGGTCTGAGACTGGGAGAGCTGGGAAGTAGAGACCTGGGTTCTGTCTGGGAAAACCACAGGGAGACCTGCTTCTCCATCCCCATCCGCCTCCTGCTCCGGGGTCATGAGGAGGCAGAGCGGGGGCGGGGAGGGCTGTGGGATTCAGAATGGGAGGCGAACTTGAGCTCCCCATTCTAGCCTCTGCTCCCAAGTGCTGGTGGCCTCGACCAGGCTAAGCTCTCTGGGCCTCAGTGTCCCCATCTTTCAGGAAGGGATGCCCAGATCATTCCTGCTGTCTCTCCACTTTCCGAGGGTGTTGGGAGGATAAGGTAAGATCAGACGCCGCAACTGCTTTGAACTCCTCGGAAGGAAAAGCCCTTTTAGACATCAAGGCTTTACACTGTTTGCTTCTTTCCCCTGTGGCTGGAACCTGGGAGCTTGGGGAGATGTACTGTCTGGGACTCGGTTTTCCTAGACTGTTTGTCAGACACCTGCCAGAGACTGAGACAGAATTAACAACTGCCCCTGCACCAAGGACATCTGGGAGCCAAGGGTGGGCAGCACAGGAGGAGGCAATGGTGTGCTGGAGCCAGCCCATGCCACGGGAGATAAGGCTTCAATGTTCAGGAACGCTAAATCCATTGGTGGCTTGCAATCAGCCACTGCAGGAGTCCACCGATCAGGATTTTTTGTTGGTTTGTTTTGTTATGAGAGAGGGTTTCTCAGACACGGTCTGCAGAAGGCTCGCTCAGTGCTACTCTGCCCCCCACTGCACCCCCATCCAGGTCTCACCAAGCAGGTGCGGCTTGTTCGCCCTCTGGACCGAGGTCCCCAGAGACTGGAGGCCTGAGCAGTTAATGGCCCCAGTCCAAGCAATGGTGGCCAGTGAGATGTAGGTTAGTGGGCCCAGTGCTGGAGCTAGGGGACTTGTCTCTTCTGTATCATACTGAGTTCTGAGCGTCTGGGGGCCAAACCAAAACTCCAGCTGGGTGCTGAGGACCACTTCTGCTCTGGGTACTTCTCTGACCTGGTTCAAACGCAATAGGGTTTGGGGATGGGGATGGGCCTGGGAGACCACGTGAGTTGAACATAGCAGGCATCTATGAGGACACTTACAGGAGCATGGCTCAGAGATCTCATTAATTATTTGAGGAATTGTTTGTTTGCTTGAGTTTGAGGGATTTGTTTTTAATGCAAGTAGTTTCTATTCTTTCTTTTTTAAAAAAACTTTTTATTTTATTTTTTTAATGGAGGTACCGGGGATTGAACCCAGGACCTCGTGCATGCTAAGCACACGCTCTACCGCTGCTACGCGCTCTACCCCTCGCCCCAAGCAGTTTCTTTATAGACTGAAAGGGGCTTTCTAGGCTGAAACAGATCATCTGACATGGCAGGCAGCAGGGGATAAAATTATGAAACTGAAGGAGGAAGCTGCTGGTGACCTGGGATGGGCCAAGGGGACAGCTCTGATCTGGAAGCCAGAATACCTGGGCTCTAGTTCTGGCAAACCACACTCTGTGGGCATCCACTTTCTTGTCTGTGGTACATCATTCATAGTTAAAGGCATTTCCTCTAGAGTCCAGGAGGTCCTGGGTTTAAATCTTGGCTCTTGCCCATTACTAGCTATGTGACCTAGGGAAGGTTGACTTCTTGGATCCCATCACCTCATCTGAGAAATAAGAGTGAGCAGAGCCCTCTACCCAGAGTTACTGGGAGAATTCAGTAGGATAATTCACATGAATTCCTGGTGCAGTCCCGACCCACAGTGGGTGTGCAGTGATGGTAGCTGTGTGCTGTCCTTCATTCGGAGGGGGTACTGCTCCCTAAAGGAAGAGAACACAGGTGGGCCCAGGAAGGACCTGCCACTGAAAAGAAGTAGGAATCCCCTGTCAGGGAAACCTGTCCATCCCCAGGCAATCTTACTACGATTTTAACGCAGCAAGTGAAAATCACAGCCTCCCAGCGGAGACCCCCACATTGTGACAAGGAAACGACGTAATCGATCTGAGGTGGAGAGGCAGGGCACTCAGGTTCTGGTCTTGACTTGGGCATGTCACTTAGCTGCTCTTGCTCCCAGTTCTCACTTAATGACACGGAGCTCGTCTCTGTCCAGCCTCATGGCCCCAGACAAATGAGGTCACGCTGATGAGCAGAATGAAATCAGTAAAAATATTTTAGACTATTCTATGAAGTATATTATTATCACAAATAATAATATAATTAATCTCTGTGGCCTAGGACTGTCCCTGGAGATTTATTTGTGGGTAGAAGAATTCTTTCTCTTTCCCATTCTTTTCCAGGCAGGTTTTTTTCCAGTAGGAGCCTCTGCATCTCGGGTTCAGAGTGGAGCTGAATGTCCAGTGTAGTTCATGGTCCCGTCTTCCACCCTCCCACTCATCCCTCCACTGGGAAATCTAAATATATTTTTAGGGAAACTCATTCCTCCCGCCCTGGTTTCCTTTCCAGGGCATGCCTGGGAAAGCTCTCAGAACTCGGGAGCGGAGGCTGCTGCGGGGATGTGCTTTCACAGTTCTCCTCTCTGACCCTGGGCTTTGGTCCCCAGGAAGGCTGAACAGGGTAGGAGGCCCAGGGCTGAGACAGCCAGAAGGACAAAAGGTGTGGCAGTGACAAGGAGAATGAGAAATGCAGTGAAGTCCAGGGTAGGGGCAGGGACACAACTGCAGAGGCCCCCAAGGAGAGAAAATCAGTAAACAGCCCAGCCACTGATCCCAGGTCCTCAGCACAGGCTGAGGGCAGGGCTCCAGGCCTGAGGCAGGTCAGCCTCAGCTCTGCAGAGCTGGGGGTGGGGCAGGCGGGTGACACACGCTCCTCTGGGAGGGGGATGAATAATCTTCAGTGGCAACAATAATGATCAGTTATGACCTAATCGCCCAGCCCATCCCAAAGGCCCAGGGGGGTGGGTCTCTTCCTCCTGTCCTTCCACGTTTAATTATCTGAAGAGTCTTTGGACTTTGAGAGACTCAAAAGAGAAAGAAGATCTGCAAATAATTAAGCCAGGGAATGGTCTTCATGAAGAAGTGTCCGTGGGTGTGGGGCAGGGGACAGAGTCTGCAGCAGGTCCCCCTCAGCGCCTGTGTGTGGGTTGGGCGTGGGGTGGGGACAGAGAGAGAGGCAGCTGAGACAAAGGCGCCAGGGCCAGGAAGCAAACCAGAGTGAACCTGGAGAGCCCTCGTTCTCTGCCCAGGAAGGCAGGTACCTGCGGAAAGCTGCCCTCTGAGGCTCCCTTATACCCAGACATTCTTTACCATGTTCACGGCTCCTTTTCGAATACTACAATTGTTGGCCGTATCCTTGGAGGGACTGAAAGAACTCAAAACAACACTGAACAAGTCAGCGTAATGGTCGCACTCACCACTGCAGTACACAGAGACACAGAGTCCAGGAAAGCACCCGCCGTTGTCTCCTGGTCACAGGGACTTGTCACCTTTGGGGCAGAGCTGCCTCTCTCTGACACCATCTCGGCAAAGTTCTCGCATGCTCAGTGAAGCCTCTTGTGTCTTCTTGGCAAGGACAGGCTTGGCACCATCTCACACAACTCGCCAGATCCACATCCTGCAGGACCTACGTCACGACAACATATGTGTATCCACGGCGGTGGCAAAGATCAATTTCACAGTGATTGAAATCTGTGAAGACTCACGCCATGTAAGTTACACGCTCCTGCCAGGATTAGGGCCAGGCCCGCTGGTTTCCCTTAGAGGAGTTCGGGGTTACAATTCATTCGGCCTGGTCCTTCGTTTCTAATAGAGGTACCCGTAAGGCCCCTGATGGGATTTTCCTGTCTCCTGCACCATGCTTGGCCCTGGATTCCTGAGTAAGCACTCACAGCTTGTTGGCACCCAAAGGAACAGCAGAGGTCTTCAAATCCACTTCGCAGACGAGGAGACTGAGCGCTCTTCCCTAACCCAGAGCTGGCTCTCTGAACTCCTGTTTGCTTTCTGAGTGGCTTTTCTCGTTGGGTTTTGCTAATTAGGTACATCTGCATTGGGATAGTTTTACACTGGCCCCCATATTTTTTTTTATAGTTTACCCGTTACTGTGATAGATTCACGTGCTATTGTGATAATTTTACGTGTGCCCCCATAATTATTAACATGACGATGGAGACTCACCCTGCGTTAAGCTGCATCCCCGAAACAGCCCACTGGGAAGTTAGGACACGAGTTGCCTGTGAGCATGAGACCACCCCTCGCTAGCACTGAGGCTCTACCGCGTTTTGAAATTACCTTGGTATATTTATATATTAGAGTTCTTTTCTATTTTGAAAACGCTTTCCCATTGTGCTTTGGCTCACTGGGGCAATGTTGTTCTCCTGGTTGTGCCAATAGGCTTTTCAATCAAAAACAAGGAAAAAAAAATCCACATTTCTGTTTCTTTATATATCTCTGCTTTTTCAGGAGAATAAATATTTGTTGAATTGAAGCAGAAAAATTTTTGAGAAAAATGTTTTTGTACCCTGTGTGTTTTGCTGTTATTGTTAAGTAAGTGCTTTTGGTGGGGGACGGGGCTTTTGTTCTGAGAAAGGGCTTTTTATGTTGAGCTTGGGGGGGGATGTTGTGCATCCATGGGGCTGTTCAGAGCTTCAATCATGTAAGCCAGCAGTGGCTCCTCTTCTCCCCCACTTTGTTTCTGCCTAATTCAGACATTCCCTCCTATCACGGATGATTATCCACCCCCCAGCCCCGCCTCCTGGACCTTCCAACCATTGTGTTGTTGGAGAGAAGGGAAGAAGGGAGTTTGTTAGTCCACTGAGGTCCCAGGACCATCGGAAGCGCCACAGAACCCACCTGATCCAGAGTGAAGGGTGGGAGAGGCCACCTTGAGACGAGTTAAAAGCTGTTCTGGGGTTCCAGTGCCTGGCCACTGAAGTCACTCCTTTGTCCAACCCAAGGATGTTTCTAGTGCCAATTCCCCTGGCTTTCTCAAGGATTGTTTCACACGAGAGTTTTATGGTGGAGACACTGATGTATCCTCAGCCAGCAGGGGCCGACGCCCTGGGAGCAAGGACACAGTGTGGGTAGACGCCAATCCCAGCCATCTCCATGGGGCTTTGCCCCATCTTGTGATGCATCTCTGCACGTACCAGATGCTGGCTGAGGACTGCCACCAGCTCAGCACTCTGCCGGCTCCCTGGTGATGCAGCGGTGAAGGAGTCACAGCCCAGGCCCTCCTGAGTCCCACATCTGGCAAGGCACAGGCTCTCAGACAGCTGAGCACACCTGATGGAGGGTACATGTTATGGGGGGGCGCTCTGGGTGCCATGGGGTCACTCAGGAGGGACCCTGATTCAGGCACCTGAACTTCCTTAAAAGATGTGTAGGTTTTCGTCAATTAAAGAAGGGGAAAAGGCATTTCAGGAGAAAGAACGATGTGTGAAGCAGAGTCACTGAAAGGAAACCTCAGGTAGTTCAGGAGGCGTGTCTGGAAGCAAGTGCAGGCAGGACGGGAGAGCTCCTGGGCCTCACCTACGGCTGCCAAGCGCTGTTTTGGGTGCTGAACAAGAGACAGGCTCCCTGCTCCTGTGGGGCTTCTATTCTAGTGGGGGAGACAGAGGATGAACACCAAGCAAACAAACCTATCGGAGTGATCAGTGCCAAGCAGAGAGTTACTGCAGGAAGACATGCAGGCGAGTGACAGGGGCACCACTTTGGGTTGGGCAGACCCTTCTGGAGAGAATTGAACCAGAAAGTTAGCAGTGTGAAACTCAGGCGTCCCGGAGAGAGGAAACGGCTACAAATGAGGCCCCAGTCAACGGAGCTGTTTAAGGACATCTGAACAGAGGAATTGCTTCAAATGATCCCCTCACTCGTACCTCTCTTGCCCCTTGAAATAGTTATTGCTGTGTAACGCATTGCCCCCAAATTCAGTGACATAAAACAATGAACGTATTATTTCATGTAGCTTCTTAGGATCAGGATTCTGGAAACAGCTTAGTCGGGTGGTTGTGGCTCAGAGTCTCTCTTCCTCACCTCATGGGCCTCTCCCTGGGGCTACTCACAACATGGCAGCTCGCCTCACCCAGAGTGAGTAAGCCGAGACAGACGAAGATAGCACACTCAGAACAATGGCCACAGTCTTTGATAAGCTATCTCAGAAGGGGCATGCCAGCACTTTGGCCATATGCTACTGGGGCCGTGTGCAAGGGGCTGCCTAAAGGTGTGACTACCAGGAAACAGTGGTCACTGGGGGCCTTTGTGGGCTAGCTACCTCTGCCCTCTGACCCCCCAGTGTTCGCATCCCTTCCACATGCAAAATACACTCAGTCCCACCGGACCCCAAGGTCTCGCCCCATTATAGCATCAGCTGTGTCACATCATCTAAATCAAGTCCAAGTGCAGATAAGGCTCCTCCCATGTAGTTCCTTAAGCTCAGCTCCCAAGAGAAGTTCCTCTTGACCAGTTAGACAAACAGATGAGTTATCTGACCACCCGATTTACACGCCCAAAATACAGTGTGGGAAAGGCATCGTAAAACAGCTTGTCAAACAGGGGAAAGTGGTCCGCCGCAATTCTGAAACCCAGCCGGCCAGATGGAATATTCTTCACGGCTCTTGGCTTTCCCCTCTGATCTCCTGGTTCTGACCTCCGTGTCATCCTTCCTTTTTCATGAAAGCTAGCATGTGTTTGCAGCTGAGTAGGTTTCTCAGCTTGCTTCCTACCAGTAGAATTTGGGGCCTCTTTTCATTTCGTATAGTCTCAGTGGGGAGGGCATAGCTCAAGTGGTTGGTAGAGCACATGCTTAACATACATGAAGTCCTGGGTTCAATTCCCAGCACCTCTTCTAAAATAAATAAATAAACCTAATTACCTCCCCTCTCCAAAAAACAAACAAAAATCCATTTTGTATTGTCTCTATAGTATATGAAAATACTTAGGGGAAAAAAAAGAGAGCTCGGAGCCTGAACTACAAAAAATATTCAGTAAATGGTAGCAATTATTATTAAAGGGAAGAGCCTAGGCAGGTGTGATAGACAGAATAATGACCCTCTAAAGATGTTCACATCATAATCCCTGGGAACTCTGAATACGTTACTTATGCAGCAAATGAGACTTTGCAGATGTAATTAAATTAAGGGGAGGTAATCTTGGATTACGCAGGTGGGCCCAATGTAATCCAAAGAAGTCCTCTAAATGAAGGAGGGAAGCAAAGTACCTGGAGGAGACGTGATGACAGACGCTAACATGATACAGTCTTTGGCACTGAAGTTGGAAAGGGGCCACAAGCCAAAGAAAGCAGGTGGCCTCTAGAAGCTGGAAAAAGCAAGGAAAGGGGTTCTCCCCTAGAGTGTCCAGAAGTAATGCCACCCAGTCAACACCTTGATTTTAGCCCAGTGGGAGCCACTCTGGATTTCTGATCTCCAGAACTATAAAATAAGAAGTAGACACTGTCCTAGGGCACTAGGTCTGTGATTATCTGTAAGAGCAGTAACAGGAAACTAATTTAGGGAGTATTGGTGCCATTGAGATACGAAGGGGTAGGAGAAGATTTGGGGACAAGAAAAGTCTATGTTTTACACATCCTGAGTTTACAGAGCCCGGGCGCAGACGTGCCAGATGTAGCTGGGTATTGGAGGCTGGAGCTCAGGAGGGACGTCTGGGCTGGGGAAAGAGACCCATGGTTTCAGGAGACATGGAAGCCATAAAAATGAATAAAGGAGGATAAATGAACAACAACTTTCTTCTGTATAGCACAGGAACTCTATTCAATATCTTGTAGTAATCTACAATGAGAAAGAATATGAAAACGAACGTAAGTATGTATATGTGTGATCGAACTATTATGCTGTACACCAGAAATTGACACAACATTGTAAACTGATCATACTTCAATAAAACTTTTTTTAAATTAAAAAAAAATGAATAAGGGATGAGAATGAGAAGAACAGAGGATGGAGGATGCCTGGAGGGCAGGTCAAGAAGAAAAGCAGAGGAGCCCTTGGAGGAGAGAGAAGCGAAGAGTTAGCAAGGATTAACTGGGGGCTTAACATCCTTTTCCAGAGGCGGTGAAATGATAGCACAGAGAGGACTCTTGTTTCACTGCTTACTCCCTGGGGTCTGCTGCTTATTTGCTATGTAACGGGAATCCCCGGAGTTTGTCTGGAAAACCTCATGAGACGGGAGCTTCGTTGCTCCCAGGATCCCAGGGAGAAGGGCTGGAGCAGAGGAAAGCATGCCTCCACAGCGGCCGTACCATCAGCCTGGGAGCGAGGCCCAAGACCTGGCTCCCGTCTCGGGAGCACACCTGGGCTCCTCAAGGGGACAGAGGGGCACAGGGACCATCAGGGTGAAGCTATCTTTTTCACTTCTTTGGCATTCAGCCCAGGGGCCTCAATTTATCCTGCACTGAGTGAACAATACTGGGCCTTTCACCTGGGAGTTGAGGATGCAAACGTGGTGCAGGCACCTGGGCAGGAGGCCAGGTCATGCTGGAGAGGGAGAGAGATCCTTCCAGATACTTCCTTTCCTAGATGGAGGGCCTTGGTGACTCATCTCCCCCGTTCAATTGTAAAGGCTGAGGGGCTCCTTTAAGTCTCCTTTCTTTGAAAACATCTATAAGCAAGTTTATCACTTAGGAATGCTTTTCAATAACAAGAAACAGAAAAGCCAACTTACAAGGGCTTAAATAAATTGGGATTTATTTTCCTTACATAACAAGAAGTCTGGAGGTTGTCAGTAGCTGGCATTGGTTTAATATTAAGGCACTATAATATTACAGATAACATCTTGTATTTTTCTTGGACTTTTTCTCAGAGTCACAATAAGGATGCCATAGCTCCAGCTATCACACCCCCATTCAAGATGGGCAACAGCGGTAAAGAATGGTACCAGCTATATCTATCCCATTTATTAAGAAACAAGGGTTTCCCAAAACCCAAACAGGTTTTTGCTTATGTGTAATTGGCCAGGACATTGTCAAAAGTCACCTACAGCTACAGAAGATAAAAAGGTGGCTTTGGTTTTTCCAGCCTCTTGAGTCGAGCTAGGGAAGGGGAAAGGAGGTTTGGAGTGGGTGTGGGATAAGCCAGTCTATAACCAAAGGAATGTTGTTGACTCAAACTGCCTCTTTTTACAGGAGATATTTTGTTCCATTTGAGGGCAGCTGGGGTAAAAGGGACCTCTTACTCTGTGAGGCACCCCTCACCCAGCATGGTGGACAGATCCCAGATGATCTATCCAGGCACCTGGCATCAAGGGCTACAGCCCATGAACATCTCCCCCTCTGGGGGCTCCTTCCCACAGAGCCACACCATTGCAGGAGAAGAAGATGAAGTCTGTCTTAACTTCCAAGCAAGGAAACTTACAGCTGTTTTTTGAGGTCAGTTAACTCAGAGAGGAAGTCAAACCAGTTGTCTGGGATGGGGACTAGTTCTCACCTGTCAGTCAGCTGCTAGGCCTTGGTGAGACAGCTGGTACCCAGGTCCGGGGTTACATGAGGGTCTCCTTTCAGCCAGCTCTGCCCCTTTCCCTCCCCCTCACCTCTGGCTCTGCTTCACCTGGTCCCACCTGCTAGCCGCACCTTAGTTAGGGCTGCCCTCCCATCCACCTCTCTCACCTGCAGTTGGAGCATCTCTGAAACTGATAATGTTGACACCCACCCTCTTCCTGCTCACCCACATACTGTCCACCCCGCTGTGGTGGGCTGGCTGGAGCCCCATCATCTTAACCAGTCCATGCCGGGTGCACACATGCTCCTGGGAACATCCCCCAGGGCAATGCAACGCTATTAGATGTGGCGGGAGGGTGCAGAGAGGGAAGGCTCTGCCCACTCCCACTGGGAGAGGATCAAGATTTGGGAAAAATTCAGACGGACCTTCAGGCCTGACTCAACGCTTGGTGCTCAGTGGGTGTCTGCCCACATGAACAAGAAGATAGGCACCCGCCCATTCTTAAGCATGCCTGGGGGTCTCCTGCTTGAGTGGGTAAGCTGCTGTTTCTGCTGAGCTAAAGGGAGCCCCTTGGCACGGGCTTCAGGAGCTGGACCTTCAAGGTGACCGCACCCAGCCTGCCTGGGGGCGGAGCCGGAGCAGGAGCTGTGATTAGTGGACAAATACTCACATCAACCCCATTTCCTGGATCCAAATATCCTGAGAGCCGGGTGGGTCAGGGCGGCGGGGGCAGGGGCATGCAGGGCGGGGGCAGGCTGATGCCAGAAGAATTTCCAGAGGTCTGGCTTAGACCTTCTGCTGTGCTGGTGAGGGTGTAAACAAAGGGGGAAAGCGACCCTCTTATAAACTGTTGGCAGGAATATAAATTGGCTTAGCCTTTTTGGAGGATGGTTTGGCCTTACCTACCAAATTTTAAATGGACCTCTGCATGTCTACGCCACAAATCTATTTCTACACATGTGTTAACAAGATTACTCTGAGTCTGGAGCAGGACTGGGGGGGTTGGGGGACACACATTTCTCTTCATACCTTTTTGTATTTGTATTTCTCAATGATGAGCATGTGGCACCTTTCTAATTATAAACATAGCATGTGCTACCATCATCTCCCTAGTTCAAATATGTTACCAGTATAGGTATTATTACTACCCGGGGGAGGAATTCTGGCCTGGAGGCTCCTGAATTCCACAGGTAGAAGTTTTTAAGAGGGGTCACTGGGGACAAGATGTGCCTGGTAAAAAAAAAAGATATTATCCCTAATATTAAGGGTTAAATCAGAGATGGCAGAGCATCCAGCCGTCTTTGCTTGGGCTCCTCCTGGCTTTCCCCTGAGGCCTGGGTCCCCAGAACCCAGTGCATTAAGGTGAAGAAATAGAAAACAAAAAGGGAAAGTAAAAAAGATTACAACAGTTCATTTTTTAAAAAGTATATTAAAAGAAATGAAAAAATTATTAAGATGATACAAAAAGCAGAGTGCAACTAAATGATGAAACGAACTAAAAATAACCGCCAGCTCAGCCCACAGCTTCCCAGTGGACGATCAGCCTGAGGTTGCTGAGCCACTGTCCCGACTGCTCTGAGCAGGAGGGTGGGCTGGGGAGGCAGGCCTCCCCTCTATTGCTCTGTCCTACGTGAGGACACAGGTGGCTCCCTACTGCTCACAGGTGAGCTGGAATCTGGTGGGATTGTTCAGATGCACTACATGAAGGCTTGGGACCCTTGGAGAGGCATTGGGATGCCGGGAAACATACAACTGACAACCAGTTATGACCAGGGACACTCTCCGAGTGCCCCCAGCTTCATTCTCGGCCTGCTTCCCTGCTCCCCAGGCCTGCCTCTCCTTCCTGGAGTGGGGAGGGACTATGTTTAGGGCCTTGTTATCCTCGGAGCCCCAAGGCACTCTCAAGTCCACATCCCCAAGATTGTCCTCTTGGGGTCTGCCCTCTCCTGGGGTAACTGACAGAATGTGCCCCACTTTGGGACAAAAGAGCTAGTGTAGGACTTGGCCTAGCTCTGAGGAAGTTAACCAGCCTCTCTCCCCATTCTGTACATTTCCCAGAGCCGGGCTCCTCAGTCTGGCGTGCCCCCACGGGAAGACATCCGCGTTCCCCCACAGGCGGAGCTAGGGTTATCTCAGTCTGGCTGTTCCAGGGCATCTCCGCCAGGCGGGGAGAGTACAACACCTGGCCCTTCTGGTAGCTCCCTCTGAACCCCATGTAGTGACAGCCAGACAGTGCCACAGCCTCACTCATCTCTGTGACTCAGGGAAGAATGCCTTCTGCATCGCCACAGAAAAGAAACACTGGCAGCTGGGGCAAAGACCAAACCCACATCACTGCATCCTCACCGTGGAGTGCTCTCGAGCACGTGAAAGGATGATGAGTATCTGTATGTGGGCACGGGGACGCGCATCTGTGCCAGGTTATTGAAGCCAGGGTCCGTCTCCCAGAACAAAGAAATATCTGCCCAGAAATAAATCCCCACCACTTAGAACAGCTTCCTGTGTTGATACTAGGTGTTTTTCAAGGCTTCAAAAGTCCTAGGACCAATTCCTGGTTGAGGTGTGAGTTTAATATTCGAGGGCTCCCCACCACCCAGAAATCTCCTCAGGGAAAGAAACTTTCCTGAGAACAGAGCAATCTGGCTTCATGGGAGGGACAGCGGGTAATGATCACTGCTCGAGCTTCCAAACCCCAGGGGGTCTTTCCCTGTCACTAAAAAAAAAATAGTACAATAACAATAAAAATGAGAAGATAAGATGAGATCAAAGAACGTAATATAAAATTATAAAGGACAAAACAGGGGTGAGGAATGATCAAGATAAGCAAAACAGAACTGGAGGACTAGCAGATTAAAAGGATAAAAGAAAGAAATGAGCTTTAAAATTACGCACAAAAATATAATCAACAATTTACAAGCTTAGGAGCTGTTATAAAAACAGAGACGGTTTACGACGCTCAAACAGACCAAGGCGATCAGAGCTGCGTGAAGCCAGCAGCACGCAGGGGTCGCCCGTCTCTCACACACAGTCAGGGTCTGAGCCCCATTTAGCCATCTCTGACAACAATCCTAAATTACATCTTGCTGCTTAAACACCATTGGACTTCCCAAAGCAAAGTTTAGTAGGAACTAGTGAAGTATAGGTTCACAATGCCCAACTCTCAATTCTGAAATCCATAAGCCCTGAAGACCAAGAATGTTGTCATCTCTTACTTAGAGGCATAATCTGATCCAGCCGGAACTCATCTGGTGGCAAAACCCAACCGGAACAGGAAGTAAAGTGATTTCCGGGATGAATGTTCATGCATTTCCTTGCAGAGATATTGATGTGTTTGGTTGCTGGGGACCACTGCAGACCCTGCGTGGGGAGTTGTGTAATATAGGATGTATGCACCTTATCATCTTTCTAAAATTCTGAAACATATTTGGCCCCAAGATTTCAGGTAAGAGACGGTTACCCAGAATTAAAGTCCTCCATCAGAGGATGAAAGAATTGATAGAGAAACTGTGGTGTATTTACACAGTGGAATATTACACAGCAATGAAAATGGCTTGTGGACACTATATGCAACATAATGTTGAGAGAATGAAGCCAGCCACTTAAGCATGCCTGTAGAAGACATGCCCATAAGACCGCTTTGCTTTTGTTTGTTCATCTCTTAATTCTATCTATAGAATTCAAACACAAGAAACCTAATCAGGTAGGATTCCTTTTGGCAAATACAGGCCAGGACCCTGATCACCTCTTCCTGCTCAGAGCTTCAGCTGACCTCCGTGGAGAGTTCGCTGCCACCCCCCATGCTTGCAGCCCCGCCACCAGTGCAGGGCCGGTCTCTGTGCTCCCGTCTTCTCTGCCTCCCTCTCTCAGCCTTTGTCTCCAGTGCCTCTTTGCTTTCCCCCTGGTGGAGTGGCTCATGGGATGGTGGCAATCTTGTCTTTTCATGCTTTTGTCCCAACTCCGTTCGGGGTCCCTCCCCACCCTCTTCCCTGGCCATTCACACAGCCGTTTTATCTTCCCCCGTTCCCTCTTCCTCCTTGGCTTGACGGGGCTGCTGGTCCCCATGCAGCCCGTTCTCTTCCTGTCCTTGTGTCTCCACTGTCTGATCCTTGGGATCGGCCAGTTTTAGGCTTTTGTTTGGGCCGCAGGGCTTTCTCTCTGCCTCTGCCTCTCTCTCCCACCACCCTCCCTTCCTTCCCCCTCATCTCGATGTCCTTTGTGGGATGTGCACTTTTATCTTCCTTTGATTTGCTCTCTCCTCTTTGTAGAGAGAGAATGAAAGTCTCGGCTAATTGTAGCAGGAGGGCAGTGACGCCCGGGTCCCCTTCCCGGCATCTTCCCCACCAGGCTGAGCAGGAAGGGAAATGAGGGCAGTTCAGACTCCCACCTGCTCCCCGGTCGGCTCCAGATCTCTCTCCCTCCTGGGCTTTCTTCCCCATTTTTCTCAAGGGGAGATGAGAGAGTCCTGGGGCCCCTCACGACCACCTCCACTAAGTCCCCCTGGACCCACCCCTCATCTATTTACACATTCACCACACACCGGTGTGTGCCAGCCATCATGCCAGATTCTGCACACAGAGTGGTGAACAAGGCAGGTGTGCAGCCTCCAAGTTCACCGATCATAATGGTAATGTGGGTCGGGGGTGTGAGAGGGAAATGACAGTAATGTCTCCAACAGAGGGCCTGAACTTGGAATGGGGGCAGGGACCACCGCTGAGGAAGTGATGTCTAAGCTGGGCACTGACTTGGAGGAGTTAGGTGAGACAGCAGAGGAGTACAGCTCCTAAATTGAGACAGCATGTAGTCTAGTGAGGAGTGAGCATGATGATATAAATGTATTATATAAATTCATGGGGCATAAACTGCTGGGGAGCTGGAGATAGAGTTTTTAAGGAGCTTGGAATTTATCCTAAGGATGCAGGGAAGTCATAGAAGTGTTTTGAAGGAGATGTGGACAGATGACCTTTGTGTCTGAGGGGGCGTGAGTAGACTGGAAGAAGAATTAGGATGTGTATTTACTTTCTACCATGGCTGTGACAAATTACCACAATTCTGGTGGCTTTAAACAACACACCTGTATTATCTTACAGTTCTGCAGGTCAGAAGTCCAAAGTCAGATTCACTGGGCAAAGCTAAGATGTTGGCAAGGATTGTTCCTTATGCAGGTCCGAGTGGAAAATCTGTTTCCTTGTCTTTCTGAGCTTCTAGAGGCTACCTGCATTCTTTTGGGTCATGGCCTTTTCTTTCACCTTCAAAGGGCAAAGGGCATCTTGCCAATCTCTGCTTCCATCATTGCATCCCCTCTTTATGTCTGACCTTCCTGCCTCTCTCTTGTAAGGACCCTTGTGATTACTCTGGGCCCACTCAGATAATCCTGGACAATCTTCCCACCTCAGGATCCTAATTTAGTCACATTTGCAAAGTCCTTTTTCCCATGTAAGGCTATACATTCACAGGTTTTGTGGATTAGGACATGGACATACATCTTTGGGAACCCTTGTTCTGCCTACCACAGGAGGTTATTGTGATCCTTCAGACAGGACATAATAGCTTAAGCTGGGTAGTAGCAGTGGAGATGGAGCCAAGGGATAGATTTGAGATCACCTTAGGAAGTAGACTCAACTGTTGACTACTGGATGTAGGAGATGAGAGAGAAGGATGAGCAGGGATCACTTCTAACTTTCAGACTCCAGGACCTGACCAGATGGAGATGTCTGTCATTCACAAGATAGAGAACACAAGAGAAAAGCCAAGTGCAGGGATCAAAAAACAAACAAACAAACAAAAAACAGGAGGAGATGAGTTTGAGCTACCTCTGAGACATCTAAGAAGAAACACCCAGAGAACAGGTGGCATGTATTGGAGGTCCAGGAGAAGGGTCTGAAGAAGGTGATACAAGTTAGAGCAGGGTGACCCTACTCTAGTAGAGTAGGTGAGAAATCGCACCCAAGGAACAGAAAGAACCATAGAGGGACATTCAGAGTGAGTAGCCAGAGACATAGGGAGAAAACCAGGAGAGTAATCTTGCTGCAGAAGACAAATGTGACAGTCTTAAAATATGTCCACAAATTCTTTGATACTGTAGGGGATCAAAATGTGTCACCCCCAAATTGCCACTTTGTCAGAAAGATTATTTTGAGCTAAAGACAACCGAGAAACAGCAAACACAAAAAAAACCTCTGTCCTTCCCCACTATTTGCCTATAAGAAGACTTAAACTCTTAATTACAAGAGACTCTTAGCAACCCAGAGACAGCCCTGAGGGGATCCTACACAACAAACCTTACCAAAATAACCCTTACCTTCCATTAGTTTTCCCCGTACATTTACCTTCCCACAGTTTGCCATTCTAGGAAGCCTAAATCGCTTTTCCTTTGTCTTGCCACTTCTCTGCAAATGTATTGTTTTTTGTTAAGATGCTACAAGCCTAAGTTCTAACCACCCCTTTGAGTTACTCATCACTTTTTCCTGCATGTATGAACTGTACATGTTAATAAACTCTGTTTTTCTCTTGTTAATCTGTCTTTTGCCAGTCTAATTTCCAGGGCCCCAGGCGATCAATCTAAGAAGGTAGAGGAAGAATGTTTTTTCCTCTCTTACAATACTCCTCCCTTTAAAATGTGGAGTTTAATTCTTATCCCCTTGAGTGTGGGCTAGACTTACTGACTCAGTTCTAAGAAATAAAGTGAAAGTGATGATATGAATTTAGAGATTAGCTCATAAAAGGACTAAAAATTCCTTCTCTTTCTTTCTGGAGGGAAGTATGCCATGTTGTGAGATCTGACAAATGAAACTGACCAGGACCCTGTGGGCTCCCCACCCCCAGATACAAATCCTTTCCCTGTTCTCCATTTCTTGTTTGTAGGAGATAAGATTCATTCAGCCTCTTTGGCCTTCCCTGAGTTCCAAAGGGCAGATTCAAATAGCTGCTAATCAGAGAAAGGAGGGAATGCAGAAACAAGGGAGGAGCAGTCAAGAAAAATCAGTGTAGTGAGAAACCAAGGTCCTGGTTCCTCCTGAAGAAATATACATGACAATATATCTTTGAGTTCTTCTGTAGGAACTAATGCCCCCACCCAGGTGGAGGATGGTAACTTCAGGCTGAGCACAAGATTCCTGGAACACCTCCCCAATACCCCACCACCAACCAATCAGAAGAAACTGCACATAGTGGAAGATATCAAAGACTCTACTCTGATCCCCTCTCCAAATGATTAACTGCAATTAACTTCCCCTTTCTCCCTTTAAAAACTTTCATGGTCAAGTAGAATCTTTAGAGTTGGTTCTTGGACATGAGTCTGCCTTCTCCATGGATTGCCAGCCTCCTAATTAAAACAACCTTTGCTTTTCAACCAACACTTGTATCTCAAGTATTGGCTTTCAAGGATTGGGCAGCCAGATCTGAGTTTGGTAACATGAAAAGCTTACAGAGACGTTCACATGCAGAGGGACAGAGGCTTCCAGCTGAGACCCAGAGAGGAACTGGGGCCTCCTTCCACAAGCCAGGTGAATGCACCATCTTGGTAGATCCCCAGCCCTCGTCAAGCCTTCCGATGGTTGCAGCCTTGGCCAGCATCCCAGCTGCAACTACATGAGAGTCTTTGAACAAAACCACCCAGCTAAGATGCTCCGGAATTCCTGACTTATGGAAAGTGTGCAATAATAAATATGTTGCTCTAAGTAACTAAAGTTTGTGGCTAGTTTGTTACACAACAACAGATAACTATTATAATAAGGAAATAAGTGTTTCAAGGGAAGAGTGATTAAGTATGTTCATGCAGCGAAGAAGTCAAGCAGAATTTAGTACGTTGTACCCATAGTTACCTTCCAGTGTGTGCTGAGTCCTGCTGGATTCTTCCAGAGTGGAGGAAGGCTAACTCAGCTTTTGCAGGAGTCCCTTGGCCAGGGTGAGTTCAGTTGTGTGAAACTAGCAGTCGTCTGTTTTTTCACTGATGTAATGCTAGAAAGGAAGGAAATAAAGGAGCATCTGGAGGCTGGTCTAGCAGCACTTGTAAGATAGTTTTGGCCCATCGCAATGTGAATTTGGAAGAGCCTTATTTTTCTTAAAAAAAGGCACCAACTCCCAAGTCCTCCCTATGCCTTTGGTTAGGAGGCTTATAGAGTAAAATCAAATAAATGGATGTCCTCTGCTACCTTTCTGAATTCCTCTGAATGAAACCAATATATCTGTTGATAGCTTTATTATTTTCAGTAAATGATCCAAAGTGACTTGTACTTCGTCAGTCATCACCTAACGGAACAGCTCTTGAGGGGAAAATGTTCCAGTGTTCAGTTTCCACCTCTCAACTAAAATTTGTCCCTTAAAAGTTTCACAGAACCCTATGCCTAATAGACTGATCCTTTCTTGGTTTCAGACTTTTTGACATAGATCAGCCAGTTTGGTGAAAGAATTAAGCCCTAATGCTCTAGGCATATACTGTGTGCAATGAATTAACTTCTCTCCTTTGCATTTAAATGGTACTAGTTATGTGCCATCCTTGGGAGAATTGAGAAAAATCATTATTCAGATGGAGGACCCTTGCTGAGAAAGATGTTCATATAGGTATGCTGGGTTTTATGGTTGCTTCAGCTTGAAGAATTCTTGTTGACTTAGCAAGCGTGAGATTGTTACGTTTTTGAATTTGTTATTGCTCCAGATTTAGACACATTTACTATGGGTCCTTTTTTTCGTACATTTCATTTCCTTCTATCATATTTCCCTTTAAAAGTTATTTAGTCCTTTTAATCCTTCAGTCTTTAACTTGATGTGGCACAGTTTAATTGTTCTTAATGTGCTTTGTCTTTTCTTACTATTTTATACCTCTTTATTTCATTTAACTTTTTGTTTTCAATTATACTTTTTTGCTTCTCTTTCTTTTTTTTTTCTTTTTGGCTCTCTTTCTTTCTTTTTTCTTTTTTCTTTTTTGTCTTCCTTCCTTCCTTCCCTCCTTTCTTCCTTTCTTTCTTTCTTTCTTTCTTTTTTTGTGGGGAGAGGTAATTAGGTTTATTTATTTATTTTGATGGAGCTACTGGGGATTGAACCTAAGACCTTGGGCATATTAAGCATGTGCTGTACCACTGAGCTATATCCCCCACCCCTTTTTGTTTGTTTCTCTTTATCATTTTTAACTTTATGATTGTCTTCTTTTTACCTTGTCTTTTGTTGCAGTTTCAATTTTCCATTTATTTCTAACTTTTCCCTTTATCTCTTTATGAATTGCTTTTTAAAAAAACTTCTTTTCTGTGAGTTATTAAATAGGAGTTATAAGCACATTTCTAGGGTGAGCTGTGCTATGCATGACCCTCACCATAAGCTAAGGAGGCTGGTGGGCTTCCCCACCTCTAGTTTACCCTTCCAGCTTTCTTTAATGGGCCCAACATTCCCTTCCTGATTCAAAAAACTGTAAAAATTGATATAGGACATCCATCAGCCAGAAGATTCCCCCCCAGATCGAGTGTGTTAGGCAGAATTTTAAGATGACCCCTAAGAGTCCCACCCCTCCCAGAGCCCTGTCCTGTATAATCCCCTGCCCTTGAGTGTGGTGGGACCTGTGGGTAGGATGGATTTCACTCCCAAGATTAGGTCACGTTATATGACAAAGATGAAGGGATTCTACGGATGCATTTAAGGTTTCAGATTTGTTGACTTTGAGTAAATCAAAAGAGAGGTTATCCTGAATGGGCCTGACCTAATCAGGTGAGCTCTTAAAAGGGACAGGGACCATCTTAAAAGTCAACGACAAATACTCTGTTCAGAAAACTTCAGTGACTCCTTGTTGGCTCTAGGTAGAATGACCATTTCATTTACTACCCAAATCAATATTTTTGGAAGTGAAAGGGGGCAGTGTCACTAACCGCCACAGGAAGCCAGGCATAAACTAGGAGGCTCCTGGGAGAGCAGCATATGTGGTCCTCACAGCTATAGGAGGAACCAGGACACCTCTTACTCATTGTCATCCTCAGTTTAATTTCATTTAAACCCAACTCTCCAACTACTCTGGACCTACTCCCATGGGGCTGAACATGGCTGGGAACTACACACAGCTATGCTGCCTGTTCTGCTTTGAATTCATGACCATTCATCTCATGTGACCCTCAATGCTGCCTGGCAATCATGCCATATTTCCCACCCTCCTGGACAACGCTTCAACATCTCTGTCCTCCCAAACTCCAGCACCTCCTACTTCACCCTTCCTCTGAGATAAAGGCCTTAACCCTATCTACCCACCTCCAGGCTCCTGTGCCCACGCGCTCTGCCTCCTCCCCTGCTATTGTGTAGACACCGTCTGGCTCCTTGGTGAGGGCGACCCCTCCATTCATACACTAGATTCTGTCTACACTCGCTCACTCAAGATTTTGCCCCACTAATTTGCCCCTGTCTCTCCTGTTTCATTAGTGCTCCCCTATCATTATTTCCTCAGCACACAAACATGCTGTTATAGCTCCCATATTTAAAAAATCCCCTCTCTTGACTCCATTTTCCCCTTCAGTTATGGCCCCAAGTCCCTGCCTCCCTTCACACAAAAATTATTTGAAAGAACACTCAGTCTCGGGGGGGTGGGGTATAGCTCAAGTGGTAGAGCGCATGCTTGGCATACACAAGGTCCTGAGTTCAATCCCCAGTACCTCCTCTAAAAATAAATTAATAAGTAAATCTAATTACCTCCTCCTCCAAAATTTAAAAAAAATTTTAAAAGATTAAAACCAAAAATTAGTCTCCAATTTCTCTCCTTTTATTCTCTCTTCAACCCACTCCAGTGAGGGTCCTGCTTCCACCACTTCGCCAAACATGGTGACTCCAGCCACGGTAGCTAGTGCCTCTACATGCCACATCCAAGGGCTATGTCTCATCCTTTCAGCAAAATTTAACAAAGGGATCTAAGTCTTTCTTGAAAGATGTCTTCATTTGACTCATAGGACACTACATGCACCTGGCTTGATTCCTACCCCTCTGGCCACCCGTTTGCAGTCCTCTTGGCTGGTCCCTGCCCCAGCCCCCACCTGCCATCCTCAATGTTGGAGTGCCCTGAGGCTTAGTCCTTGGGCCTCTCAGCTTTCTGGCTGCACTAACTCCTTAGGGGATTTTATCCAACCTCAGATCTTTAAACTCTGTCTACATCTGAGGGTTCCCCAACTTGTATCTCTAACCTGAACCTCTTTCCAGGGCTCCAGCCTTAATTAGCCAGGTGTTTCCTCTACATCTCCACTTGGCTGTCTAACAGGCATTTCAAACTTAACATGTTCGAAAGTGAACATTTGCCATTTACCCTAACACAGCTCCTTCTTCAGCCTTACCAAACACATATAAATGGCAACTTTTTTTTTTTTTTATTTCGGTTACTTAGACAAAAAACAAAACAAAACAAAACAAAACAAAACAAAAAACCCATGGAGTAATCTCTGACTTCCCTTCCTCTCACTTTCCATAGGCAACCCATCAGCATATTCTGTCTGTTCTACCTTCAACGTGCTTCTAGAATTAGACTGCCACCATCCCTCACCTCCTAACTTGTCTTCCCACACCTACCCTTGCTTCCCTTTGGTCTACTCTTAACACAGCAACCAGATACATTTGGTTAAAAGCCCTAAGTCAGGTCACGTCACTTCTTGGCTCAGAACTCATATTTCATTGAGGGTAAAGATGAAAGCATCCCTCTCTCCACCACCTCGTTGACATCTTCTCTTCTTCTCCTTCTCACTCTACTCTAGCCCATTGCAACCTGCTGTCCTTCAACCTCACCAGGCACGTATAGTTGCTCATGCTGTTCCATCTTCATAGAAGGACCTTCCCCCAGACATCCTCATAGCTTCCTCCTGCACTTCCATCCAGGGTTAATCCAGAGGTCATTTCAGATGAACTTCCTTGGTCACTGTGGTAGCCAGCCTCCAAAATGGTGATCCCCACATACTGATATTCATACTTTTGTGTTATCTTCTTGTCCCCTCCCACCCACACTGTACCAGGGTTGGCTTGTGTGATGGTAGGTTGATGGTAGGCCACTGGAGATCAGGTTATAAAAACCTACAGCTTCCACCTTGGGCATATGATCTCTCTTCTTGAATCATTCTCTCTGGGGAAAGCCAGCTACTGTGTTAGGAGCAATCCTAAGGAGAGGCAAGAAACAGAGGTTTCTCGCCAACAGCCATGTGAGCTGTGGTAGCTCACAGCCGGTACCTTGATGGCGATTTTATGAAAGAGCCTGAGCCAGAACCTCTCCTGTTCAGCTGTTCTTGTCTTCCTAACTTTTAGAAGCTGTGTGAAAGAGTAAATGTCTTCAGCTGTTAAATTTTGGCATAATTTGTTACATAGCAATAAATAATTCAGACATCACATCCAAACCCATCCCCAGACACATCATATTGATTTTTCTGCTTTTTTCTCTTATTATTGATTACTATCTAACATATATTTTATTATTTTATTAATAAAATACATATATATTTTATTTATTTATCTAATTTTTGTGTCTCTCCTTAACTGGGGTGTAAACTTCTGGAGGGCAGATATTTTTGTCCATTTTGCTCACTGCCGTGACCCCAGCACGTAGAATAGAGTCTGGCAGATTGTAAGCACTCAACGAATAGTTGTCAAATGAATAAATAAATCCGATTTCAGGCTTCAGTTTGAAAATTCTCCTACATAAATTCAGTTTTAGTCCTAGTCATTTGTTCACAGTTCTCTAAGTATTACTTTTATTCCAAAACCTGTGCAGTCAGTTCTGCTATAACACAACACGTGTGCTCCTAAAAAGCATCCCAGTATGCAAAAGCCATGCAATAAAAACCATAGGGCTTGTGGGGAAGATGGGTTTAGAGATCATAAAGCTTAAAAACTTTGTCAGTAACAGCAACAAAAAAGACAGGAACCTAATAAAAAGTTTATACCTACTAAATGGTTAAGAAATGCACGAATACTACAATCAATATGGCGCCATACCTTGAAACAGACCTGAATTTGGCAAATGGAAGTGGGCGCAGTTGATGAGTTACTGTGAATGCTGGAAGGAAGTTTATCTGAGATTGGAAAGAAAGTTACAATACACTCTGTGAGCTTAGGTAGGTGGTTGAAATTGGAGGGATGTGCTTGTGTACATTTTGTGAATTCTTACCCTGCTTGGTTCATTTTTGTCCATTCACCTATTGTTTCTCAGGGTAAGATCAAGCGTAAGCAAATACCAGATTTGCATTATGCTCAAATTGCTCCCTAATCTATGAATCAGGTTGGAACAAATTCATGTTTTCAAAATAAGCCTTACAGAAGCACTGACTGTATCTTTGTTTACATCATTTCCTGAGGCCATAAATAGCCTTCCTTCTCCTTTTTGCCTGGCCAATTCCACCTTTGCTTCAAAGTTTATTTCCTACTGCCTCTTTTATTACCTACATAGACTTTATCTTCTTTGAACATTCTTATGCTTCCCTCTCACTTTTATTTCATTATTATCCTGAGATCTCATCTCAGGTCACTCTACGTGTGATTTTGTCTCTCTCTCTAACTAGCTGTAAACTACCAAAGGAAGGCGGGTAGCCTCCACCCCATCATATCTTGTCTCTCATCTTCCAGTCCTCATCCTCAGACTGTGTCTTGCATACAGTGGCTGTTGAAAATTATCTGCTAATTTGATTTTGCTCCTGAGGCAGGACTAGACAATATGACAGCAGCAGGACCACTCATAGAGATAACTCAGCCCAGGAATGAGGACAAGAAACCAAAACCTCCGAGTAAAGATGAATGTGGTGCTAAGTAGGTAATGAGTCCAGGAAAGGGGCAGTGTTCAATGACCACAGCCTGGCTGGTTTAATCAGGGAATTTAATCCTAGAATGCCTGAGATTTGAATAGAATTTTGAAGAAAAAGAAGGATAATTTTGACTCAGAGTTTAAAACTTCTTACCCAGAAGGAAAGCGGCCCGTAGGATGGACACCTAGTCCTAAATTAATACCTCCTGAAAAGTGAAGGGTGGGCTGACACTAAACTTCTCTCCGAAGGTAACAGGCAGAGCCACAACAATGGGTGCTGAGAGCAATCTAGGTACCAAAGGTGAGAGGTTGGGAAAGGGAATGGGTGATTTTGGTGCTTCACTGATTCTGAGAAGCAAAAACAGGTCAAGTCACATCATTGCTCATTCCAGGAGGCATCATTCAGAAAGCATTAGTCCCTGTGAACTTCCTGTCTGCCAACCGGAAGTGAGTCTTTAAAAGGGAGACTGACAGCTCACCTGCTTTTAGGTGTGCATCAGGTGTGAGGAGAACACGGGGGCCAGGGGTGGTCAGGGAGTGCATGATGCTAGAACTCACCCTAGGGGTCTCATTAGGGTCTACAGCAAGGCAAACACACAAACAAAACCCTGCAATATTAACTCTAAGATAAGAGCTCAAGTTTATAGTTATTTTACATGTGACTTACATATTCAGAAGCTGAAATCCCTTCTTTACTTTCCACAACTCAGGATATATATATATATTTTTTGTAGATTCACCCTCCCATCATTCCCCTAAGGACCCAAGAAGCCCTCACATTTCCCTAAAATCTGGGAGGAAAACCTATTTTCCCCCTACCCATCTTAGGCTGGCCAGTCTGGGGTGATTAGATCATATCAGAAGACAAACATGAGGGCGAGGGTATAGCTCAAGTGGTAGAGTGCGGTTCTGGGTTCAGTCTCGAGGACCTCTACTTAAAAAAAAGCCAAAAACTGTCCCTTTTGGCTCTCTGAACAGCTCCACAGCAGTCAGCAAGGGCAAGCGCCTTACGAAAGGCGGCAAAAAGGGAGCCAAGAAGAAAGTGGTTGATCCACTTTCTAAGAAAGATTGGTATGACGTGAAAACACCAGCTATGTTCAGTGTAAGAAGTGTTGGGGAAACACTGCTCATGAGAACTCAAGGAATCAAAATTGCATCTGATGGCCTCAAGGGTCGTGTTTTTGAAGTGACTCTTGGTGATCTGCAGAATGACAAAGTTGCATTTAGAAAATTCAAGCTAATTGCTGAGGATGTTCAGGGCAAAAACTGCCTGATGAATTTCCATGGCATGGATCTTACCCGTGACAAAATGTGCTTCATGGTCAAAAAATGGCAGACCATGATGGACGCTCACGTTGACGTCAAGACGACCGATAATTATTTGCTTCATCTATGTGTGGGTTTTACTAAGAAACGCAACAATCAGATTCGGAAGACCTCTTATGCCCAGCACCAATGGGTGTGACAAATCCGGAAGAAGATGGTGGAAACCATGACCCGAGCTGTGCAGACAAATGACCTGAAAGAGGTAGTCAATAAACTGATTCCAGACAGCATTGGAAAAGACATTAAACAAGCTTGCCCATCTATTTATCTGCCCTCTGTTATCTTTGTTAGAAAAGTAAAAGTGCTGAAGAAGCCCGAGTGTGAGTTGGGAAAACTCTTAGAGCTACATGGTGACGGGAGCAGCTCTGGAACAGCTCCTGGGGCTGAGACCGGTGCTAAAGTCAAACGAGCTGATGGAGATGAGCCTCCAGTCCAAGGATCTGTTTAAAATTCAGACTTTTAATGGTGACAAATAAAAGATTTTATTTGTGAAAAAGAAATAAAAATAATGAATAAATAAATAAACCTAATGACCTCCCCCACCCCCACCCCAAAAATAAATAAATAAAAATAAAAATAGAAAGAAGAAGAAGACACACATGCACCTGCTGAAGGAGTAAGAGAGCATCTGAGGCTTTGGTCCCAGTCCTGCCCGGGGGCCGCGCTTTGTGGACGAGGAGAGCTGGGGGCCGGCTGCTGCTGTGGCTGCTGCTTGCTGAGTGTTGGGGAAAAATGGTCATGCCTCAACCCCTGTCTTCTGTTGCTGAGAATTCAGAACTAATTATAAATACACTCCGGGGTAGTTCACCCCAAACCTTCGCATTGTTTTTCTCTTCTCTGTCCTCCCCTAACCTGGGCAGTGGGGGTGGAGGGTATCAGAGATAAATGGCCTGGGAGGAGTCCAGAGGAAACTTCTGAAAAGCTGATTTTCCAGTTTGGCTGGCCAGTAGATTGCCAGCCCCCGTCACTCTCCCCTCCTCCCAAAACTTGACTGCCTGTATAGATCAGAAATTACGTGGCTATTCATTTCCTTGAACAGAATTGACGGGTTTGGTCAAGGAAGACTGTCAGATAAACACTGTGCAATGGTTTATAAGTTTGTTTAGAGTGGCTTAGGACATACGAGCCATGGTGATCTTTAATGAAGATGGTGAATCTTAGTATACAAAGATTAAAAGAACCACAAAGTAATGCTTTCTGTAAGTGGACACCAACAAAGGTGTTTTGGTGTTTTGTTTTGTTTTGTTTTTTCCAATCTATGGGAGAAAAACATTTGAATTGTAATTGTAAACATTTGACTCAATGGGGGTGGGGGTATAGCTCAGTGGTGGAGCACGTGTTTGGTGTGCACAAGGTCTTGGGTTCAATCCCCAGTGCCTCTGTTAAGGGTAAAAATTAAAAAAATAATAAATTAAATAAAAATAAATATACATTAAAAAAAGAAAAAAAATTTTTTAATTGACTTGATTCCTTTGTAACTTTCTACAAGTTGGGAAGATGGCACCATTGTCTGAACAATAGCAACAAAATCTTTCTGTCTAAGAGTTCTGAACTGGGCTTGAGTGCCCACCCCTGCCCAGGAATTGCTCTGAGCTGTGGGACATGCAGCAGCCCCAAATAGCTCACTGTACTGCCCTGTTTGCACCGAGGACATCAGAGGAAAGGAGGAGATGTTCCCATCTCATTTTGGAGGAAGAATGAGATTCTGTGTGTCCTCTGCTGTGAGGCCCTTCGGTCTGCCCTGTGCAGGTGTGGAGACATCTCCTCTCTCCCATCAGTAGGGATGGCATTAATCAGCTTGAACTGGCATAGCAGAATCCTATAGACAGGGTGGCTTAGACAGAAATATATTTTCTCACAGTGCTGGAGGCTGCAGGGCAAGGTCCAGCAGGGTCAGTGTCTGATAAAGGCTCTCTCTCTTCCTTCTCACCGTGTGCTCACGTGGCAGGGAGAGGGAGCAAGCTCTCCGGTGTCCCCTCTTACATAAACTAATCAGGATCCCACCCCTGTGACCTCATTTACCCTTAATTACTTCATTACTCCAAAGATAGTCACACTGGGAGTTAGGGCTTAAACATACGAATTTGGTGGGGGGGGGCACAGTTGGATCCGCAGCACTCAGCTCTTGGTCCCCCAGACTCATGTCTTATTGCAAAATGCACTTACTCCAACCCAACAGCCCTCAAAGTTTAATCTCATTCCAGTATCCACCCTGAAGTTCAAAGTCCCACCTAAATACCATGTAAAGTGCGTATGCGTGACACGTGAGGTATATTCATTCAACTGAAGGCAAAATTCCTCTCCAGCTGCGTGATCCTGCAAAGCCGGACAAGTAATTCACTTCCAAATACAGGGGTGGACAGGCATCGGGTAGACGTTCCCATTCCACATGGGAGAAATCCTAAGGAAGAAATGAAGTAGTAGGTCCCAAGCAAGTCCAAAAGCCTGGCAGGACAAATCTCATTAGGTCTTAAGGCTTGTGAATAATCCACTTTGGCTCACTGTCCTGCCTGCTAGGCCCATGGCGGTAGCTGTCCTGCCTGCTAGGCCCATGGCGGTAGCTGTCCTGCCTTCAGGACCCACTCGGGCAGTGGTCCCACCTCCAAGCTCTGCTACTGGGATCCTGCGCCCAAGACTCTGGGTAGCCCCACCCTCAAGTCTTCCGAGGCTGTCTGGCTGGCAGGTTGAAACCAAGGCAATAGCCCCAATCTCTGAATTACCTGAGGGCCATTCTTTCCTTTTCTTGAAGAACAGCACATGTTTGCAGAGCCTAACAGCTCTGTGGTGTTGTTCTTAGGACCTGAGAAGTCCAGCAGCCTTCCTTCATTCTGTTTCCTTTTCTCTGTCCCCTTTAATTCACATGGCAGTGTCTTTGCTGGTGTAAGCATATCTGCATTCCTGGCTTCTGCTGGGATGGCTAATTAAGTCCATGAGTTGCCCCCACAATCTCTTTATCAAATGGTAGCTCAGCCGCACCCTTAGCATTCTCTTTACAGCAAGCTTTCTCTCTCTCTCTTTATTTTATTTTTTTTAGCCCTTTGGTTTGATTGATTGATTTACTGAAGCTTTCTCGCTTTTTACAATATGAATAGGCTAATAATTTTCCAAATCGTCAAGTTCTGGTTCCTTGTTGCTTAATAATTCCTTCTTCAGTTCATCTCTTGATTCAGTTCATCTCTTTTCACATTGTACTATCTGAGTCAGGAGAACCCAAGCCACTCCTTCAGAACTTTGCTTGAAAATCGCCTCAGCTAAATATCCAATTTATTACTTTCAAGTTCTTCCTTCCGTAAAACAGCCAAGTTCTTTCCCATTTTATAACAAGAATGAGCTTTCTTCTAGTTCCCAATAACATGTTTCTCATTTCCATCTGAAATCTCACCGGAACCCCCTTCACATCCATAGTTCCAGCATGCGTGTTAAAAATCTGCCAGCCTCTGCCTGGTTTCCAGTGCCAAAGCCACTTCCACATTTGTTACACCAGCACCCTTGGTACCAAAATCTGTACTAGTCAGGGTTCCTTAGAGAAGAAGAACCATAGATAGATGGATAGAGAGAAAGATGGATAGATATGGAGATATAAAGACATTTAACATAAGAATTTGGCTTACATGATTATAGGTCCCAATATCTTCAGTTGGCGAGCCGGAGATCCAGAAGGCCATTGATGTAGTACTAGTCCAAGTCCAAAGAGAACCGGGAGACCTGATGGTGGAGGCTTCAGTCCAAAGCTGACAGGCTCGAGACCCAAGAAGAGCTGATGTTTCAGTCTGGGTCTACAGACAGGAAACCAGTGTCCCGGCTCAGGGCTGTCAGGCAAAAGGAGCTTCCTCTTACTCAGTCTTCTTTTTCTCTTCAGATCTTCAGCTGATGGATGAGGCTGACCCACACTGGGGAGGGCAACCTGCTTTACTCGGTCCACTAACTCAGACGTTCATCTTGTCCAAAAACACCCTCGCAGACACATCCAGAGTAACGTTTGCCCGAATGTCTGGGTACCCGGGTCCCAGTCAAGGTGGTCCACAAAATTACCTACCGCAGAGATCATGCAGGGAGGTCATAACAGATTTTTCAAACTTTTCTCCCAGCAAACATTGATTGAGCATATGCTAGGTGCAAGGTCCCATTCCTAGGAGTCTTTGAAAGTGAATTTAATTCTGTTCAATCTGATTTGATTCCAACTGTGTTTTGTTGGGGTTTTTTTGTGGGGGGGGGCATAATTAGGTTTATTTATTTATTAATTATTTTTAGTTTTAACAGAAGTGCTGGGGATGGAACCCAGGATCTCACGTATGCTAAGCACATGCTCAACCACTGAGCTCTACCCTCCCCCATATATATTCTTTTCATATTCTTTATCATTATAGGTTATTGCAAGATATTGACTATAGTTTCCTGTGCTCTACAGTAGGACCTTGTTGTAAAATGCAATTTTTAATGCAGCTGTTCTAAGGTAGAGCTTGAGATTCTGCACTTCTAACAAACTCCCAGGTGATGCTAATGCTGCTGGTCCAGGGACCCCACTATGAATAGCAAGGTACTAGATGAGTTTTAAGGTCCCTTCTGATCTTCATAATTTGGTCCAATTTACCAAGTGTTCATTGAGAACTTATTATGTGCCATGATGCTCCAAGGTAGCCAATAGAGGTAAAAAAAATGTGTTTCCTGACTTTGAAGTGCTAACTTATATTGAGAAATCTGGACAAATAACCACAAGTTTCACAAAGTAAGTGATGGCTCAGACCTCTGGGTCCACCTCTGGGTGTCTGGTCTCCTTGGAAGGTTTTTTTCCTGAAGTTTTCTTGTTTTTAATCTTTTTTCAGGAGGTGGGGCTGGGGTAATTCGGTTTATTTATTTATTTGTTTTTAGAGGAGGTACTGGGGATTGAACCCGGTACTAAACTAAGTACCGCTAAAGCACATGCTTAGCACTTGGACTACACCTTCCCCCTTCCTGAGGTTTTCATGTCAGTGACTGCCCAGGAAGCGTGGTCTCAACGCTTCTGAGGAAACTAGGGATCTGCAATGTAGTCGCTGAAACTGGAAAACTAAGTTGAGCACATGAATAAGAATAAGAACAAGACCAAGATCAGTTAGATGAAAAAGCCTGGGGTTCTTTCTAATCCCACAAGGTCAGCGGTGGCGGGGCACATCCCTGAGAAAACTAACAGCACACAGCCTTGTGCACGAGGCAGCTCTGGGCAAGGACACCCCTGAGGACAGTCTAGGGTCAGAGTCCCTCTAAGAAGGAACAGGGGAGGTCCTCAGGAGGGAGTGGCTAATACTGTGGACTGGGATCATATGTGCTCTGAGGGGAATGGCCACTGGGCCTCCAGAAGGGTCAGTGCTATCAAACGGGTTTCCCCCCAAGCTAAGGACCTTGACCCCTTAGGCTTAACTTCGAGTGGCAAGTGTGGGGGAGGGAGGAGTTGAGAGGCAGTCAAGGAACTGGTAACACTATAAACAAAGAAGGGAGAGTGCAAAAGGGCTATGAGGGTGAGGTGGGGAGCACGCTGGCACAGAGGAAGAAGGGAGCAGAAGGGCCACAAGCAAAACGCTTGCTGGGCAGGCCTTTTCACAGTGAGCAGCTCAGGCCAGCCTTGTGACTGTTGATGAACGCAGAATCCACTTCGGGGAACAACCCTCCTCACACACCCCAGTTCTCCAGCCCCTCCTTGTCCAGCCCAAGAATCTCCGCTCTCTTCCGTCCATGGCGACACTGGTAGGGTGGCGGGCAACTGGAAAGAGCCTGCTAGAGACCCTCCCCACTGGGTCCCTTTGTCCTCACACCCCCTCCAACCAGGGCCCTTGCCAACCCACCCCCCACAACCAGGCCAGTGACTTGAGCTCAGAATGTCTGAAGCTGGTTGGGGGGGGGGGGGGGAGGCTTGGAAAAGTGGGGGAGGGGGAGGGAAGGAAGAGGAGAATCAAACAGAAACCTTCTCATCTTTCTCGCAGCAGCCATGCAAGGAATATTGTTCAGCACGGCACAAAAGCGGCACTGAAAATAACTGCGGCCAGAGCAGGGCTGCCAACCACTGCCTGAGATAACGTCTACTTGGAGACACTGGTGTCTTTGTGGGGCTGTCAGTGTCCCTATTGTTCCCGAGCCTATTGCCTGGGGAATATTGTTCCCAGCTTTTGTCTCCCCCGGTTCCCTTTTGTTTGCCTTTACTTACCATTTCATTCCTTGCTCCCTTTGTGCTTGTCCCATTCCCGCCTTTGTCTCGCCCTCTCTAAGCCTGCCCATGGCTGTGGATTGGTGCCCACGGAGACAATAGCCGTGTTCCCCACCTACGGCCCCACCCTGAACCACACACGCCCCAGAGCTCCATTCCATCTCTCCCTCTCCCACGTGGCACCCAAGATGTCCCCAAGGCAGGAGAGCCTTGAGGGAGGGTGGGGGCCAAGCTACCCACTCCCCTCCTGGTAACAGCGAGGAAAGGCCAATGGAATATTTGCTTCCTGGAGGAATTCTGAAATGCCTGACGTGGGTCCCTGCCTCTTTCTGGATCTCTCTCTCTTTTAATAGGTTGTGGATCCAGTCAAAGGACTAAGGATGCACTCACACTTCACATCTCCAAGCCCTCTCTCAAGCGCCCAACACGCACTTCTCTGGCCAGGGCACTGAGTTTTCTTCCCCTTCCCTCTCAGCCTCGTGGATCAAAGCGACTTCTGTTTATTTGCACATACAAATCCAGACTGCCTCCAGTAACCCGATCCAGTCAGGCGCCAGGACGGTGCGAGCAAAGCCCCGCCAGCACCCTCCCCCACCCAACAGCCCTTTGGCAGAACAGGGTAGGGAAGGGGGCAGGGGTCTCCTGGGGTCAGAACTGGTAGTGGAAGAGAGGCTGGCAGTGAGATAAACCCTCAATTCGTTTCGAATGGCCTCTGATCCTCTCACTTCAAAGGCAGGGAAACCAAGGCACAGAAAGAGACGTAAAAAACACAGGAATCACCCCCGAGTTCGCCTGCTAAGCCCCAGCGTGCTCAGGGGTCCGTCCGACTGCAGCCCCCTGGAGAGGTTCCTTAGTTCCAGCTAAGAGGACAGGCCCAGGCAGTCCTTGAGGGGCTGGCATTGACTTCAGGTGTCAGAGCAGTTGACAGAAAGTGCCTTTTTGTCTGCCTCCCCCATCTTCCTGCCTCTGTACAGATGGGGACAGAGATTTGGAGAGTTGAGGAAGCTTTTACTTTGGGGGAAGCCTGAGAGCAGGGATGTCGCCTGAAGCCAGAGAAGAGCCTCTACTCTCTCATTGTTCTAGTTCCAAGGACAATGGGAATAGTCTCCGGAGAGTCATTGTTTCAAAAGCTGGAAATTGGGTAGGGGATTTCCGGAAAGTTTGAATGGAAGCCAAGCTTGGCTGAGGAGACTGGAGGAGGTGGAGGAAGGGGAAAAGGAAGGGGAGGGGGCAGTCTGGGGTTAGGGGAAACTACTACAGGGCCCTGAGAACAAATTTGCCCTCCCGACTTCACTACCCTCAATCCCAGGCTGCTCTTTTGTGTTCTGATTCTTGCTCTGCCCTTCTCCCCATCCCCCTCCTCCAGCCAAAATTAGCTGTAAACTCTTCTTACTCTTATGCATAAAGAGAAACAAAAATAACTTTCTCTGCCTTAAGGGAAAGAATTGAGTCTGCTCTACCATTGTAAGCCAATGTTGTACTATAGAGCAACCGAAAGTGATGGCCCACAGGCAATATATGCAATTTGCTTGAGACTAAAATAGTCCCTGTGTAGCTAGGGATGGCCAATGAAATCTAAGTGGAAGAGATGAGGTGTCTGGGAACTTCTACACGGGCTGACTCAGGTGGGAAGCACACCTTTTTGCTCTTCTCACCTTCTTTTTCCTGGCTGGAATGTGGTTGTGATGGCTGCAGATCTAGCAGCTATTTTGTGACCACAAAAGGACCATGAAGGGATTTTGAAAGCCATGTGTTAAGGAAGGCCAAACAGAAAAAAAGTGCTTGGGTGCCTGATGACTGAGAAACCACAATATTAGCCTTAAACTGCCTACCTGCAAAGTTTATTTATGTGAGGGGGGAATAAAAACCTTTTATTAGATTAAACCCTTTAATTTGGGCCTTTATTATTAGAAGTCATACACAAGTCTCACTAATACAGGAGCATGATTTATATCAATGAGGAAATAAATTTCTATACCATTTCTTTCTGTTTGCTGAACTGGTAGAAAAAAGAAAAGGAGTCAAAAGAGATATCCCATTGTGTACTACAGCGTGTGAATAATACTGTGGGCTTTCAAAGTGAAGTCACAAGCTGAGTTTGGAGGCAGGTTGCTAGAGAGAACACAATTGCTCTGTACAGTAAAGTAGGAGGAGTCATTCTGAGGTGGCTGGGGAGAATTGAAGAGGCCAAGCAACATGCAGAATATTGCTATGGATGGGTGGATGGGCATTAGAATTAAGTGGCTGCTGATAGCCTGAAAGAAGATAAGACGGGGGAAATCTCAAGGAGACTGGAGACACAAGAACTGAAAGGACACCGTTTATTAATATTAATCAAGCTTTTGCAACATCATACAAAAATGGACAAGTCAAAATTATGCATACATGTTATCAAAACAAGTCCACTCCATTTAGTTAATGCAGGAGCCAAGTTCTGGGTCCAGAGAGCAGGTGGAGTAGATGCTGAAAACGCCTCCTCCTTCTCTGAACACATAAAATGAGGGAGAAAATAGATTTAAAAACTCATAGCCACGCTTGAAAACAAGAAAGGGAAATATTAAAAGTTACCAAAGGGTGAGAACAGCCTATTTGACAAGGAACAAGATCCGATTGATACCAGACTTTCTCACATTTAACAGCAGATGCCAAAAGACAGTGGAATAAAATCAACAAAATGGTGAAATAAAATAATGCTAAATGTAAAATTCTGTGCCCAGTGAGACTGTCATTCCAAAGTAAGGGTAAAATAAAGACATCTTTAGTCATGCAAGAACTCGGAAACGTCAGTAGCCACTGACTCTCCCTGAAAGGATCATTTCAACAAGAAGAAAAGCGAATCCTGAAAAAGAAAATGTGGGATCCAAAGTTTAACAGAAGATTTTACATATAAAATATACATATATTTCCTTTTTAAAAAGGAGCTGCATAGGTAGGTGATACTACAGTAGCAAATGCAATCCCCAAACCCCAATGGCTTATAATCACAAAGGTGTGTTTCTTGCTCGTGTCAGCTCAGTGCAGGTTGGCTAGGGCTTTGCTCTATATGACTTCTTTATTCTGAGATTTAATTGGAAACAAAAGTTTCTATCGGGAAGAAGCTAAGCTCACAGCAGAAGGAAAAGAAAAGTGGAGTACCATGTTTATGACAGCATCATCTAGGAAGTAGCACGTAGCCTTCAACCCACAAAACAAGTCAGGTGGCCACTCCTGCCAAATGGGATGTGCCTGGAAACTCACATGGCAAAGGGAGGGGGTACACACAGTTCTCTCAGGAAAGGGTGTGAATAATTTGGGAACCGTAATACAATCTACCACAAAAGGCAAAAAGACTGGAAAAGTATGACTGTTAACAGCAATGAACTCTGGGGAGGAGAATATAGGTAATTATATTCTGCATTTTTAAAGTTCTCAAGATGAAAAAAGAAGACAAAGGAAAAAGTTTGGATCCACTAGAATAAACACATTTGTATCCTGCCTTTTAAACTTTAATATTAATCTTGTGAGTAGAAGAGAGGGAAAAAAAACTTTCTCCTGCTGGGGCCCTGGGAATTAAACTGACAAAAGACAGATAAACAAGAGAAAAACAGTTTACTAACATGTGCAGAGTGCACACGCATGGGGCGAACTCAGTGATGAGTAACTCACAAGGGTGGTTAGAACTCAGGGCGTATATAGCACCTTAACAAAGAACGATAAATTTATAGAGAAGCGACAAGACAAAGGAAAGTTAGCTTAGGCTTTTAGGTTGGCAAACTGTGGGAAGGTAACTATATAAGGGAAACAACTGAAAGATAAGGGTTATTTCAATAAGGTTTTTTTGCAGACCCATCTCAGGGCTGACTTTTCGTCTTCTTCATGGCCATAAAACTCTCTCAGAAGAGATTTATGGCAGGCCTCATTTCCCACAAGTTTCTGCTTTTAGTCAGTAGGGGGAAAGCTCTGAGAAGGCGTCTTTCTGCATCTGCTGATTCACTTGCCTCCAGCTCAAAAGAATCCTTATGCCAAAGTGGCATTCTCTGGGGTGGCATATTCTGATGTCCTGCAGGAGTATTTGCTCGTATACCTAATAGTCTTTCCCATTTATTCTTTTTTTTTTTTTTTTTTTTTTTAGAGGGAGCGATCTAATATGGTTTAGAAAAACCAAGATAGATGAGATGATAGAACTTTGTGGATTACAGAGATACAACTTCGGCATATTTCCCAAGGAATCAGGGTATCTGATTTTTTATTGTATGTAATTATGATTCTGAGTGCCATATAGCTTTAATTAACTGCAAAACTATTTTTAAAAATGAAAAGGCACCAAATAGTATTGAACACATAAAAATACTGGCTAGTGAGAGAATCAAGAAGAAATATGCTTACCAACATCTCAGGTCTTTTCAGTTCTCAGGAAAAATTGTAAAAATATTTTTAAAGTGGATCAAAGAATTACTGGATGTCTTCAATTGGAAACTATGCATTTTCTAGAGCACACTCTTCTAGGTTATCTGATTCTATGAAAGAGGTTTGCACCTTTCATTGTCTTTGAGCTATTTTACAATAAAATTACAGGTAACACGGCAATGCAAATAATTGTGTTTTATACACTTGCAAATGAGTCCTGTCCATTGAAGGAACAATTGATTTTCCTTCCCTCTCACCCTCATCCCCCCACCCCAAAAAGCTAGTTTTGCATCTATTTGTAGATTCATTGTAGGACCTACATGTACGTCTTGTCTTTGAATTCTCCTTTGAACTGGCTGAAACCTCTTACTTATTCCTTCATTAATTAATGAGTTAAATAAAATCTTTGACATTTGTTCATTTTATATTTGAGAAAGTGTCACAATTTTACCTGTTTTAAAAGTTGCCCTTTAACATTGACTAGTCCACAAAACTTGATTTGTTACGAATATTTATTAGGAGTTAGTCTCTGATGCTATGTTTTGGCAAACACAGGTTATGGGACAGTATTTTGAATTATTTTAACTGTTGCCTTTTCCCCATGATTTCTTCCTTGACTCGCACCTCATTTGGCCCAAGCTTGTTCCATCAGATCCCCTCTCTTAGTAATGTAAATTCAAGGACAACTGTGAGTTCTGAGGCTGGGGGCGAAGTGGTATCCACTTGGCACTGGTGGGACCACAGTCGTCTGTGGGATCCTGGATGGAGAAGCAGGAGAGGACGCGTGTTGGATGAAGATGAGGAGACAGACACGCCCGTAGCTTGGTTCCTGACTGCTGCCTGCGTCCTGACCCTTGACACCCTTAAGAACTGAAAATTATCCAGAATTCTTCCAAGAAATTTTCTTTTTTGATTTACCTAATGTGTGCTGCTTTCCGTTATTTGCAATCAGAATAGCTTTAATCGTAGACACAGAATACAAACTTGTGGTTGCTGGGGGGAGGGGGGGAAGGGAAAGACTGGGAGTTTGAAATTTGTAGATACTGACAGGTATATATAGAATAGATAAACAAGATTATACTGTACGGCACAGGGAAATATATATAAGACCTTGTGGTAGCTCACGGTGGAAAAGAATGTGAAAATGAATATATATGTATTCCCATGTATGACTGAAAAACTGTGCTTACACCGGAAATTGACTCAACATTGTAAACTGACTATAACTCAATTTAAAAAAATGGTGGGGGTAGGGGGAGGAGGATAGACTTCAAACGGTAGAGCGCATGCTCAGCCTACGTGAGGTCCTGGGTTCCATCCCTGGTACCTCCCCTAAAAGATAAAGAAACAAGCCTAATTACCTCCTCTCCCAAAAACTAAAAAAAAAAAAAAAATTAAAAATTAAAGCAAACAACAACTACAAAAGCCAAAATGGCATCAAGAAGGAAACCATTACCCTGGTTCAATCCGAGCCTCTGTCCTGCCCAGATCCCTGTGGCTGGAGAAAAACACCCAACCTCACTGATTGTTCTCGCTTTGAATTCATGACTGTCAGTCTTGGTGCGTTTGTATGCTGCCCAGCAATCATCCTTTCCTTTTCGAACCTCCCTCTTCTCTCTCCTCACATGCCCACTGCCTCCTCTCACATCCTCACCCTGGGCCGTAAACCTGGTTCACTTCTTCACCAAGAAAACGGAAACTATCAGGAGAGCACGTCTACAGATTATCACCATTTCTGCTCACCTGGCTTCCAGGCTGTCTCAGCTTCCTTCCCACCTCACAGCCTCCTCCTTCTCAGTCTCCTCTGCTGGGCCCTCTTCTTCCAAACTTCTAAATCTCTGCAGTCCAACAGGTTAGCTGCTAGCCTCGCACGGCTGTAGAGCCCCAGAAACGTGGCCAGCCTGAATGAGACCGCTGTAAGTATTCCATCCATGCAAGATTTCAAGGGCTTACCAGGAAGAAAGGGGATACAAAATATTTCATTGATAATTTTGATAGTGATCACAGGTTGAAAATGATAACATTTTGGATACCTTAGGTAAGTAAAATACAGTTCAAAATTCATTTCACCTGTTTCTTTTTCCTTCTCTAAATGTGGTTACTAGGCAACTTGAAACTGATGGGGCTCACGTGATATTTATATGGTCAGCGTGCTCTCAATGTCAGAGTGCCCCAGGAAGCAGTCCTCGATGCTCCATTCTTCCTCTACACTCACTCTCTCCTTTATGGCTTTGAATACTTTACATATGCCCACACCTGCTAGACCTCTCATCTGAGTTCCTGGCATGTGTTTCCAGCTGCCTGCTCAACTTCTCCACCTGGAAGTCTAACCTGCATCTCAGACTGCCTCTCCCAGCTCAGCGGACGGCAATGTTGTCCAGTTGTTCAAGAGAAAATCTTGGAGTCAACTTTGACTTCTTCCTTTCCTTCAAATGCCAGATCCATTTCTTCCTGTGGGCTTACATTCAAAGTACATCCAGAATCTAACCACTTTTCACTAGGATGGGGTTCAGGACACATTATTCCTGAATGCGGCACCTTGGCATATTGAATATTTTCAGCTGAAGGATTTTGAGGAAACAGCAGAAGCAAGAAGATCACTCTGAACTCCCCCTGCCCTTTCCCCCTGAGGTAGGTCCCAAGACCCTCCCTTATGTGAGAGGCATTCTCATTATACCCAGAGGAATGGAAGAAAAGGGACTTGGACACGAAGAAGAATCTGAAACAAGGCTTGCTGAGTTTCCCCTGGTTTACTACGCTTAGCTCAGACTCTGTCCTAGCCTATGACTTTCCACTCTTCATCAAACCTAGCATTAAAAACATTCAAGTTTACCCAATTTTTTTTTTTCAGGTCTTCAATTCCTTATGAAAGCCCTTGTGTCATGTAAAATAAACATGTATGCTTTTCTCCTGTTAGTCTTTATCAGTTTAACTTTTAGACCACGCCAAGGGGTCCTCGGAGAGTCAAGGAAAACTCTTTTCTGCCCTACAACTACTTTTCCTGCTACCCCGATCTTTTCTTGCCTAGATTACTAGGACAGCAAGGATCAGATCTCCCCGCTTCTACCCTTATGTCTTTACAGTCTGTTCTTAACACAGCACCCGAGGGATCCTTTGAAAACTTAAGTGCTGTCACTCCTTGGTTAAAAACCCTGCCACGACTCCCCATGTCACTCAGAGTAAAAGCAGCAAAGTCCTTACAACGGTAAAGGCCCTGCACGATCTGATCCCTACTGTTTCTCTGGCCCCATCTCCCACCAGCCCTGTTCACCCTGCACTAGCCACACCGCTAGTCCTTAACAGGCCACACGTTAGATGCTCCTCCAGGCCTTCGTATTAGACGCTCCCTCTGCCTGGAATGCTCTGCTCTTAGATATTTACACGGTTGAAAATCCTGAGATATTCACATGGCTGAATATCTAATTCAACTCCTTCAGTTTTTTGTTCAGATGCCCCATTCTACAGGGGGTTCTTTGGTTTAAAATTGCAATCTACCTCCCCCTACCCCAGTCCCACCTACTTTTTTTCCAGAGTACTTACATCACCTTCCAATATTCTACACAATTTAAAAAAATATTTGTTTTGTTCTGTTTTGGGGGGAGGGGAGGTAATTAGGTTTATGTATGTGTGTGTGTATTTAATGAAGGTACTGGGGATTGAACCCAGGACCTCGTGCATGCTAAGCACATGCTCTACCACTGAGCTGTACTGTCCCATCAGTATCCTATAGAGTTTCCTTATTTATTATGTTTATTGTTGTCCCATTCACCATCCTTGCCCTGTGGGGCAAGGTCTCTTTCGTTCCCTGATGCATTCCAAGTGCTTACAACAGTGCCTGACACATAGTAGACACTAAACACACAGCTGTTGAATGAACTGTAGGCTAATCAGAGTCGGCTGCTTCTGCTCACAAGGTGCAATAAAGACAAATTCTAGTTCAAGGTGGCCAAGCTGGAAGCAGCAAAGAAAAGCAGAATCACAAATCAGATTCTGAAATTCAGATCAATAAATCGATTACTCGCCAGATCTAAATGCAGCCAACCGAATGGTCTGATGTCGCTCCTTTTCTGTCTTAGGTTGGTACAGTTGATTGGGTTGGGGAGTAGCCTGCAAATCTCACTGGGGATATGGAGAAGGCACCAGGCATTGCTGCAACCCTGACTCTGGCCCCTAAACAGTCTCTTTTCATGCATGCTTTTGCTGAAAAGAGGATCTCATTCCAAGGTGAAGAAAGGAATGCAGTTACCGGGCAAGGACAACATTCCTGGGGAGATTAGAGAAGGTAGGTTCTTTGCAGCCTCCTTTCTACTTCTTTGTTCTGGGTCTAGGCCCGGAGGCTAAGGCCATTAAGCAGAAAACAATCGGGGATGCTAAGAACCCAAGGCCAGCAGGCCCTGCCCTCCTGTGTTTTTTTCAGTTCAGCTGGGGTGGGGGTACACGTGACAAGACCCAGCAATGTTACGAACATTCTTTCATCCATAAACAAATATTTATTGAGCTCCTATTATGTGCCAGACCCATTCTTGGTCTTGAGGAAACAGAGGTGATTAATAAAAGGTCCCTGCTTTCATGGCGCCTATGTTCTGGTTGGGAAAACAAAATAATCAAAAGAAAAATGACTTGGAGGGTAGGGTATAGCTGAGCCGTAGAGTGCGTGCTTAGCACGCATGAGGTCCTGGTTCAACCACCAGTACCTCTGTTAACAAAAATTTAATTAAATTAAGGCAATACATAAATAAATAAACTTAAATATCACTCCCCAAGGAAACAAAAAAAAAAATTTTAATGACTTAGATAATTTCAGATCATGGCGCTTGGTGGGCACTAAGAAGAAAATTGAAACAGAAATGTGACAGGGATTAGGCTGCTTTAGTTTGGGTGGTTAGGAAAGAAGAAGGTAACATCCTGTCTGAGACCTGGATGATAAAAGGATTTCGTCATGCCCAGAACAATCAGGTAGAAAGAACAGCGAGCATCAAGGCTCTAGGCTGGAAAGGATGTTCATGGAAACCAGAAGAAGCCTATGTGGCTTGGGAGTAGTGAAGGCGAGTAGAAAGGAAGACGGGAAGAAATTGGAGAGGTGAGATGAGGTCAGACCATGCAACGGGCAGACACTGACAGGAAATATCATATTCTAATTTAAATTTTGTAAGTAGCCCCCTAAATTGTAGGGACAATTAAAAAACTAGTGCAATAGTACAGGTGAAAGATAATCACAGCCTGGGCAAATGAGGAGGTGGTGGTGGTGGAAATAAAGAGGCATGAGTGGGTTCAAGACATACTGGATATTTTGGAGTGTGGAAGACAAAATGCGCTGGACAATTAGGCAAAGTAACTTCTATCTCACAGAGAAAAGTAAGGAGTGAATATGCAGCATCTGTCACACACCAGCCTTTGCTCCCTTCTCAAAGTGGTAGGAATGAACACGATCACTAAAAACTCAGAGATGTAGTTTCTCTGTAGCATAGAAAAATAAGAAGCATATAAACTTAAAATTATACTTAGTAGTCAGTATTTCAGTATTCTGTCTTAGAAATGGTCTAGGTATTTAATGAATGCCTCTTAATTAACTCAATTTAGTATCAGTTTAAGGTTTTATGCTTCCTAAGAACTTGGAAACTAACTTCGTACTCATTACTGCTAAAATAAAGTTTGTCAGAATAATTATCCTATTTGGTTAAACACAAATTTACACTTTCTGTAATTTCAAACAGTTAACAGATGAAAAGTAGAAGTAATACTAGTTTATTCAACTAGTAAGTCTATGCAAGGTTAAGAACGTATCTAAGTAGAATGAAAATGTACATTTATATTTCACTTGATGCCTGTTACTCAGACAAAACATAGCTATTTTTATTAAACCAAAATTATTAAACTAGTTTTGTTTGCCAGATTTACCTAAATTATGTTAACTTGAGTTTTATTTTTTTTAATTTATCATTAAACTTTTTATTTATTTTTTAAATTCGTTTTTGTTTTTTTGGGGGGGAGGGATGGGTAATTAGGTTTATTTATTTATTTATTATATTTTTATTTAAATACTGGGGATCAAACCCATGACCTCGTGCATGCTTATCCCGTGCTCTACCACTGAGTATACCCTCCCCTCTTAACTTGGGTTCTTAAAATGTTTCTGATAAACTTTCTATAAGAATGTCCCTTCTTTCCACATTTTAAACTTATTGAAAGTTCAATTTCCTTAATTTCTGGGGAACTTTAGAAATATTTAATTTATGTAAGTGCTTATTTATCACTAAGTCAATCAAAATAGAACTCCCCTAACAGATTTTTTTAAAGATATTTTAAAGTATATTTTTAATGAACTTTTAAGGAAATGTTTTGGGGGGGCAGGAGGAGGTAATTAGGTTTATTATTTATTTTTGGAGGAGGTGCTGGGGATTGAAGCCAAGACCTCGTGGTGCTAAGCATGTGCTCTACTGCTTGAGCTACACCCTCCTCCACCAACAGATTTTATAGTCTAATTTGGTAACACCATCTGTAGGTAAGGATATATTACACATTCACACAATGAGCAGTAAAGATCTTCCTAAATTATAATAGACATAAAATGTACAGACACACAGAAACCTCAGAGTTTCAATTCCAAAATTTCAACCATAGGCCAAACATAACCATGAGGTGGGTCACCCAGCTAGAGAGTGGAAAAGCCAGGATTCCAACCCTGGTACCCTGGCTCCAAATGGATTAAGTGGCCAAGCTAACCATTTGCGCTAGTCCTACTTAAACCAACGGAGAAAAGCAGCCCAGCTACAATAGAGGTCCCCTCTTAGAAAAGGAGAGTAAAGGAAAGCTCCAGGACACCCCCGGGCATCAATCACCAGTCAAGCACATGTCAGGTCCTGCTGAACAGGGACAGGAGGTGAAAGCTGATAGATACGGACCTCAGTGGTACTAGGTCAAGTGTTTGGTTCTGTGATCAGAGATGGGGTTTGAGCTTCCTGGTCAAAAAATTCAACTGCCAGAAATTCTGTCCTCTGAGAGGCTGTATTTTGTCCCATTCCATTTAGTCCACTCTCCGTGGCCTGCTACTTCTAAATGTTACTATTTTTGTGCTGGTAGTTTCCAACCAAAGGCTGCAAATCTGCAGAAACAATCCTTCCATCTTTCAGGAAGCGCTTTTGACCAACTATTCTCAATGCTAGCTGAACTTCAGGCCAACTTCTTAGGCTACAGCTCTGTGAAATCTCCACCTTCTTCAGGGCTGAACACCCCTTTGGAAAGGTTCTATGCGTCAGGATTCTGAAGGAAGGCTATGCTTCTCAGTGCTGTTGATTTTTTCCCACAGAATCTGATGTCATGACCTGGACCTCCGCTGTTCAGCCTGGATCAAATACACTAGAAACTTCTGCCATTTTCCTTCCTGGGTGTCCCAGTGACTGCACAGCTGAGTAAGTCTTGCTCCTGACAAATGCACTACTCTCTTCTCCTGAGCATCACCTAAGCCTTTATTTTTCCTCTTTATCATCCTTGGTATAAGCTTCTTGATTTGAATTGGTTTGCACCATTCAGGGCTCTTCTAAACCAGGCGCGGTCTAGTGCAGAGGTTCACTGGGCAGATTATTGTCTTGTTTGACCTCATCATTTGAATGTGAGCAGTTATCAGTTATTCAAAGAACTTCCAGGTTACTGTCCTTCTTCTTACATGTACATTCATTATGGTGCCAACAGCATCAAATGTATGAAGCTCTGACAGGATTCTCTTAAGGACAATTTAAAGCTGTGTACCTTCCAGGACCTATGAATAAAAAAATCTTGTTCCTCAAAAAGTTCTCTGATGTTTTTTGCTAAAGGGCATCCTACAACCATAATAAAAACTACAAGGGCTATTTAAGCCACAGCATTGACCCAATGAGGAAAGTGTCTATGGGGATTTGTTATGAGTAATATAAGCCTTGTCTAGTGCCTCCGGCATTCTTAGTGTCACTATCAGTAGTCTGGGAATGACCCAAAGCCACTTGTTGAAGAGATTATTCTTTTCCCATTGAATAGTCTTAGCACCATTATTAAAAACCAGTTGGTCATGTCATAGATGTGTGGATTCCTTTTGGGATTCTCACTTCTATTCCATTGATCAATATGTCTATCATTATGCCAATACCGCACTTTCTTATTCGCTTTCGCTTTGTAGCAAGTCCTGAAATTGTAAAGTGTCAGTTTTCCAACTTCGTTCCTCTTTTTCAAGATTGTTTTGACTATTCTGGGTTCCTTGCATTCCCATGTATATTTTAGGATCACTATGTGAATGTCTACACAAAAGGCAGTGGGGATTTTGATAGGAACTGCATTCAATCTGGAGATCAATTTGGGTAGTATTGCCATCTTAACGAAACAAAGTGTTCTAATATATTGACATGAAATACCTTTCCATTTATTTGTCTTCCTTTTTAAATTTAAAAATTTTTATTTTTATTTTTTATTTCTTTTTAATTTTTATTTGTTTTGTTGGAGGAGGTAATTAGGTTTATTTATTTATTTATGTTTAGAGGAGGTACTGGGAATTGAACCCAGTACCTTGTGCATGCTAAGAATGCACTTTACCACTTGAACTACGCTTGAATTATACCCTCCCCCCTTGTCTTCCTTATTTCATTGATATATTGTAGTTTTCAGTGTACAAGTGTTGCCCTTTTGTTAGATTTATCCCTCAGTATTTTATTCTTTTATGATGCTATTGTAAATGAAAGTGTTCCTTAATTTAATTTTTGGATTGCTCATTGGTAAAGTCTATAAATACAATTGATTTTTGTGTGTTGACCTATATCAACACAAACCTCGCTGAACATCTTTATCAATTTGAATGGGTTTGTGTGTATGTGTATGTGCACTCACGTATGTGTGTATGTGAAATTTTTAGTTTTTCCTCTATATAAGATCTTATCATCTCAGAATAGTTTTATTTTACTTTCTAATATAAATGCCATTTATTTATTGTTTCTTGCCTAATTACACTGGCTAGATCTTCCATTATAATATTTAATAGTAATGGGGAGAGATGAGATCTTGTTTTTTTCCCATTGGTTATTTATGAGTACGTTGTTTAATTCTTACATATTTGTGAGTTTCCCAAATTTCCTTCTGTTACTGATTTCTAATTTCATTCCATTGTGGTTGGAGAATATACTTTGTATGATTCCAGTTCTTTTAAATTTATTGAGGCTAGGTTTATGCTCTTAACATACAGTCTATCCTGGAGAATGTTCTATGTGCTCTTAAGAAGAATATGTATGGTGCTGTTGTAAGGTGATGTATTCTATATATATCTGTTGTGTCTAGTTGCTTTGTAGTGCTGTTTAAGTCTTCTGTTTCCATGATGCTTTTCTGCCTAGTTGTTCTATCCATTATTAAAAGATAGGTATTAAGTTCTACAATTATTACTATTGAATTATTATTTCTGTTCAATTCTGTTAATTTTTGCTTTATGTATTTTAAGACTTGATTGTTATGTACATATATGTTTATACTATTATGTATTCTTGATGGACTGACTATCTTATCATTATAATAGATCCTTTTTAATCTCTAGTAACACTTTTATTTGTGTTAAAATCTATTTTGTCTACTATTAGTATAGCCATGTCAGCTGTATTTCAGTTACTATTTGCATGGCATATATATTTCCATCCTTTTAATTTCAACCTTTATGTGTCTTGGAATTTAGAATATATCTCTTGTAGACAGCTTAGAGTTGGATCATGTCTTTTTTTTTTTATCCCTCCTACCAGCATCTGCCTTTTCATTGAAGTATTTGGTTCCTTTATATTTAATGTAGCAACTAGTGAGGTAGGATTTATGTCTTCCATTTTGCATGAAGGACTCCTTTTAGTATTTCTTATAGAGCAGTCATGATAGTGATAAATTATCTCAGTTTTTGTTTATCTGGGAATATCTTAACTTCTTCATTTTTTGAAGGATAGTTTTGCTGGATATAGAATTCTTGGTTGACAGTCTTTTTCTTTTAGCACTTTGAATATGTTATCCTACTGCTTTCTGGTCTCTATTATTTTTGATGTGAAATGAGCTGTTAATCTTACTGAGAATCTTTTGTATATGATGAGTCATTTTTCTTTTGCTGTTTTCAAAATTCTCACTTGTCTTTTGACAGTTTTCTATGACATGTCAAGGTGTGGATCCCACTCAGTTTATCCTGAGAGTTCATTGAGATTCTTGGATGTGCAGACTAATGTTTTTTGTCAATTTTTTGGTTGTTATTTCTTTGAATATTCTTTCTTCCTATTTTCCCTCTTCTCTTTTTCTGAGACTTTAGTTATGCTTGTGCTAGTTCCTTTCTTGGTGTTCCACAGGTCTGAGACTCAGTTTATTTTCTTCGTTCCTTTTAATTTCAGTTCCTCAATCTTAATTGACATTTCTTCAAGTTCTTGGATTCTTTTGCTTATTGAAATGTGCTGTTAAGTCTGTCTAGTAAACTTTTCATTTCAGTAATTTTACTTTTCAACTCCAGAATTTCTTTTTTTTATATATATATATATATAATTTCTCTTTATTGATTTTCTCCCTTTGGTAAGATATCATTTCATACTTTCCTTTAATTCTTTAGATACAATTTCCCTTAGTTCTTTCAGCATATTTATAATAGCAAATTTGAAGTATTTGTCTTGTAGCCCCAACAACTGGGCTTCCTCAGATAATGTTTCCAGTGACTGTTTTTTTCCCCCTCTTATATATGGGGCATACTTTCCAGTTTCTTTGCATAGCTCATAATTTTTTCTTGAACCAGACATTTAAAATTGTATAGTGTGGCAACTCTGTAAATCAGATTCTCACCCCCTCCTCAGGATTAGTTTAGTGACTTTCTTGGATTAATTTTATAAAGTCTATATTCCTCGTTATATGAAATTTCTGCTGTTAGCTGATCAGCTTAGTGATTGAACAGAGATATCTTCAAATACCTTGAACCTATAAGTCTTCCTTCTTTTGCTTAATGACTCATGGTTATGTGTATAGATATGGTTTCAATAATTTGTCAGGCAGTTTACACCTTTCATTGCCTTCACTTCTTGGTTGGGCAAAGCCTCAAGGTCAGGCAGTAGTGAGACATTAGGTCCTTCTCAGGTCTTTCCTGGGCATGCATATGGCCTTATACATTGCCAAGACTATGTCCAATCTTTTCAAGTCTCCCTATGGACATCTTATTCTCTAATTTTTCCCTTTAAGATTTTTTTCATCCTATTGTTAGCCTCAACTGTTAACACCTCTGGCAGCTTCAGTGTTATACAATTGCCACTGATTGTTTTTGATAAATGCCCAATGGAGAGGGCTATTGGCAGAGGTTGAGTTCTGATTCAGGTCAAATAAAGACAAGCTCCGAGATAGTACTCTTCAGTGAGCTGCCAGATAAGTCAAATAGTGGAAATTTCCTGGGACTGGGACTTTAGGGGAGCTCCAAACCCATTCTCCCCCACCCAGTAGCTGCTAGTTTGCTGGCTTTCACAGCTACTGTTGTTGTGAAGCTGTTGGCTTTTCATGATACTTTAAAGCTGGAAAAAGAGGTATTGGATTAGGAAAAGTTAAAATGTCTCTAAGCTCATTCTTATTGAGATTCAGCCATTTTTCTTGACAAAACACTAATCAGATTATTGAAAACCTCTGTTTAATTTCAACAGTCTGAAAAAGTTGATTTGACAGGTTTTTCCAAACCCCTCACTGCCTTTAAGGAGGAATAGATTTTCAGAGATCACAATGCCATTCTGGAAGTTGGAAAGCTCTTCAGCTTTCTTTTCTTCTATGTTAGCATGGTATATTATATTCTTTTACTTTTATTCTACTGGTGTCTTTTTTTAATTAAAAAATTGGGGGGGTAATTAGGTTTTATTTATTTATTTACTTTTAATGGAGGTAGTGGGGATTGAAACCAGGACCCTGTGAATGCTAGGTGCACACTCTACAACTGAGCTATACCCTCCCCCCTTCTATTGGTGTCTTTATATTAAAGTCAGTTCTGGAAGGTTCATGCATTTGGATACTGCTTTTTTCTTTTTATATACTGGTTGACAGTCTCTGGTTTTCAATTGGGATATTAAGAATATTTATTTTTAAACTGTTTATTCATATTGTTAGATTTAAAGCTACTCACTTGCTATTTTCTATTTGTTCTGTCTATTCATTGTTTTCTTTTTTTTTTTTTTTTGCCTTCTTTTGGATTGAATATTTTTTATTATTTCATTTCAGCTCTCTTATTGCCTTATTAGCTCTAGTGCTTTGTGTTTTTGTTTTGTTTTGTTTTCAGTGGTTGCTTATGGTCTATAGTTATACACCTTCAACTTACCACAGTCTGCTTTGAAGTGACATTATGTTACTTCACAAATAGTATAAGAACACACAACTGTATACTCTTCTCATTTCTCCACTCCTGGTCTTCCTTCTATTGTTATCATACAATTTATTTCTACATATGTTGTAAGTCCCATATTACATTTGGTATTTTTGCTTTAACAGTCAATTATCTTTTACAGAAATTTTAAAGTTCTTTTATATTCACTCACATATTGATCATTTCCTGTGCTCTTCATTTTTTGGTGTAGGTTCAGATTTCTGTTTACTAATATTTTCCTTCTTCCTGAAGGCTTCCTTTAACATTCGTGTAGTTCAGGTGTGCTGGTGTAAATTTTTTCAGCTTTTAATGCTGAAAAGGTCTTTATTTGGTCATTGTTTTTGGAAATTTTTCTATGGGTATAGAATTCTAGGTTGACAATATTTTCTTCCAGTACTTAAAACTGTTGCTTCACTCTCTTCTGATTTTCATTATTTCAGACAATAAATCTGCTGCCATTATTATTCTTATATTCTCTCCATAAGTTGTCTTCTTTAATCTGGCTGTTTTAAATCTTATTGGTAGTCCTAAGAAATTTGATTATGATGTACTGTTGATTCTGTTTCTCGGGCTTGGGATTTGTTGAGCTTCTTGGGTCTGTGGATTTATAATTTTCATAAATTTGGAAAATTTTATATTCATTAGTCTTTCAAATATTTCTTCTGCCTGCTCCGCACTCCTCTGAAGACTCAGTTATATGCATATTAGGCCACTTGAAGTAGACCAACGTCTCACTAATGTTTTTTTTTCAGTATTCTTTTTCCTTCTGTTTTCATTTTGTATAGTGTCCATTGCTATATCTTTAAGTTCTCTAATCATTTTTTGTAGTGTCTAATTTGCTGTTAATCCTGTTATGGATTAAATTGTGTCCCCATCAAAGTTACTATGTTGAAGCCCTAACCCCCAATTTTACTTTATTTGGAGATAGGATCTCTATTTATTTATTCATTTATTTTTAATGGAGGTACTGTGGATTGAAACCAGGACCTCATACATGCTAAGCACACTCTCTACCACTGAGCTATACCCTCCCCTCTGAGATAGGACCTTTAGGAAAGTTTTTAAGGTTAAACAAGACCATAGCAGTGTGGCCCTAAACTAAGAAGGTTGATGTCCTTATAAGGAAAGTAAGAGACCCCAGGAGTACATGAATTCAGAGAAAAGGCCATGTGAGGACATAGGAAGAAGGTGGCCATCTGCAACTTGCAGGAGAATCCTTATCAGAAGCCAACTCTGCTGGCACATTCATCTTGGACTTCAGTCTCCAGAACTATAAGAAGATTAACTTCTGTTGCTTAAGCCTTCTAGTCTGTGGCATCCTATTATGGCAGCCCTAGCAGATAAACAAAAATCCCATCCAGTCTACTGTCATCCTTAAATGTTTATGTGAACTTTTAAAAATGTCTTCCATGTCTTTCAACATGCTTTTAATTTCTTGTTCCTTTTTTGGAATTATGGAATATATACTTATCATTCGTGTCATTTCTGGTTCTGTTTCTATTTATTGATTTCTCTCCTCATTATGGCTTGTGTTTTCCTGCTTATTTGCATGTCTGGTAATTTTTTATTGGGTGAAAGACATTGTGAATTTTACATTATTGGCTGCTGATTTTTTGGTAGTCTTTAAATATTGTTGTGTTTACTCTGGGATGCTGATAAATTACTTGGAAACAGTTTGGTTCTTTCAAGGATTGCTTTTAGCTTTGTTAGGTAAAATCAAAGCTATCTGTATTCTAGAGTAAAATTGGCCCCACTACGAGGGCAGTACTTCTCAGTGCTCTACTCTAGCCCTGTGTATCACAAGGTTGTTCCACTGTGATAGTTGGGAATCTGAACTATTTTCAAACCCTCTATATTTACTGGAAATTATTCTACTGCTTCTACCCAGTGGTTCTGTCACAGGTTTATGGCAGTTTTCTCACAACCATGTGTTGGTCAGCATTTTCAACTGAAGACTAAAGGGAAATCCTCTGTAGACTGCTACAGTTCTCTCCTGTCCAACACTTTGCTCTATGAATTACAGATGCCTTGGCCTTTCCAAATTCCTACCTTTACCTCCTCATCTCAAGGAGACCCTGGGCTCTGTTTCTCTTCACTTTGCTGAGGTCTAGAAACTCTCTCCAGCTATAATTCATTTTTTTTTCCTCTTCTCCCAGGGACCACTCTTCTGTATTACCTGTCATTCACTTTTTGGAAAACCACCGTTTCTTATCATTGGTGTGGTTTTTCAGTCATTTAAGGTGGGAGGGTAAATCTGGCCCCTATGTTCAGAAGTGAAAGTCTCCCTAAAAGGATTGAAGCACTAATTGCTTTCCTTTACTCCTAAAACTAACATTGCAAATTGACTCTACGTCAATAAAAAATAAGAATTTTTTTAAAGCATGTAAGTACTTGGTCCTTCCAGTTGGATAGGTACAAATAGCATAATATCATTATGTGTGACTGATGTGATGATCTTGAGATGTTGGCATTATCAAGATTTCTTTGGATTGCATTATATCATACTATATTATATTATCAGAGAGAAAGACATTGAACTTGAGCAAATCTGTGAGTGTAAGCTCTTCTAGGGCAAAGCAAACAGCATCTGGTGATCCTTGCAAACTGACACAGATTTTTTAAAAAATCCTTTGCAAGATAAATAGAGGCAAAGAAGCTATTTTGATTTAGTCCAAGCATTGTAGGAACAGCAGCTGTAACTGTAATCACTATCTGATAAATTTTATGATCCACAATGATTCTCCAAGATCACAAGCTAAACAAGTGAGTTGAATGGGGATATTTTACATATCAACATTCCTGCACATACCAAGCTTGGAAAGAGGGATCAATGAATACTATTGTGTGGGCCACATTTTTGGATCATAATGCTATAAAGTTAGAAATCAATAATAAAAAGATAATTTTTAAATGCACACATTTGGAAAATTTAAAACACACCTCTCTCCATAGATTTATATGGAAAGAACAAGATACTAAGTTGAAGTAAATCATTCCAGATATTGAGTATTTTTTAATATATAATACCAATTGTGTAAAAATGGAGGAAATATATATATATATATATATATATATATATATATATATATATATATATATATATATTTGTATGTATGTATAAAAGTCATTTGGAAATATATCTCCCCCATTTAACAGTGAACACTTATATTGAGGGAGTATACAAAATCATATGGAGGGAATCCATAATAAGATGGAAACTTTCCATAGAATACCATTTCACATTTTTGATTTTTGATTTCTATGTATATATTAACTAATCAAAAGTTAAGTGCTTAAAATTATAAAACATACTTTAGCAATTCATGAGCCAAAGAAGAAAATATAATGAATAATTAAAATATACTTAGAAATGAGTGGCAATAAAATCTGTACTTTTCAAAATTTGGAGGTTTTTAGGGGGTAAATTAGGTTTATTTATTCATTTATTTATTTTTAATGGTGGTACTAGGACTTGAATCCAGGACCTCGTGCATGCTAAGCATGCACTCTACCACTGAGCTATACCTTCCTCCGTCAAAATTTATAAGAAGCAGATGAAACAGTACCAAAAGGAACATTAACATGCAAATAGCAGAGCAGAAGATAGACTGAAGTTAAAGTGCAAAGAATCTTCAAAAAATTAGAAAATAATAATAGTGCCAGTTCAAGGAAACATTTTAATTGTACTCTATTTCTGACTATACAATAGAGAATTAATCTGAACAAATCTACTGTTTCAATTAAAATTCTGAATAAAGTGTTTTTGTTTCTTGTTTTTGTTTTTGTTTTTGTTTTTAAAAAACCTTTTAAATGTGATGCTGGGCTGGCATAAAAGAAATCTCCCACTATGAGATGCAAGAGAAATTTTAAAAGTTCAGTGCTCTAGCATCTACTCTGAAGTTTTGAGATCAACCCTGAGGCCTTGACTTCCATTTTCATGGCCACATGGATCATAGGATCTCCTAAATAGAGATAAGTAGCCACCCTAATGAGAGATGGCTACAAAAAGTGAGCAGAAATGGAGTCAAGGAAAATCCACTCTTCCTCCTTTGTCTCATAAAAACCAAGTCTTTATTAGGATAATAAAGACCTTTCACATTCAAATTTTAAGTAATCCTTTGAGTAATACTTTAACTAGGATATAGGCCATCATGTTCTCCACAAAAAGGGAGAAAAAGTCCTAAAGAGGAAACAAAGGAGATGAAAGGACAGCAGTACGAAAGATCACAAGAGAGAAGGAAAGGGAGTCAGGTAAAATATGAGAAGACTGCAAGGAAATCAAACCAGTAACAGATGACAAAAAGATGTGTAGCATGGATATTATAGACAATGCAATGCATGATTTAGAGGGTTATTATGAGAAAGTTCCTTAAAATGTGGAGGAAAAGGAGAAAGGATGAAATAATAAGAGAAGAAGAAATAGCAATAGAAGACAGAAAACAGAGCTTTAACTCAAGAATCACTGCTATTCTAAAGGGAGAAAAAAATGAAAGCAAAGTCAAAGCTAAAAGTTTTTGGAGCTGGGAAAGAACCTTAAGCATTAAGACAAAAGGGGATCACCGTACTGGATAAAAATTAACAAACAGACCCCCATAGACATGCTCCAGCAAAAATTTAAATTACAAAAATAGGGAGAGTGCTATAGCTTACACAGAATAAACAGATTAGCTAGCTATACCGGAAAACATTTATTTGAATTTTTTCTGGCATGCTAAATATAAGAAGGCAATGGAACAACAGACACAGAATTTTAAGGAAAAGTTATGTGTGACAGCTGTAAGTCAGCAAAAGACATGTACTAAAATAGATATTTTCAATGTTTTTGGTCCATGAACCTATTGGTTCTTTGAGATCTTTTTCAGGGGTTTGCAAAGTTGAATGTGTTTTTATCATAATAGTAAGACATCTTTCGCCTTTTTCACTCTGTTGATATTTGCACCACTGATAAAAAGCAACAGTGGGTAAAACTGCTGGCAGCTTAGCCCAAATTAATGTCATGATACCAGCTGCACTAGTAGTTACATTCCTCACCACCACACACTCATAACAGAAGAAAGTATCCTTGATGAAATAGGAAAAATATTAATTTTACTAACTCTCGAATCTTATGTGCACATTTAAAAAACATTCTATGTGGTAAACAGGAAATATATATAATTCACTTCTGCTGTCTAGTGAAGTACTGTTACTGAGTCTAAGCTCCTACTGCTTGCTTCATGACAGGCCAATAAATCAAGAGATGAGTTATGGTGGCAGGGAATAGGGACTTTATTCAGAAAGCCAGCCGACTGAGAAGATGGTGGACTAGTGTCCCAAAGAACCGTTTACCCAAGTCAGAATTCAGCCTTCTTTTACACAAAGGAAGAGTAGGTGTGGCTGGTTGTTACAGACTTCTTGATGCCGGCCAGACCCCAGAGAGAATGTGACAATTCTTTGTTCTTACAGCTGTTCACATAGGTCTAGTCATTATGTTCCTGTAAACCTCCAACAAGACAAATTATTTTCTGTTCTGCAACTTTTTATCTCTATGTGAAAGAAAAAGTATTATGGCTTTAAAGGTCAAGCCTGGGAGGCAGAGCCTGAGGAAAGAACTGTTATGTGTATTCCAGGCTCTAGGCAACATTCTTTCACAAAGGTGCAGAGCCAGCATGACTAAGCACAGGAAACAGAGCACAAAGGTTAGAGGTAAAGGAATAGACTCAATATGGAGTCATATTTGTTCCTCTCTGTTATAGTATGATGGCTGTCTCAAGAAAAAGCATTTGCGTGATTGAGTTACAAGTTGAACTCGCCACTTTTTTCATGTATCACCATTTACTTGAAAGGAGGGTAGGGTATAGCTCAAGTGGTAGATTGCATGCTTAGCACGCACAAGGTCCTGGGTTCAATCCCCAGTCCCTCCTCTAAAAATAAAGACACCTAACACTGGAATTTGACACAACATTGTAAAATGATTATAAATCAATAAAAAATGTTAAAAAAAATAAATAAAAATAAAGACACCTAATTACCTTTCCTCCCTGCCAAAATAAAATAATGAAATAATAAATAAATAAATAAATAAATAAATAAATAAATAAATAAATAAATAAATATTTTTTTTTAAAAAAGAATGACTGACAGACAAAACATCATCTAATCTAAATAAGCCCTGCCCAATCAGTTGCTTAAATTCTCATTAAGACATCCCCATGAATGGTTACCAGCACTACCCCTCCAGGGGCAAAGAATTCCACATATTTTAATGTGGTCCCTTGTATCTATTGACCGCATTAAAAAGTTTCTCTCAATATTAAGCTGACATGGTTCGTCATAAACCCTTATCCATAAATCCTAATAATACCTTTTGGGGTTTTGCATGAGCTAGTGGGGGAGACTGCTACTGGGATATCTGTTCTCTTCTTCGTTCAAGGGAATAGAACTTTACCTCAGCACAGAGGTAGGTGTACCATGAAGCCAATGAACCTGAAGCCACGAGCTTCCCTTGTCTGTGCCCCCATGAGTGCTGGGAGTTGCTGGGAGTTGTGAAGTCTAGATGGAGAGGGAACCTTTGTAATTAGGAAGCATGTCTGGCAAATTGGCTAAAGCAATCTCAGAAGAAAGGGATCTGAAACTCCAAATCTCCAGTAATTGGCTGTGATTTCTTTTCTCACATTTAACAAATATTTACTTCTGTACCTAATTTTGTACTGTAAACCTTTGTATTATATTCCTTAAAGAAGGCTCCAAAAACTGTATTCTGCTCCACAAAATCTGACCTGATTCAATCCATAGTGGCCCTGTTTAAATTTATTTATTTATTCTCTATTTATTTATTTTTTTAAACATATTTTTATTGAAGTATGGTCACTTTGCAATGTTGTGTCAATTTTTGGTGTACAGCACAATACTTCAGTCATATAGGAATATACACATATTCATTTTCATATTCTTTTTCACCATAAGTTGCTACAAGATATTGAATATACTTCCCTGTGCTATAAAGTATAAACATGTTGTTTATCTATTTTATGTATATCAGTTAGTATCTGCAAATCTAGAACTCCCAATTTATCCCTTCTCACCCACTTCTCCCCTGGAAACCATAAGTTTGTTTTCTAAGTCTGTGACTTTGTTTCTGTTTTGTAAATAAGTTCATTTGTCTTTTTTTTTTTAGATTCCACATATAAGTGATCTCATATGGTATTTTTCTTTCTCTTTCTGGCTTACTTCACTTAGAATGACATTCTCCACATCCATCCATGTTGTTGCAAATGGCATTATTTCATTCTTTTTTATGGCTGAGTAGTATTCCATTGTATATATACCCCAACTTCTTTATCCAGTCATCTACTATTATTTTTATTATATATTTTATTATTTTTATGGCTGAGTAGTATTCCATTTTATAAATATACCACATCTTCTTTATCTAGTCATCTGTTGATAGACATTTAGGTTGTTTCCATGTCTTGGCTGTTGTAAATAGTGCAGATATGAACATTGGGGTGCCTGTGTCTTTTTGAATTAAAGTTCCCTCTGGATATATGCCCAGGAGTTGGATTCTTGGATCATATGTTAAGTCTATTTTTAGTTTTTTAAGGAATCTTCATACTACTTTCCTTAATGGCTACACCAAACTACATTCCCCCCCAACTAGTGTAGGAGAGTTCACTTCCTTCCACATCCTCTTCAGCATTTATTATTTGTGGACTTTTTAATGATACCCATTCTGACTGGTGTGAGGTGATAACTCATTGTAGTTTTGATTTGCATTTCTCTGATAATTAGCAACACTGACCATTTTTTCATGTGCCTTCTGGCCATTTGTATACCTTCTTTGGAGAATTGCTTGTTTAGGTCTTCTGCGCATCTTTGGATTGGGTTGTTTGGTTTTTTTCTTATTAATTCATATGGGCTGTTTATATATTCTAGAAATCAAGCCCTTGTCAGTCTCATCTTTAGCAAATTTTTTCTCCCATTCTGTAGGTTGTCTCTTTGGTTTGTTTATGGTTTCCTTTGCTGTGCAAAAGCTTGTAAGTGTAATTAGGTCCCATTTGTTTATTTTTGCTTTTATTTCTATTGCTTGGGTAGATTGTCCAAGGACAACATTGCTGAGATGTATGTCAGATAATGTTTTGCCTATGGTTTCTTCTAAGAGGTTCATAATGTCTTGTCTTATGTTTAAGTCTTTAAGCCAATTTGAGTTTATTTTTGTGTATGGTGTGAGGGAATATTTTAGCTTCACTGATTTACATGCAGCTGTCCAGTGTTTCCAACACCATTTGCTGAAGAGACTGTCTTTACTCCATTGTATGTTCTTGCCTCCTTTGTCAAAGATGAATTGACCAAACGTTTGTGCATTTATTTCTGGGTTCTCTGTTCCATTGATCCCTATGTCTGTTTTTGTACTAATACCATGATGTTTTGATGACTGTAGCTCTGTAGTATTGTCTGAAGTCTGGGAGGGTTATTCCTCCAGCCTCATTCTTTTTCTTCAGTATTGCTTTGGCAATTCTGAGTCTTTTGTGATTCCATATAAATTTTAGGATTACTTGTTCTGATTCTGTGAAAAATGTCCTGGGTAATTTGATAGAGATCATGTTAAATCTGTGGATTGCTTTGGGTAGTATGGCCATTTTAACATATATTTTCAATATTGTCTGGGTATTTACATGAGAGAAATTAATTCCTATCTCACTTAACCCATTGTTATTTTGGATCTCTATCACAGTAGTGAGACCAATGTTGTGATACAGAATGATTACTTTTTATTTATTCCACCATGTGCATATATCACCACCTTTAGCTGGTCCAGGGGGAGGTGTGACCCAGGCCAGGCCAGTAATTTCTTGCCCACGATTTTCAAACTGTTAAGAGAGTCTTTGTTTACCTGCATTAAAGACGTGTAGCATAGGAACACCTGGCATTTGTGTCTCTTTACAATTGTGTCTGTCTTTTTTTGTTGTTGTTTAGGGAAGTAATTAGGTTTATGTATTTAATGGAGGTACTGGGAATTGAACCCAGGACCTTGTGCACGCTAAGCACACACTCTCCAACTGAGTTATGCCCTCCCCGCTTACAATTGTGTCTCTACTTCCATATGGAGGAAGGCCGTAGGCATTAAGAGAACTTGAGGAAAAGAGAAGAAAGGAGAAGAGCTATAGAAAGTCTGCCTTTTCAGTTGTTCCTAGATGCACTTCTGCCCTTCTTGTAGTTTGGTTCATCTGGTCTTCCTTGATTAGGAAATTATACCAATATCCTTCTAATAAGTTCTTGGTTTTCTCCAAGCTAGTTAAATAGGATTTCTGTCTCTTGTAACTAAGAGGCATGCCTATTAAACACATTATGCACTCTACTAAGGCATATATAAAGCAAGCCAGGAAAAGGGCCCAGGGAATTCCCACCCTGTGCCTTTCCATGTTAGCAATTTGCCTACGACTGTGTCTCCTGAGCTTCTAGATCCAATTGTCTAACTGACAGGACATCACAAAGTCACCTCAAACTCATTTTCATCTCTTCTTTCGAACCTCTGCTCCAGGGCTCCCCACCACAGTAAGTGGCATCACTGCTCACATTCAGGTGGCTCAAGTCACAAAGTTGGATGAGGCACATGCCTTATAAAACCTAACATGCCCTGGCTCCTGCCTACCTACCCCTCTAGTTTAATGACTTCCACCTCCATTCTCTACCCTCCAGCCACACCGGTTTATCTAAAATTAAGGAGGTAACACCTCCTTTGCCCTCACTGTTCCTCCATTGTACCCATTTTGCATAGAACTTTCCTATGCAAAACCATACCTCCTATGCAAAGCACTCAGCGTGGAGAGCTATGGAAGTCTCTGCGCCCACAGGGTCCCTCTGCTTCCCTAGGTCTTCTGTCTGGACCAGACACAGCTCTCAGAAATAAGATCGTCCCCATCCCCACATGTCTAGAAGTTTGAAAAAAATGGGGTAGAAACAGGAAAAAAAACTATACAGGTCATGAGTTTGTAGTGATGTACGTCAAGGGCCATTCTGGCTTAGTTTACAGGGGATGACTTAATAGGGCCGATCTCACTTACAAATAAATGATTGCACCTCTGCTACCACCCTGGTGGGAAAATTGATCCTGCCTGTCTCTTGGTTTCTCATCTTGCTCTCTTCTTAATCAAAATCTCTCATGGAAGCATCTGACCAGTGAGCCTGCTTCCATGCCTGTGCCATAGCTCCAAGAGACACTGGGACAGTGAGGGGCTGGCTTCCACTTTGAGGAAGTGGGATTCATACTGTCAGAAAAACCCCTACAAGGGAAGGGTGATGGAAAGATGTTGAGTGGGGCAGGGGGAGGGTATAGCTCAGTAGTAGAGTGCATACCTAGCACGCACAAGATCCTGGGTTCAATCCCCAGTATTTCCATTAAAAAAAAAGATTTCATATTTTTAGAGCAGTTTTAACTTCATAGTCAGTTTCTTTTGAAGTTAAACATACAGTTACCAAATGACTTATCAATCCCCCTCCTACATATTTGTCCAAGAGAGATGAAAATTTATAGTTCACACAAAAACTTGTACATCAGTGTTCATTGGTGGTTCTATTTATAATTATGAAAAGCTGGAAACAATCCAAATGTCTTTCAACTGGTGAAAGGATAATTAAACTATGACACAGCCATGGAATGGAACATTACTTAGCAATAAAAAGAAACAAACTAAGGACACATGCAGTAACATGGATGTATCTCATATGTGTCACGTAAGTGAAAGAGGTCACATGCAGAAGGCTACGTATGTGCGATTCCAGTTGGACAACATTCTGGAGAAAACAAAATTATAGGGACAGAAGCCATATCAGTGGTTGCCAGGAGCTGGGGATGGGAGTTGGGGGACTGATTATAAAAGAGCAACATGAAGGGATTTGTAGGGAGGGAAAATAAAACGCTTCTATATCTTGATTGTGGTGGTGTTTACGTAACTGTATACATTTGTCAAAATTCATAGAACTGTACTGACGAACAGAGAATTTTACTATATGTAAAATTTTTAAAGTGAATAAGTTTTAAAAAGTCCTTTCTCTACAGTGCCTCTCAATCTATCAGAGGAAACTGCGTTCCAATCCCCAGGGAACTTTTAGTGCAACTGACAAATGAATGTGCCCGTTCTAAGAAATTGTCTAATGTAAGATGCACATACCTAAACATATATCAAAGATAGAGGGATAGGCACAAATGCACGCAACCTCAACAATTAATACATTTAGGTATTGAAATAACAAGGTAAAGTTAGCGTTAAAGCCCCCTGGAAAGGATAAGCAAAGATTATAAGGATAAACTCTTGCAAGGATCTGAAAGCACTTTGGAAAGTATGAAGTTATGAAAATACAGAGGGCAAAATTCTGTTTGCATCTCCTACAAGGCCTAGCATAATATTGTGCATATTGCTGGTGTTTCTTAAATGATTTTTTTTTAGTTTTTAATGGTTTTCTTTTTGTTCCCTTTTTTTGGGGGGGTGGGGAGAGATAATTAGGTTTATTTATTTATTTGTTTTTTAAGTGGAGGCACTGGGGATGGAACCCAGGACCTTGTGCATGCTAGGCATGAAATCTACCACTGAGCTGTACCCTCCCCCTTAGTAAATAATTTTTGTTTATTCTTGTTGTTACATAGGATTGTTATTACACAGGATATCATAAATGAAATGAATTACTCAAGAGTGTAGAGGCATTCAAGTCAAAGAGGAGGGTCCAGAAGAAGTTTCTATATACCAGCTCCAGAGCTGGTTCGGGTCCCAAGGACTTTCCCCTTATTATGGGCAAAGTTGAGGGTTGGCCTCCTCGTGATGTGTTGATTCAGGATGACTGAGGTCCGGCACGGTTTGCACTTTGAGTAACTAGCATCAGTCTTGTGCTCCCTGCTCTACACCAGGATGCAAGTTCCGAGGGTGCAGGGACACAAGCCCCTCCTGCCCGGGTGGTCGCACTTCCTGCGGCAGCCCCTCTGCTCGCCTTCCTCTCTCCCGCTTGACTGCAGGGCTCAGGGTTCTGCAGAAACCAGCCTTGATGCTATCTTGTTTCCCAGATCTGCAAGTGCCCTCTCAGCTGCAGATGGGTGATGTGACAACAAACCTTCAAAGTGCCTGATCCCAGGTATGCGGCACACAGCGGCGACCACCTCCGGAAAGTCAGCACCTTGTGAGCCCACCAATACCCCACAGATCCGGTCCTGCTGTGATTTGCCAGAGTGGGAGAGAACTGTCTAATTAACCGTCTTTACTCACCCCGCCAGGGCCCTAAAAGCCCTTGACTTCTCCCCATCAAAGGGGTCTCATTCCCAACAAGCTACAGGTTAGGCTATAAGTAAATTAATTGGTCAAGTGTAAAGAATTGATTCTATTCAAATAGATCCTGTAATTCCCTCTCCTCTAGGACACCTGCTAGCTGACCACTTCTCCTGGACACTGAACTCTCAACTTTTTGCTCAAGTTTTCCTTCATTCTCAACTCTAAAATCTTATTCATGAAAACATCTTACTCCTATTTCACCATTGTTTTGGTTTTGCTTTTCTATTGCTGTAGGTTGAAACTTCGTAAGTCCACCTGTCTCAGATTTTAATGCCATAGAAGGCAGGCCCTGGCTCTGATCTTCTGTAGATCCACAGAACCTAGGAACACGTGGACTCCTTAAGTAATAAACACATTACACAGATGGGAAGACAAAAATCTAGTGGAAAATATTCACCGCCCCTAGCGTCCTCTCCTGCAAATCTCTTCCTGCATAGAAGGAAAGAGAAGGGGATTCCATGAGTGACCTTGAACTTTAGGGACTGAAAGTCACCCGTTCTCTGTTGTTATTACGTAGGAGTATTATGTAGGAAAAAGGTTTTCTGGGTATGTGTTTTTAATTTTATTTTAAAATTATTATTATTATTTTTTAATTTTAAAAATGTTCTTTTGGGGCGAGGTAATGAGGTTTTACTTATTACTTATTTAAATCTTTTTTTTTTTTTAATGGCGACACTGGGGATTAAAACCCAGGACCTGGTGCGTGTTAGGCACGCACTCCACCGCTAAGCTGTACCCTCCCCTGCGTGTGTGTTTTTAAAATGCACGAAGGCAAAAAGCTTGCCTTCACCTCTTTTCCCTATTTCACATACTCAGAACTACAGGGGTTCCAAACGAACAATTCACATATAAGAAGCCATTTCACACATATTTATGATATATCTTAATTTTAAAAGATTTCTCACATTCAGTCCCAAAATACAGACACCGCACCCTCAGCCGCTGCCTCACACGCCCACAGCACACTCTCTCCTTCCCTTGAGGTGAACAGGCAAACGCTGAAGGTCCTGCTTCCATCAACTCTTACTTGGCCCCAGTTCTCCCAGTAGGGCTCAGACGTCCTGTAAGTTTCATCCTTCTGGCAGTGACCTGGGAGAGCATGACCCAAAGTGAGGAAGCACCATGGAGCCCTGGGGAAATGTCCCTGTCCCGCTCACAGACGTTTGGAAAAGCCTACGGAGCACCTTGTGGGCTTTAAGTTCGTGCGTCCTGAACAGAGGCAGCGCCGCAGAGCACGGTGTCCCAGGGGCACTCAATCACAAACCATGGAATGGAGGAGATCGAGATGGATAAAAAGTGGGAATTTTCTAGCCCATCAGTTTTTACCCGGGACACTGGGGGAAAGTCTCTGAGGAGGAGGCTTTAGGACCAAATGGCGGGAATGGAACCAGCACGTGGACCAGCCAGATGTGAAAAGAACAAGCAAGCCACCCCTGAGTGCAGCCGGGAGGGACTCCCCACAACAATGGGATACATCAGTTAACACCTCAACTTCGGAGCAATCAGTTCACACCCACGTAACAAATCAAGGCGGTAAGCCAAGTTACAGAGTGGATGGTGTGTTTAAAATGGTGGGGACAGGAAAGGCTGAAAGCTGGGTTCTGTCATCAGCACTGTTGTAACATTCTTGAGGGAAGGCACCGTGAACTTCCGGGCCTCCACGTCATCCCGGACAGCAGAAGTGCCCCGGGCAGCACAGATGTGGGACCGAAGCGTTCTAGGTTCTCGTGCCTGTGAGAAGTTCTTCTAACTTCACAGGACACTTTATTTACCCTTCAGCTAGGTTTTACATATATTCTCTTATTTAATCCTCACAATAACATCATGAGATGGCATTCCCCCCCCCCTCCATTTTACAGACAAGGAAACTAAGGTTTACAGAGATTAAAGCTTATGGTGATGCAGTAAATTAACCCCAGCGGCACAGGGACAAATCCCATCTGGTGCTCTCTGCATTACCTGGTGGTCTTCAAAATTTGTTGATCAAGGCCTTAAGCAATTCCATGGAGGAGTCTGTGGGATTTTGAGGAGGTTCTCACAGCAGGTCCAAACGTTTTTAAACCACTGCTCAGTAACGCGTGACTTTGGTACAACCGTTTGATTTCAACTACATTCGATATGTTTAGCAATGATCAGAGGGTTGTCAGGCCTCACTTTCCCCTGATGCTGCAGTGATTAAGAAGGATAAGTGATACGTCGATAGGGCCCTGGGTGCCTTGAAAGGAAGCCTTGCTTCTGTAAGAATCCCAGCCTTGGGGCTGTGGTGAGAGACGCGGGCACAGCAGAAGGAAGTCTGTTACTGATTCTTCCTGCCATCAAATGATAATGCAACTGTTCATCTTCCTGTTGAAAAGTTTAAAGTGCTCTCACAGTTATGAATGAAATTCTCTCAGATCAATTCCCTTAAAACATCTAGCTCTTACGTGAGTTACAGTCGTTTCCTGCACCAGCGGTCCCACACGTGTCCACAGCCCCCACGCCGACGTGATGCGGTGTATAGCCCTCGTGTTCGTGGCTTCCCACCCTTTGAGGCCCCTTGCTAGACTGGAGGAATTCCCTGCCACTGAACTTAAGTAGAAAGCAGGGCCAGTGTCCCCCTTTAGAAGTAGAAGGACCAGGGAGGGGAGGGTATAGCGCAGTGGAAAAGCGCATGCTCAGCGTGCACGAGGTCCTGGGTTCAATCCCCAGTACCTCCATTAACAAATACTAATAATATACGAATGATGGAATAAATAAACCTAATTACCTCACTCCCCTCAAAAAACAAAAACAAAATACTTACTGAGGTCTATATGATCAGCCCTTTGCTTGCTACTTTTCTAATCTTATCTCCCCTCTCTTTGGCCACACAAGCTGCCCTGCTCTTCTTCAAAATGCCAAGCACACCCCTGGTGCCAGACCTTTAGCCTTGCGGTTCCCTCTGCCTGGAACGCCTTTCCCCAAGATGCCAGTGTGACTTGCTCCCTCAGTCAGGTCTCTACTTAAAAGTGACTTTATCAGTTAGGCTGCCTTGACCACCCCCCTTAAGACAGCCCTCCTTTCCTCCGCCAGATCCCTTCTTTGTTTTTCTTTACTAACATCTGAATCATTCCTCTTTATTTTTCTTCTTTAACACCTGAAACATAATATATTTATGCATTTGTTGATTGTTTATCTTCATTACTACAATGTAAATTCCTTGAGAATTGGGACTTTGTTTTCTGCTATAACCCAGAGCCTAAAAGAGCGCCTAGTACATAGTGAGCTCTTAACAAATACACATTAAGGAGACGTGTTGACCAAGTAAATTCCATTTCTGATTAAATCAGACACCACTGGTTTCTGTCTCTTACAACATAAACTCCTAAGAGCCTTATCTGATAGACATAGTGTAGGTCCCAGGACACTGGGGAATCAAACTTATCTTTCATTTAGTGACCTTGGGCAAAGTCCCTTAACATCCTGGCATTCAGTTTCTTTATATGTTGTCCCTCTGTGCTCTAAGATAATTTTACAGTTTTTTTTAAAGAGCCAAATTTCAAAGCAACAATAGAATAATAGTTTTCCAAATTACTGTATTCTTTAGCTTTTCTAGTTAACACTTACTTATATCTTCTTGGAAATGAGTCACCTCTCCTCAAAGTTTTATTAGTCTCACCTAATCCTTACATACTGCCAATGCCATTTGTCACTATTGCTACCAGTATGACCACCACAATCAACATTAAATAAAAGTAATGAGCTAACAGATAGTAGAGGATTTGGGATAAATAAATGCTAGAGAAGTTCAGAAGAGGAGAAAGGTTATTATGAATTGGGCTGAGAAATGGGTGGGATTGGAGCAACGCTTGAATGAAAGATAGAATTAAGGTGATCAGAGGGGAAAGGTGGTCTACAGACTCTTTTCACACAGGAGGACAGAGCACTAGAGGTATATAGTGAGGAGGTGAATAATTGGAAGTAAGCAAGGTCCAGTTTATAGTAGGGATACCCACTTCTCCTGATTTCTAGGAAAAGATTAAGATTCCATAACTTAAAGCTTTGTCTCAGGCTTTTGTCTAAATTGTACCCCTATCTACACCCTCAACCAATCTTGCCCCTCCAACTTCCTGCATCCAAAGACTATAAAAACTTTTTTTTTTAAGTTCCTTTGCATCATGAAATGTTACCAAACCAACTTTTCCCCTTCCTATACTTATTATATATTTTAAGGTACATACTGGACTTTCCAATTACTCCTGTAAATTTTTATCTGTTAGCCCAAGATTACAGCCTATTAATTAAAATTTGGAATCTTAATTCTCTAGGTCAATACAGTACAGTTTATGTCCCCTGAAAATTTCATGTATGTATTTCTCATAGGTCTTTACCTTAGTTGTTGAAGAATACGTTGTGTGACGTAAGGACTGGGCCCCTAGAGATCTCTTACCAAGTTGAAATTAAGCTGATTAGTACTTGGGTTTAACTTTTCAATCAACAGTAAATAAATTCACCCAACTGGTTTTTCGCAAGGAAGAGACTGAGGTTTGTTTCGTAAATAGAGCAAAAGACTGAGATTCCTATGAGCATGATTCGGACACAAAAATTGTCATTGACTTTGTCAACTAACTTCTCTTGAACTCATTTGGAAAATAAGAGGCTACAGTAAACTCATGTCCTGTTCCAAAACTCAGGGATTCTATCATCCAGTCCATATTTCCCCACGAAAAGAGACAATATTGTACCATCTCTTTAAGTATCCATTTTCTCTCTCAAAGACGGGGCAATAATATTTCTCGTTGGCCAAGTGAACAGTATTTCGGCAAAAGTGAGTCTCAGAATATTCCCAAGAATAGACAGTCTAATTTCAATTCATTCCACAAAAGCTTGTGTGCATACTGTGCCGGACATTATACTACGGAGCTTCTAAAATAAATTACCAACAATAAATACAAAGTTAATTACCAATAAACCCTGTGTCTTCCCAAATTTCCTCTTGCTCATTGATTTGGGATCCGTGCAGCACTGTGGACGTAGGTCTCAGACTCATTTCAGTTGACACTAGCCATTGTAGTTTCCATGGCATCAATCTTTATGCATTTCATTGAAAGAACTGTATCTTGTCCCTGAATTCTCTGAGATATTCTCCCATTCCTCCAGAGGCCTTATGTGATTAATCATTTCCTTCATTCTCTTTTTCCAGTGTGCCTTCTGGGACCTCTGTGGAAATGGGAATTATATCAGTTAGAATTTGATCAGGGATCAGGGAAGATGATCACTAGGAGTGACTTAGAATAAAAGATTGACTATGGGGATTGGGTCTTTTGCAATCAAAGAAGCCAGTTAAGCAGTCTGTGTAAACCTGTGTCTTCTGCATCTGGTGCTGAGACTGCAGTCAGCAGGGCCAGTGATTGAAAAGGGAGGACAGGTGTGATGTGGGAGAGACAAAGGACAAAGGACAACCCGTGAGGGCAAAATGGCACTGTGTGTCTCTTTCTCACTAAAAGCTGGTTTTCCTTAGCATACAGGAAGACTTCCTATGCACACACATGGCCTGGGATTTGTAGAGAATGAAGGAAGCTCTCCAGTGGGAGATGGCATCGTCCTCAAACCAATAAAATGAGCCAGTGGATAACTGATGACGTGTGAGCTCCATAACTGCATTTGCCCTACGCTGACCTTCACAGCACAAAACTGGCCACTATGTCACTTCTACCTGAAAAATCCCATGCAAATTTCTCTCATGGACAATTCTAACCAAGAAACTTGAAAGGAAGGAAATTGTGGGGAATCCAGTTCTCGCTTAGCTACCGTTGACACAGAACAAAGCCATCATAAGAATCAAAACACAACCGGACAGCTCTTAGGAACTTTTTCTCTTTTATTCTTCAGAGCCTTTTCAAGTACTCACCCCCAAGGTCCCCTCTGTTGTACTTGATTCTGTCATCAGGCAAGGGATTTAAAAAAAAGCGACAGAAAAAGAATCTTCAAAAATCCTTACAGAGGAAACTCTAAAACTTTTTTTAAAACATAAAATAAAACTAACTAAATAAAGAGCATACTATGTTTGTATTAAAAGTTAATAAGAAAGGAAGTTAGGCCCAAATTAATCTAAGAATTCAATAAGATTCCAGACAAAACCTAATCAACTTGTTCCGTAAAACCTATACATCACATGAAAGATTAAAGAGTGAAGAATGGCCAGGAGAATTATGAAGAATAAGGTAGAAGGACTTATTCTACAAGATATCAACACCTATGGGTGGTTGCCAGAGATGGGGGGTTGAGGGGTGGGCAGAATCGGTGGAGGGAGTCAAAAGGTACAAACTTCCAGTTATAAAATAAATAACTCATGGAGATGTCAAAAAAAAACCCCAACCCTAAGAATATGAAAATGAATATATGTATATTCATGTATGACTGAAAAATTGTGCTGTACACCAGAAATTGACACAACATTGTAAACTGACTATAACTCAACAAAGTTAAAAAAAAAAAATCAACCCTATAATAAAGACATAATTTTTTTTTAAAGACATAATCTTGAACACCAGAGTAATACTGTAGGGATTGTCAAGGCTGCCAGTGAACCAAACAGAGAGGTAGGTGCAGTCACAAAAAATATGGTCAACGTGACACAACAAAAATTGTGTAGCAAAAAATAGATTATTGAAAAATTAATATTAGAATAATCAATAACCCATACTTGAAAAAAATTATCACAGGCCCCTATTTTATATCATGTAAAAAAAGAAAAAGCCAGGTAGATCAAAGACATAAATGCAAAAAGCAAAATTTTAACATTTTTAGAAGAGAACGTTGGAGAATTTTTTGGTAACACTGGACGTAAACCTTAAGGGGAAAAAACCAATAATTTTGACAGTATTATAACTTAAAAATTCTGTCAAACAAGACACCATGAATAAAGTGAAAAACAAGCCACCTCATAAAGAATAAAATTACAATAACCATAACTGCCACAGAGCTAATATTTTAAATATGTAAAGAACTCCTAAGACACAATAAGAAAATTAAAAGCAGCTTAACAGAAAAATGGGCAAAAGATACCATGAGCAATTTGCAAAAGAGAAAACTCAAGTGGTCAATAAGCACAAGAAAAGAAACTCAACCGCTCTACCAAGAGAAATGCAAATTAAAACAACAGTTAGATCATTCATATTCATCAAGCTAAAAATTTTTTTGAAGTCTACAAAAACAAGTAGTGGTGAGAATGTGGAGAATTAAGATCTTATATACTACTAACATCTCTCTACTCCAAGTTATAAGCAATCTACTCTAGAAAACCACTTGTGTATGTACAATGAGAAACATACAAGAATATTCATTGCAGCATTGATGTAACACTGAAAACTGCTAACAGTGTAAGTGCCCATCAATAGGTAACTAAATAAATATAAATTGAGGTAGGTATACTCATCCAATAAAAAATACTCAGTAGTTAAAATGAATGTACTCAAGTTACATAAACCAACATGAATAAATATAAAATATAATCTTGAACAGAAAAAACAATTTGCAGAATAATATTTACAGTGTGACACCATCTAAAGTTTAGAAATAGGCAAAACACTAGCATATATTATAGTGTAGAGTAAACGTATAAAGGCAAGCGTGACAATGATATGTACTAACACAAAGGACACCACTGGGGAGAAAAAGAAGGGGATTTTACCATGAAGAGTACAAAGTGGGCTCAACTATATATGTTAATGTTTAATCCACTTACAAAAATCTAAAGCAAATATGGCCAAATGTTAAGATTTGACAAGTTGGGGGATGAGTACCTTGTTTTTATTTATTTTTTAAATATATTATTTTAATTGAAGTGTAGTTAACTTAAAATGTGTTAGTTTCAGGAGTGCAGCAAAGTGATTAGGTTATATATATACACATATATATTCTTTCTCAGATTCTTTTCCACTACAGGTTATTACAAGATATTGAATATAGTTCCCTGTGCTATATAGTAGGAACTTGCTGCTTATCTATTTTATATATGGTAGTGTGTATATGTTAATCCAAACCTCCTAATTTATCCCTTCCACCCCCAAAACAACTGAAAAGGCAGACTTTCTATAGTTCTTATCCTTTCTTCTCTTTTCCTCAAGTTCTCTTAACGCCTACTGCCTTCCTCCATATGGAAGTAGAGACACAACTGTAAGTGGGGAGGGCATAACTCAGTGGCAGAGCATGTGCACAAGGCCCTGGGTTCCATTCTCAGTACCTCCATTAAATAAATAAACCTAATTACTCCCCCCCCCCAAAACAAACAAAAGACACAATTGTAAAGAGACAAAAATGCCAGGTGATCCTATGCTACATATCTTTAATGCAGGTAAACAAAGACTCTCTTAACAGTTTGAAAATCATGGGCAAGAAATTACTGGCCTGGCCTGGGTCACGCCTCCCCCTGGCCCAACTGGTGATGTATGCACATGGTGGAATACATAAAAAGTAAGCATTCTGTATCATGACATTGATCTGACTACTGTGATAGAGATCCAAAATAACAATGAGTTAAGTGAGATAGGAATTAATTTCTCTCATGTAAATACCCAGGCATAAATACAGTATTGAAAATATATGTTAAAATGCAATCTACAGATTTAACATGATCTCTATCAAATTACTCAGGACATTTTTCACAGAATCAGAACACAAGTAATCCTAAAATTTATATGGAATCACAAAAGACTCAGAATTGCCAAAGCATTACTGAAGAAAAAGAATGAAGCAGGAGGAATAACCCTCCCAGACTTCAGACAGTAATACAGAGCTACAGTCATCAAAACAGTGTGGTACTGGTATAAAAACAGCTATACAGATCAATGGAACAGAACAGAGAGCCCAGAAATAAATGCACAAACTTTTGGTCAATTCATCTTTGACAAAGGAGGCAAGAACATACAATGGAGTAAAGACAGCCTCTTCAGCAAATGGTGTTGGAAACACTGGACAGCTGCATGTAAATCAGTGAAGCTAGAATACACAAAAATAAACTCAAATTGGCTTAAAGACTTAAACATAAGACAAGACATTATGAACCTCTTAGAAGAAACCATAGGCAAAACATTATCTGACATACATCTCAGCATTGTTGTCCTTGGGCAGTCTACCCAAGCAATAGAAATAAAAGCAAAAATAAACAAATGGGACCTAATTACACTTATAAGCTTTTGCACAGCAAAGGAAATCATAAGCAAACCAAAGAGACAACCTACAGAATGGGAGAAAAAATTTGCTAAAGATGAGACTGACAAGGGCTTGATTTCTAGAATATATAAACAGCCCATATGAATTAATAAGAAAAAAACCCAAACAACCCAATCCAAAGATGCACAGAAGACCTAAACAAGCAATTCTCCAAAGAAGGTATACGAATGGCCAGAAGGCACATGAAAAAATGGTCAGTGTTGCTAATTATCAGAGAAATGCAAATCAAAACTACAATGAGTTATCACCTCACAGTAGTCAGAATGGGTATCGTTAAAAAGTCCACAAATGATAAATGCTGGAGAGGATGTGCAGAGAAGTGAACTCTCCTACAGTGTTGGGGAGGAAAGTAGTTTGGTGTAGCCATTAAGGAAAATAGTATGAAGAGTCCTTAAAAAACTAAAAATAGACTTACCATATGATCCAACAATCCAACTCCTGGGCATATATTCAGAGGGAACTTCAATTCAAAAAGATACATGCACCCCAATGTTCAGTAACAGCACTATTTACAACAGCCAAGACATGGAAACAACTTAGATGTCCTTAAACAGATTAACAGATAAAGAAGCTCTGGTATATTTATATAATGGAATACTACTCAGCCATTTAAAAGAATAAAGTAATGCCATTTGCTGCAACATGATGGACCTAGAGATGGTCATTCTAAGTGAAGTAAGCCAGAAAGAGAAAGAAAAATACCATATAATATGACTTATATGTAGAATTTAAAAAAAGACACAAATGAACTTATTTGCAAAACAGAAACAGACTCACAGACATAGAAAACAAACTCATGGTTACTAGGATGGGGAAAAGGGTGGGAAGGGATAAATTGGGAATTTGAGATTTGCAGATACTAACCACTATATATAAAACAGGTAAACAACAAGTTATACTGTAGAGCACAGAGAGCTATATTCAGTATCTTGTAGTAACCTGTAATGGAAAAGAATATGAAAACAAATATATGTATGTATATGTATGACTGAAATATTATGCTGTATACCAGAAATTGACACAACATAGTAAACTGATTATACTTCAGTAAAAAAGCTAGTCAATCATTAAAATAGAATAATAAGGAACTGATATGAACCAACATAGCAGCTAAATATATAATGTAGATGATAGGCTTGTAATGAGAAAATAATAAAAATACAATTATAGAGGGAGATTTTAATTGTCTAACATCAATGACAGTTAAACATAGTATATAAAGTCATGGAGATCTCAAATATTCATAATGCAGAATTTTATTTCAGATATTTCTATTCTAGCATAATGGCTACCCATGTTCATGTATAGAAATTGAGCATTCTGGGTCATGGAGAAAGTTTTCATTAAAAACAATAAAGGAAAACATTTTATGGGCTATATTTTCTTTCCACAATTGAACAGTAGCAGCTTAAGTGTTTTCTTATAAGTAGTCCCCAGTCACCTATAAAGTAAACAAATATCCACAAACAAGAACTTGGACAAAAAGAAAGAGAAAATGTAAAGAGAGTGCTCTGTACGCTATAAAAGTGCATAGCAAATACTAGTAATTTTTGTTAGTTGCCTATTTTAAAAATAATAAAGAAAATGCCAACTTGTCTAAATCTTTGCGATAAGTCAAAGCAGTATTTGGAGGAAAATGTATAATTTTAAATATCATAGTATTTCTTGAGAGAGAGAAAAAAAAGATTATATAAAAAGCAACAACAAAATCCCCAGAAGTAAATAGAAGAATGGGAATAATTAAAACCAAAACAAAATTAATTAGAAAATAAAAACAATCTGATTATGCAAACATATGAAACAGATAAGCCTCTGGCAAATCTAATCAAGTAAGAAAATACACACAAAATATTAGAAATAAGGAGGTAAGTAATATACAAACATGCCAAAGTTTTCTCTATCCTAAAGAAAAAACCCTTTCTTTTACTATAGTTCTCTTTCTCTCTCCTTTTGGAAAAGCCCTGTCAAAACAACAATTTCTTTTGGAAATAATGTATGCTTTCTGATTATAAAAGCAATACAAGACTTACATTTCTGGTAGTATAGCAAACTAGGCAGTGGAGGGCTGAACAACCTATTAAAATCAGCTGAAGTTAATGGATTTTTAAAAGTCTCAAATGTACTCAAAAGCTGACAAGAAATAAAAGATTACTTAATATATTGCATGCATTCTAAGGCGTCTTTTGTTGAAAAAAATACCATTACTTTATTGTTGTTGGTTTTTTTGGGGGGGGGTACTTAGGTCTATTTATTTATTTATTTGTTGTTAATCTAGGTAGTGGCGATTGAACCCAGGACCTCATGCATGCTAGGCATGCACTCTACCACCCCCCTCAAAATAACATTACTCTATTTACTACTAAGAAAGAAAAAATGCTGTCAATCTATGACATAATGCTTTCATACAATTGAAAACTTTTATTTTATATTAACTAAAGGAGATCTTTAGACTTAGTCATCTATTTTTATCACATATTACTCTTAGGTATACATAAAAAATAAAATACAAGTGAAAGAAATCACTTAAGGTATGCCCCAAACTTCCCATTTAATTTACTTTTCTACACAATCAATGCTCTGTGACATCAAGTACCTTGGTGATATATTACTTCATAAAATAATCTTAAAAGAATGAAAAACCATTGATGCTGGTCTCTTAAGCTTGACTTTGCAATTGTGTTATACTAACTTACTTTGGGCTCATGTTTCAGGAATGTTGCTGACTATGTCTGATTCACTATGAGGATAGCTTCTCTCTACAGACATTTGATCCCTAGGGGTTAAGATATGCTCCAGTATCAGCCTCAAGATTATATTCCAAGCCACTGATGTACATCCTGCAAATTCTGATGAATTTCTGATATTCATACACACATAAAAAAATGTGTTTGCCTATGTTATGCCTGACCCTGGCTGACCATGATGGTAGGATGCCATCAACTTAAGAGGCATTCTAATTTCAGAAATTTTAAAATGTGAAAGAATGTATATTTTGAATAATGAAATATGATTAAAGTGGGAGTGAAGTGACATATGGAAGACATCTACCTAAACTGGAAGAGCTTAAGGTTCAATTATGTTAGCTTTGTATGGCATGCAAGCTAGAAATCCAAACACAGGTACATCTGAAACAGGGAATCTTAAAGGAGATTCTTCTTCCCCTAACTGCTCCCTCCCTCTGCCCCCAACCTCAGCCTAATACTGAGTCCTTAAAGTGTTACACTCTCAGTGTGAGGCAAATCAGAAATCATCCATTTCCCTACCACAACCATGATCACCAGGGGACTACAACAAAAATTGCTCATCTCAAAATCTTGTGTAAGTTGGGAAGAAGAGATTATATCCTCTAGAACCTGTAACCACAAGATAGCTTTAATGTAGGTTTGCAGCTCAAACACCTACAACCTGGATACTTAAAAAAATTTAAAGCTAAGTAATAGGTTTAAAATAGTCCTAGTACAATGATGCCCTCAGGTGCCCAAAAGAAGCAAAAGCAAATCCCTTTGAAGGAACTCATTTTCATACTAGGCTTTAAAGACTTCCTAAAGAGAATGTTTAAAAAAAAATTTCAACTCATAGTAAAACAACAAAATAAAACAAAAAACAAATCACAAAACCACCAGGAAACAAAGCACCATGAGCAAGAGCCAGCAGAAATGACAGAAAAATCAGAACTGCAAAGCTGGAATTACTAGACACCAAACAGGAAATATTTCAAGTGCATTTAATAAATTTCTAGAAATAAAAAGGTTGAAAATATGATTAAAAGTCAACATATCTGAAAAGAAACCAAGAAGAAGGAATGACTATGAACCTGAAGTTCTATCACATCTTTTTGAAATGAAGGCTAGAGAGGCTCTCCTGTCAGCGAGGTCAGACCAGCATGGGTTGTGAGCCACCACAGAGGCTCCCAGTCACAGACCTTGAGCTAGAGCAACCTAGAAAATGAACTTTTCGAAACAGTGAAAATTTTGAGGGTAGTAACACCAGACCATTCTTTCATGAGCACAATATGGCCCAGCAGCCTCACCTGGGTCCCTGGTACCAGAATCCCACCTATAATCCATTCTCCATTCCTGAGGCAGGTTTCACAAATCCTGTGGTGCTCAGTGAGTATCCTGGCTTCCTCATCCCTCAATCCCCTTTGCCCACCAATCTTAACTGAAGACCTATAGTCCCTGTGTTTTATAACATGGCACCATTCCAACAATATGGTGGCTACTGGGAAAACATGCAAACAAAAAACACACAAACTGAAACTGAACCTCAACAGGCTGAAAACTTGAATGAAAAATAAGACATGCACTCAGAAGGTGATAACCATGATGTAGGAAGGGTGACCAGCATCCCCACGAATACACTGAAGGAAACTATGAGTTTGTATGATGTGGCTTATAGTAAAGTCATGCCAGAGGACATGGTGCAGCACAATGGGATTTCACAGAGTTCCTGTGACAGTATAGGTGTGCTCTATAACTCTCATGAGGGTGGAGACCACATGAAATTAGGTGAAGAAAAGAAGGGATATGCAGCTGTTTCCCAAAACCCACTACCTCCAAATGCAGTAAAAGACAGAGATGAGATCCAGAATACCCTGAACTCAAAATTGTACCAGTCCACTGGAGATATCAACAAGCTTCATGAGGAAAGGCCACTCTGCACCAGCATGAAAGCAGTTAAGGACCCGAGCCTGCATTTAGAATCTCAGGAACCCCTTCCTGTAGGGGAATGTATGTCTAAGGACAGTAGTGGGAGCTATGGCTCTCCTGAGAATGTGGTTGAAAAGGAAGAGGTAGAGAGCAATAGCCACCCTAAGGGGGGTTTTCCCTCCCCTACCAGGCTGGCCCAGGTCAACAAAATAGATGAGGCCCACCCCCGGGTGACATGAGTCAGTGCTGTGATGCACAGTCTGGGAAATCCCCTGAACCTTCATCAGAATACAGTCAAGTACCAGGGTGCCCATGGTAGAAGTATAGGGACCTCTTGCAATCTGATGACGATTATTCTGGTAGCTATGAGAGGTATGATTATTCCCCGATAATGTCCCCCCATGACCCCCCTGCTGAACAAAGTTGATAAGGGCATGCAGCTCAAGAACTCCCCCCAGCAAATGCCTTCCAGAGGTGAACCTCAGCCCCTGTGAGGGGTGTAATTATTCCTCCCTGCCCCCCGCACTGTACAAAGTAGATGAGTGTATATATACAGTGTGGTATGAGAAAGGGAGCAGAGAAGATGGGGAGCCGGAAGCAGGATGAAGATGAAGATGATGTTGAGAACGACAGCTCTGAGGGGCACGGTCCCTCCCCTACCTGGTGGGCCCAGTTCACAGAGTAGATGAGGGTATACAGTGCGATAGGAGTTGGTATGAAGCACAGCTGGAGGAATCCCCCCAGTAAATGCCCTCCAGAGGTGAAGAGACATCACCAGACCACAAAACCAAGGGGTCATGGAAAAGAACATCACGAATAGGAAATTAAGTGCGGGTAAATATGAAATGATCACGAATAATGAGACTAGGAAGGTGTATAATGAGAACCTCAAAAGGTATGCAAAGATTAAAAAGACTGTGAAAGGCGGGAAGCCGAAAGACATGAGCAGCTTCTCAAACAGACAGTGTAGTCGTTGAAGAAAAGTGCTGCCTTGAACATTGTGCTTCCTGAGGTTTCAGAAGACTGAGTTGGAAGAGGAAGTTGAAGATGAAATGGATAAGGCAGAATGCCTCCTTGAAGAAGTGAGTCCACAGGGCCCTCTGACATCTTTCCCAAGGAAGGTTTCACTGGGAAGCTGAAAGGATAATCAGCCACCAGAGAGCTCTGTCCCTCCCCAGCTTACTGTCTGGTTCACCAGAAATAAGTACAAGTTAAAGCATTGTAAATATGAGCACATCTCTGTGCTTTACCAGTTCTAACGACACCAGTGGAAACGGGTGGCAGGCTCCAAAGCAAACACACCTTGGCCATGCAAGAGGGATCGGAGTCCAAGACAGCCTCTCACAAATCACTGGAACGAATTATTTTTACTGAAGCATATACTGCACAGGCAGCTGTGAGGGGTGTATGAGGGTCCTGTCGAAGACCACTGTCCCAGGACGCAGGAGCCCTGGGGTCACAGCACTGCTCTGCCTCTTACCTTGGACCACTTACTAACACATGAAAGGGGGCTTCTTCATCTGTAGAACAGAGACCACGCCCTGACTTTAACAGTGCTGTGGTGAGAACCAGTTAACTAAAAGAAGTGAACTCGTTTGTAAAAGCAAAACAAAACAAAACAAACCAGACATTTTTCAAACAAAAATCTTCATTAAAGAAAATTCTAGGATGTGTACTTTAGGCAGAAAGTGATCACAGACGGATAGTGTAAGACGAAAGAAAATAATGAGGAACAAAATGGTAAATACGTAGGTAAATCCAAACATTGGCCACATAAAACTAATAATAACAAGGCCTTGTGAAATAAGAAAAATGTGATAAAATCAAAACACATGACAACATTAGCATATGAATTCAGAAGGAAATGGTCGGAGTTGAAATGTTCTAAGTTCTTTTCATTGCTGGAGAGGAGGTTAAAGATTCTGAATCACTGTAAATTTTTCATTTATCTCTTCATATTACTTTCCTTTAAATTCTTGAGTATATTTAAAATAGCTTTTAAATTTTGTGCTACTAATTCCATCACCCCTGTCATTTCTGGATCTGTTTCTGTTGACCAGCTTTTCTCCTGGTATGGGTCACATTTTCCTTCTTCTTTGAGGCACTACTAGTTTTTAATTGAATGCTGAACATAGTGACTGTTTCAATGTTGAGTGATGGATTTTTTTTTTTTTGCCTTCTTTTAAAGAGTGTTGAATTTTCTTTTAGCTGACAGTTAAATTTCTGGATCCTTCCAAGATTTGTATTCAAGCATCATTAGAATGGGTCTACAGTAGCCATTATTCTAGGACTAGTTTAGTTCTACTAATAAGGCTTGACTATTCTGGAGTCTCTACTGAATATTCCAAGTGTTTAAAAAGTTCTCTCCTGTCTGGCTGATTGGAATTCAAATGTCTCCCAACTCTATGTATTCTCTAGAATTGTTCACCTTATTGTCCCTCATTATTTCTTTGCCCAGCCTCAAGGAGTTTTACCCTATGCATGCATAGATTGGTATTCATTAAAAAAAAAAAAAAAATCAAGGGGCCGTACCCAGATTTCCAGAACCCTTTCTCTATGTAGCTAGCTCTTCTCTGGTATCTGCTACATGAGTTTTAACTGCCTCAGCTTCTCCAAACTCTAATCTCTGTCTCCTCAACTCAGTAAGTCCACTGTACTCTGGGTGGGTTCTCCCTCTCTATGCCATGTTCCAGAAAATGCCTCCAAATTGAAAGTCAGAATGATCACAGGACTCACCTTGTTTGATTCCACTCTTTCAGGGATCCTAATCCTTTGCTGCCTGTTGTTACTAAAATAATGAAAATAGTTATTTCATGTGCTTTGTCTAGTTTTCCAGTCGTTTGTGGTATATGTAGGGAAGGGGCAATTATAGTCCCAGGTACTCTGCCTTGGCCAGAACATGATTCACTTTAGACAATGAGAAATTAGGCATCATGTTAAAATTTCTAGAATAATTTCTAAAAACATAAGAATAGGTAGTACATGCTTGCAGTAGACTGCAAAAATGGCCACAAATTCTTTCCATCCTAAAAGGAGGCCAAGCTTAAATCTATGTTGGCCATGTGATTTGCTTTTGACTTTAGCAAATGAGAAACAAGCGAAGCAATGAAGTGTTTGTGTAGTGGAACTCACTTGCTTGGTGCTCTTAGAACTTCCAGCTGCCACTGAAAGAAGTCCAAGCTAGACTGAAGAATGACAAGAGACCCCTGGCCCTGTCAAGAGTCACCCCTATTTCTCTGGCCAACAGTCTGCCAACCACCAGACGTATAAGTGAGGTTATCCTAGATCATCCAACTCCAACCAGTCTAGGAAATGGCCACAGATTCAGAGATCCACTGAGCTGACCTAGATCAGAGCATTCCTCAGATGGTCTAGGAGTTGCGAGCCAAACAAATGGTTATTGTTTTAAACCACTGAGTTTTTTGTTTTTGCTTGTTCTTTGAAGAGGAGAGAGACTGTTGTATAGCAAGAGCTATCTATATATAAACCTCAAGAATTAGAGGTAAAAACTAGAATGAAAAGAAAAAGGAGACAAGAAAGGCAGGGGACAAAAACAAACAAAAGACAGGACAAAAAGAAAGCATAAGATGAAAGGAACAAAGTTCTAATTACAGCTTTAATAATTATAGTGACTATAAAAAAAAGTAAATGGACTAAAATGTACAGCTAAAACAAAGATTGACAGACTGAATTTTTTAAAAAAGATAAGTGTATGCTAGAGATACACCTAAAATAAGATGTTTAAGTCACAAGCGAAAGGATGAAATTAACAAATATACTTTTAAAAATAACTCATGAGTAAAAAATCATAATTAGAAACATATTTAGAAGAACACTAGCATAAAGACTATATCAGAACTTATTGTGTGCAGCTAAAGAAGTACTTAGAAGAAAATTTTTAGTTTTAAGTGCTTATCAAAGAAATGAAAAAACTAACAATTAGTGAGTGAAACACTCATGTTAAGGAGTTGGATAAAGAAGACCAAAATAAACCCAAAGAAAACTGAAGGGGGTGGGGTACAGTATAGCTCAGTGACGGAGTGCATGCTTAGCATGCACAAGGTCCTGGGTTCCATTTCCAGTACCTCCATTTGAAAAATAATAACTAAATTTAAAATAATAATAATAAATAAGTAAATGTAATTACCTCCCTCCAAACAAACCAAAAAAGAAAACTCAAGGAAGAAAATAATAAAGATGAGAATGGAAATCCACAAATGTGATATAAACACATAATAGAGAGACTCAGCAAAACCAAAATTGCTAATCAAACTGACCAACTACTGATGAAATTGATCAAGAAAAAAACAGCAGTGGCAGAAATAATCAATAATACAAATGAGATGGTATATAACTATAAATGCTACAGACATTCAAATATAACAACAATTTAATGCAACAGGTTTAAAAAGTTAGATGAAATGGACCAATTCCTTGAAAATATAATTCCTGTAGTTTTCTTTGTTAGAAGGTTTTAAACTAGAGTTTGTCTTCAATGAGTATAAGATTATGTAAGTATCCTACTTCTTCTTGAGTCAGTGTCAGTAAATTATATTTCCTATAAATTTGTCCACTACCAAAGAATTTATTCCCTATTTTAAAAAGTTTCTATGAATTATTAAAAACAATTAAATCAATATAAAATCAGTCAAAGAATATTAACAGGCAGTTTTCAGAAGAAATATAAATATACAATAAAACTAGAAACTAGTATACTATACTAACAATTTCTGGTAGACTGCAAAGCATAGTACAAATAATGGATGTTACTAATACATTACATAATTTATGATGCCACAACTATTCTTTCCTCGTTTAATATGGATGAAAACTGTTAACTGTTCAGTTTTCCCAACACCATTTATAAAAGAAACTTTCTTTTCCCCATTGTATATTTTTGCCTCCTTTGTCATAGGTTAATTGCACATATAAGTGTAGGTTTATTTCTGGGCTCTTTATTCTGTTCCATTGTTCTATGTGTCTGTTTTTGTGACAGTACCATACAGGTTTGATGACTGTAGCTTTGTAGTATGGTTTGACATCAGGGAGCAAGATTCTTTCAGCTTTGTTTTTCTCAAGATTGCATTGGCTATTTAGGGTCTTTATGATTCCATACAAATATTAGAATTTTTTTTTTCTGATTTGGTGAAAAATGACATTGGTATTTTGACAGGGATTGCACTGTATGCATAGATTGCCTTGTGTAGTATGGTTATTTTAACAATATTGATTCTTCTGATCAATCTTTCCATTCACTTCTGTCATTTTCAGTTTCTTTCATCAGTGTCATAGTTTTCCAAGTATAGGTCTTTTATTCTTTTTGATGCAATTGTAAATATTTTCTTAATTTGCCTTTCTGATAATTTGTTGTTAGTGTATAGAAATGCAACAGATTTCTGTATATTAATTTTATATCCTGTAACACTGATAAGCTCTAGCAGTTTTTCGGTGGCATGTCTAGGATTTTCTATGTAAAGTAGCACGTCATCTGCAAACAGTGACAGTTTTACTTCTTCCTTTTTTCTTTAGATTCCTTTTTTTTTCCTCATCTGATTGCTGTGGCTAGGACTTCCAAGATTGTGCATAATAAAAGTGATGAGAATGGGCGTACTTGTCTTGTTCGTAATCTCAGAGGAACAAGATACTCAGCTTTTCACTCAGCTTTTGAGTATGATGTTAGTCATATATGGCCTTTATTATGTTGAGGCCTATTTCCTCTATACCCCCTTTCTGGAGAGTTTTTCTTTCTTTAATCATAAACAGATGTTGAATTTTGTCAAAAGCTCTTTCTGCATCTGCTGAGATGATCAAATTATTTGTATTCTTCAATTTGTTAATATGGTGTATCACATTGATTGATTTGAAGATAATTGAACCATCCTTGAATCTCTGGGATAAATACTACTTGATTATGGTGTATGATCATGTTTATTTCCCTCTCCCCATCCTATTTCAGGTAAGCTTCAGCAGGTTTGTCTTTCAAGGTATTTGTCTGTTTCATCTAATTGTCAAATTTATTATTCATAGTATGCTTACTGTCTTTTTAATATATGTAATATCTATAGTTATGTCATTTCTCTCATTCCTGATTTTGGTAAATTCTGTCATCTCTCTTTTTTTCCGATCATTCTAGCTACAGATTTAGCAATTTCATTGATTTCCACTCTCATCTTTATTATTTCCTTTCTTCTGCTTACTAATTTTAGTTTCATTTACTTTTATTTTTTAGTTTAAGGTGGACACTCAGGTCACTGATTTGAGATCTTCTTTTCAAGAACAGGCACTTACAGTATAAATTTTCATCCAAGTTCTGCTTTAGCTGTGTCCTTCCAATTCTCATATGTCATGTTTTCACTTTTCATTCAGTTCAGAATCCTAATTGCCCTTTTGGTTTCTTTGTTATTTCATGGGCAATGTAGTGTATTTGGTTCCCAAGTATTTGGAGATTTCCCAGAGACTATTCTGTTACCAATTTCTGATTTAATTTTATTGACAAAAAACCAAACTTTGTATGATTTTAATCCTTTTAAATGTATTGATACTTGTTGCCCAGAATATGACCTATCTTGATAAAGGTCCCTGTACAGTTGGAAAAGCTGTTTCCTGCTACTACTGAGTACTATATAAATATCAATTACATTAAATTTGTTGATAGTGTGGTTCAAATTTTTTAATATCTTTTTATTGAGATATAGCTGACATAACATATTAGTTTCATATGCATTAATTTTCTGTTTTATCTATTATTGCGAGGTGTTGAAATCTCTGATGATTATTGTGAAAATTGTGTCTCATCACAGTTTTGTGTTTTTGCATGTATTTTGAAGCTCTATTGCTAGGCACATAGACATGTAGGACTGTTAGGCCTCTTATTGAGTTGATCCTCTGATCCTTATAACGTGATCAAATTTTCCCTCATAATAAGCTTTGCTCTGAAATCTAGTTTGCTAGTTATATAGCTTCTCCAGCTTTCTTTATATTAGAGGTAGGGAGGTTTTTGTTTTTGTTTTTTGTTTTTTTACCTTTTTACATTCAATCTATTTGAGTCATTTATTAAAGTGGTTTTCTGATAAGCAGCATATAGTTGTGTCTTGCTTTTATACCCACCTTGATGTTAATTGGGGTGTTTGGGCAATTTTTATTAAGTGTAATTATTGGTTGGTTTTAAATGCATCATCTTGCTATTTGTCTTCAGCTTGTCCCAGCTCTTCTTTGTTCACTTTTCCCTCTGTCTTCTTTTAGACCGAGAATTTTTAATGATTCTATTATATGTCCTCTGTTAGCTTATCAGTTTTAAAATTTCTGTGACTACTTTAGGATTTATCATATACAGCAATCTTCTTTAAGTTATTATGTACTACATTCCACTAATACACCACTTTATGTGGAGGGTAAGAATCTTAGACTAGGAAGACTCCCTTTGCCCCTTCCTGGCCTTTGTCATAGTGTCACACATTTTTACTTCCACATTTTTTATTTCACACCTTACTTTCCTTTCCCCTTCCTGGCCTTTGTCCTACTGGTGCCATATCTTTTTACTCCTATATAGATTGTTTATAAACCCCATGGTTAATTTTATTATTTTTGCCTTTTAAGCAGTACAGTTGACCCTTGAACAACGTAGGGGTTAGGATGCTGACCCCCTGCACAGTCAAAAATTCAAAGATAACTTTGTATCTGTGGTTCCGCATCTGCAGAGTTACTCAACTGAGAATTATGCAGTACTGTAGTAAGATAATTTCAAGACTCTGGTAAATTCTTGGCAAAAAGCAGGTGCTTAAAGAACACGTGCAGCCACAAGCATGCAAGTATGTATTTATTGGACAAAAATCCATATATAAGTGGACCCACAAAGTTCAAACCCATGTTGTTAAAGAGTCAGCTGTAATTAACTTTTAAAGAAAATACTTACTCTTTATTTCCTTGTATAGCTCCAGATTTTCATCTGGTATCTTGTCCCTTAACCATGAAGGAATTCTTTTAATACTTAATAGTAGTAGTCTGCTGGTGGTGAATTCTTTGAACTTTCCTGTGTCTGAAATAGTCTTTATTTCACCATGGTTTTTGAAAGATATTTTTGCTGGGTATAGAATTTAAGGTTTTTTATTTTTCTTTCAGTACTTTAAAGATGTTACTCTACCATTTTCACTCTTGCATTGTATCTGATAAAAAATACGTTGTATCTTTTGTTTCTCTATTATGTAATGTGTTTTTTGCCCTGACTGCCTTTAATATTTTCTTAATCCTGGTTTGAGGAAGTTGAATATTACGTGCTTTGGTGTAGTTTCATGTTTCCTGTGCTTGATATCCATTGAGATTCTTGGATCCATGGGCTGATAGTTGTCATCAAATTTGAAGATTTTTTCAGCCATTATTTCTTTTCTTTTTTTTTTTTTAACTGATGTTACAATATGTCAGTTTCTAGTATACGGCATAGTGTCTTAGCCATACATATACATGCACATATTCATTTTCACTCTTCATAGATATACAAGATACTAAAGACAGTTCCTTTTTCTATCCTATACTCTGCTGTCCTTTGAGGACTCCAGTTACACATCTCATTTGAAGTTGTCCTGCAGCTCCACAGCTCACTGGAGAGCTGTTCACTTTTTTTTCATACTTTTTTGTTTCATTTGGATTTTGTTTCTATGCTATGTTTTCAAGTTTATTAATCTTTCATTCTGCAATGTTTAATCTTTTATTAATCCTATTTAGTCATCTCAGACACTAGAGTTTGCATCTCTAGAAGTTTGATTTGGGTCTTTTTTTTTTTTGGTTGGGGGAGGTAATTATGTTTGTTTATTTTTAGAGGAGGTACTGGGGATTGAACCCAGGATCTCGTGTATGCTAAGCATGTACTCACCACTGAGCTATACCCTCCCCCCTGGGTCTTCTTTTTTCTTAATATTTCAATGTTCAAGCATTTCTCTAATTCCTTGAACATACAGAACATAGTTATAACTTTTAATGTCCTTGTAAACTAAATTCTACAATTTGCGTTATTTCCAGGTGTATTTCTATTATTTCACTATAGGTTGCATTTTCTTGCTTCTTTGCATGACTAATAATTTCTAATTGAACGTTAGACATTGTGAATTTTACCTTGTTGGGATACAGATATTTTTGTATTCTTGCAATATTCTTAAGCTTTGTCCTGGGATCCATAAAAGTTACTTGGAAATAGTTTGTTCCTGTCAAAGCTTGTGTTTAACTTGTTAGGTGACACCAGAACAATCTTATTCTGGGGCTGATTTTGTCCCCCTAATACAACGTTATTTTGAGTATTCTATCTGATGTCCTGTGAAGTACAAGTTATCTGTTCACTCTGCTCCTTTTTGGTGCTTATTTCCCCTGCCTTGAGCTGTTACATCACAGGCATATGCTGATAATACTCAGCAGAGGACTTGAGGAAGGTCTACATATCTCCAGCTCTCTCTTCTTCAGTACTGTGCCCTAAAAACACTTACCTTGGCCTACCCAGAGTCTTGACTCCATTCCCTCAATCTGAAGACTCTTGGGCTTCACCTGGGTACCTGCACATTGCACCTGAGAGATGTCTCCAGACAATATGTTGGGCTGGTTGTATGGCTCACCTCATTTGGTTTTCCTCCCTCACAGATCACTATCCTGGAATGCCTGATGTCCAATGCCTGAAATTCTGTTTCATATATGTTGTCCAGATTTCTAGTTGTTTCTAGTGAGAAAGCAAATGTGGTCCCCCTTAGTCCATCTTGATCAGAAGCCTAGTGTTTTGTCTTTCTGCAGCTATGATTATGCAACTGCTGTGGCAGGACATAAACCCCTCTGTAAATCTGATATAAGCTACTGACTACATTCCCCTAAAAAATAAGCAAAGTTCTCCCCAACTTAAAATATAATTTTAGGTAGGTTCACTGGCTTATGTATCTACTATGGGAAGGTGGGGGGTGGGGGTGGGGGGCTTCATGGATATGATGTTTAAAATCTTGACTTAGTATCTGTTTTCCTTCTAAATTCTGAGTTATCTTTCTGTTAATTCTGTTTCTTCTCATTTTAATGTTTAATCATTTTTGTTTCATAATTTTATCCTTACTATTTTTTAACCTTCATATTTACTTTTTTTAAATTAGCTTTTTGAATTATAGATTGAAAACAGAAAGATAGTAATATGGTGAAAACTGTGTAGTCAATTCATACTTTAAATAGGCAACAGTTGCTTTTAGCAGTAAACCTTGCCAGCGTCCTACCTCTTGCTCCAGTTGCTCTTGCACTGGCTTTCCAGGCTTCCTTTCTGTATCCCCAGTACTGAACCCTCTAATCTCAATAACTCCATAGAGGTACCACTTTTTCTGTGTTTACAACACTGCTGAGTTATGGGAACAGTGTTTTTTAATTCAAGTCACGTACAGCCTAGGTCAGTGCTGTCCAACAGAAATACAATGCAAGCCATACATGGAGTTTAAAGTTCCCTAGTAGTCAAAAAAAGTAAAAAGTAAAAATTAATTTTAATAATGTATTTTATTTAACCCATTATATCCAAAACATTAACATATGTAATAAATATAAAAACTTACTAAATATTTTACTTCATTTTTTGAATACTTAGTCATCAAAATCTGGTAGGTATTTTACACTCACAGTACATTCAATAGGTATGCAGAAAACAGATTTATCTTCATCAGAAGTATTTAATTTGTATTTAGGTTTCAGTAAATGTTTAACTGAAAAAGTGGGTTTCCATAGCAAAATTGCTTCAAATACACATGAAAGTTTTTCTAAATTAAAAAGCTGGTTTGCAGTAGCCACATTGCAAGTGCTCAGTGGCCACATATGGCTACTGTACTGGACAGCACAGGTCTAGGCTCTTTATGAAGAGCTACATATTATATAACTGCCATGGTATTTATGCTCTTTTTCTACACACACACACACACACACACACACACACACACATACACTCAAAATAAAAACATTGACTAAATCCTTATAAATAGATTTCACAACAGGAAGAGGTATGTCAAGAAGTTCAGCTCAAGAATAGACTCACAACATACTGCTTTTTACTGCCTTTTAAAAAATAAGAGAGGGGATTCTGGCAAGACAGCAGAGTAGGAAGCACCAGGAATCTCTCCCCACTTAGACAACTGCACTGGCAGAATCCCTCTAACATGCCTATCTTAAAATTCTGGGGTCTATCGAAGGCTTGCAAAGTCCAGAGGAAGACTTGGAAGCTAAACTATGGTTAAGTTTGGTAAGTTTCAGCTCTTAGCACAGTATCATCCACATCCCCACCCACATGGCAGGTAGCTGTGCACATGTTCCTGGAGCAGCTTGCACACATCCAGGATGGGCAAAAAGGACCTTGTCCTTCACATACTGGAGAGCTGTGTTCTCATTGGTGATGGCTGCTTCTTATCACAGAGATGCAAAGAGGAGGGCAGCTATTGTTGTTGTACCTCTATACATTGTTGCAAGCCACTTCCCTTCCTGCTGAAGTGACTTACAGGGGATTTAAAGGGCCAGTGCCCTTTTCTCCCTTGCTTTCATTTTTCTCTTTTTTCTCATTTTGGGAGCCAGACATTAAAAGACTAGAACATTCAAAACCAACTACATATATGGGAAAGATTAGAAAGTGCACAGGCTCAAAAAAGACCTGAGAAGACCTTAAGTTTATGCCTCTTGCTGATCCATGGTACAGAGACAACCCATAACAATAAAGTAATAATAATAACAAAAAACCTCGGGTAAGGGGGAGAATTTGATTTCCCAATATAACATTATTAGATTCAAATGTCCAATCTTCAACAAAAAAACCACACAGCACACAAAGAAACAGGAGAATACAGCCCATTCAAAGGAAAAAACTAAATCAGAGGAATTGTCCCAAGGAAGACTTGACTGAAGATCTACTAAACAAAGTCTAAAATATTGTCTTAACAATGCCCAAAGAACTATAAAGATGTGGAGAAAGCCAAAAAATAATATAGAAAACCTAAAAATAAACCAAAAAGAAATTCTACAGCTAACAAGTATAACTGAAAGAAAAAATTCACTAGAGGGATTGAAAGGCAGAATTGAGCAGGCAGAAGAATCGGGAAACTTGAAGAAGATAGGATAATGGGAATTATTGAGTCTGAAGAACATAAAGAAAAAGATTGAAGAAAAGTAAACAGTCTTAGGGACCTGTGACATACCATCTAGTGGACCAACATACATACTGTGGGACTCCCAGAAGAAGAAAGGGGCAGAGAGAATATGTGAAGAAAAAAATGACCGAAAACTTATCAAATTTAATGAAAGACACGAAAATAAATACCCAAGAAGCTCAACAAACTCCAAGTAAGATGATCTCAAAGCAACCCACCCCAAAAAAACCCACCCCAGTGATTTGATAACCAAAGATAAAGAACCTTGAAAGCAACAAGAGAGAAGTGGCTTGTCATATACAAAGGATCCTCAATAAGACAATTAGATTTCTTACCAAAAGCTTTCGAGGCCTGAAAGCAATGGGACTGACATATTCAAAGTGCGAAAAGTAACAACTGTCAACTGAGGATCCTATATCTGGCAAAACTATCCTTCAAGAGTGAGAGAGAAATTAAGACATTCCTAGATAAACAAAAGCTGAGAAAGTTCATTACCATTAAGCATGCCCTACAAGAATGCTCAAGGGTGAAATAAAAGGACACTAGACAGTAGCTCAAAACCATATGAAGAAATAGATCTCAACAAAGATAAATACACAAGAAGACGGGAGGGTATAGCTCAAGTGGTAGAGCACATGCTTAGCATACACAAGGTCCTGGGTTCAATCCCAAGTATCTCCTCTAAAAATGAAGAAGTAAGTAAACCTAATTACATCCCCCCAAAAAAATTTAAAAAATTTTTTCAAGTGTAAAAAAAGATAAATTCATATGAGAAAGTATAAAAGCAAGAATTATTTTAACAACAGTTTGTAACAAAAGTTTTCTATATGATTTAAGAGATTAACATATTTTTAAAAGATTACTAGTCTAAACACTAGGATTGTTGTGACTTTGGTTAGTAACTCCCAATGTTATTTTCTACATAATTTAAGGAATGGATGCATTTAAAGAATTATTAGCTTATGTTTTGGGGCATACAGTGTATAAAAGATTCAATTTTGTGAAATTAACAACTGAAAGCAGGGGGACAGAGTCACAAAGTAGCAGAGTTTTTGTATGTTATTGAAATTAAGTTGGTATAAATTCAAATTAGAGCATTACAACTACTGAATGTTAAATGTAATAATACCCATAGTAACCAGAAAGATGATACCTATAGAATATACACAAAAGAAAATAAGAAATTTAAAATTTTCACTACCAAAATATCAACTAAATGCAGAAGACAGGAATGCTAGAAATTAGGGATAAAAAAACTATAATGCATATAAAACAAATAGCAAAATGACAGAAGGCCCTTATTACCAGTAATTACTTTAAATGTAAATGGATTAAACTCTCCAGTTAAAAGATTGGCAGAATGGATAACACATGATCCAAAATATAAGCTGCTTACAATAGATTCACCTTAGATCCCCAAACATAAATAGATGGAAAGTAAAAGGATGGAAAAAATATTCCATGCAAATAATAATGAAAAGAGAGCAGGGTTAGTTATACTAATATTATATAACTTGGCTTTAAAACAAAAAACATTATGAGAAAAGAGAAATATCACATATTAATAAAAGGTACATTACAGTGAGAAGATATAATAATTATAAACATTTAGGCACCTAATAACATACTAGCAAAATATATAAAGCAAAAACAGAATTGAAGAGAGAAATAGATAGTTCTATTTTAATAATTGGAGAATTCAACACCACACTCTCAATAATCAATAGAACAGTAAGACAGAAGATAATTTAGAAAACAGGACTTAAGCAACACAATAAACCAATAGATCTAAGACATATACAGAACACTCTACCCAACAATAGTAGTATACATATTCTTCTCAAGTGCACATGGGACATTTTGCAGGATAGACTATGCATTAGACCACAAATTAAGTTTCAATAGATTTTAAAAGATAAATGTCATACAAAGTTATCTTCTCCAACCACAACAAGACAAAGTTAGAAATCCATGAGAAGTAAAATTGGGAAATTTGAAAATGTATAACTGTAAAATGTTTATATTAGGAAAAAAAAAAAAGACCTGAAATCAACAACCTAACTTTACAACCTAAGGAACTAGAAAAAAAGAACAAACTAAATCCAAAGCTACTAAAAGAAAGGAAATAATACAGATTAGGGCAGGGATCAATGAAATAGAAAATAGAAAAACAACAGAAAAATCAGTGAAACAAAAAAGTTATTTTTTTTTGAAAAGATCAACAAAATTGACAAAATTTTAGCTACATGAACAAAATTTTCCAGCAAAATTTTAGCTAGAAAAAAAGAAGACTCAAAACTACTAAAAACAGAAATGAAACTGGGGGCATTGCTACTGATTCTACAGAAATAAAAAGGATTATGAGTACTATAACTATATGCCAACAAATTGAGTAAACTAGATGAAATGGACAAATTCCTAGAAACAAAAAACCTAACAAGACTAAATCATAAAGAAATAGAAAACCTGAATAGACCATAAGTTTTGAAGATTGAATCAGTAATCAAAAATTTCTCAACAAAGAAAACCCCTGGACCTAATGGCTTCATTGCTAAATTTCACCAAACATTTAAAGAATGACTATCCATCCTTCCCAAACTTTTCCAAAAAAATCAAAGAGTAAGGAACTGTTTGTAACTCACTCTATGAGGCCAGCATTACCCTGACACCAAAGCCAGACAAAAACAATATAAGAAAACTATAGATCCAATATTCCTTATGAACAATAATGCAAAAACCCTCAACAAAATACTAGCAAACCAAAATCAGAAGCGTATTGAAAAGTTATATGCCACGACCAAGTGGTATTTTTTCCTGGAATGCAAGGATGGTTCAACATATGAAAGCTGATCAATGTAATATGCCATGTTAACTAAATAAAGGGGAAAAAAACCCCACATGATCATTTCAATTGATACAGAAAAAGCGTTTGACAAAATTCAACAGTCTTCCCTTATGAAAACACTCAACAAACTAGTAAAAGGAAACTATCTCAATATAAGTAAAAATAAATAAATGGGACTTAATTAAACTTAAAAGCTCTTGCACAGCAGAGGAAACCATTGACAAAATGAAGAGACAACATACCGAATGGGTGAAAATATCTGCAAATAATGTGACTCACAAGGGCTTAATATCCAAAATATGTAAACAGCTCATACAACTCAACATCAAAAATACAATCCAATTAAAAAGTGGGCAGAAGACTTGAATAGACTTTTTGCCCAAAGAAGACATACAGATGGCCAACAGACACATGAAAAGATGTCCAACATCACTAATCATCGGAGAAATGCAAATCAAAACCACAATGAAATATCACCGATATCATCTCACACCTCTTAGAATGACTATCATCAAAAAGACCACAAATAAAAAACGTTGGTGAGGATATGGAGAAAGAAGAACCCTTGTACACTGAAAACACTGATTTGAAAAGATATATGCACCTCAGTGTTCACAGCAGCATTATTTACAATAGCCAAGATGTGAAAGCAAACTTAAGTGTCCACAACAGATGAATGGATAAAAATGATGTGACACACACACACTCACATGAATTTTATTCAGCCATAAAAAAAATGAAATTTCACCATTTGCAACAACATGGATGCACTTGAAGGGAAATATGCTTAGTGAAATAAGTCAAATACAAATACTGTATTATATCATTTATATGTGGAATATAAAACATGCAACTAGTGAATATAAGAAAAACAGACTCACAAATATAGAGAACAAAATAGTGGTTACCAGTGGGGAGAAGGAAATGGAGAGGGGAAAGGTAGGCATAGGAGATTAAGAGGTACAAAGTACTATGTATAAAATAAATAAGTTACAGAATATATTCTACAGTACAGGGAATATAGCCAATATTTTATAACTATAAATGGAGTGTAATTGTTAAAATTTGTGAATCACTACGTTGTACACCTGAAACTTATATAATATTGTGAATCAGCTATACCTTAGAAAAATGTGAAAGCTATTTCTCTAAGATCAGGTGTAAGGTAAAAATGTCAACCTTCCTCAACTTTATTCAATCTAGTACTGGCAATTCTAACCAGAGCAATCAGACAAGAAAGAGAAATAACAGGCATCTAATATGGGAAAAAAGAAGTAAATTATCACTGTTTATAAATATGATCTTTGATACAGAAAACCCTAAATATTCTACAAAAAATTGTGACACTAAGATTAATGCAGCAAAATAGCAGAATATAAAGTCAACACACAAAAATCAGTTATACTTCTACATACTAACAATGAACAACTTGAAAAGGAAATTACAAAAACAATTCCATTTACAACAGCATCAGAAAGAATAAAATACTTGGGAATGAACTTATCCAAGGTTATGGAACACTGTATAGTGAAAACTAAAAATCACTGCTGAAAGAAATTAAAGACAGAAATAAATAGAAATACATCTCATGCTCAATGGCTGGAAGACTTAACATTGTTAAGATGCCAATACTACATAAAGTAGTCTACAGATTCCTATCAAATGTAATTCCTATCCAAATCCTGGTATTTTTTGCCAGAATAGAAAAAAAAAATCCTAAAATTCACATGGAATCTCCAGGGTCTCTGAATAACCAAAACAATCTTGAAAAGGAAGAACAAGGCTGAAAGAGTCACACTTTCTGATTTCAAAACTTACTACAAAGCTCAAAACAGTGTAGTACTGGCATAAAGAGAGAGATAGATCAATTTCTATAGAAAGAGCTCGGAAATAAACCTTCGCATGGTGAAATGATTTCTAACAAGGGTGCCACAATCATTCAAAAGAGAAAGGGCAATCTTTTGAAAAAGTGCTGCTGGGAAAACTGGATATTCACATGAAAAGAATGAAGTTGGACCCTATTTAATACCACATACAATGAATCCAAGACTGAAATGGAGGACCTAAAACTATAAAACTCTGAGGAAAAAACAGAGTGTAAAAGCTACATGTCACTGAATTTGGCAGTATCTTGGATATGACACAAAGACACAGTCAATAAAAGAAAAAAATGGGCAAATTGGACTTCATGAAAATTTCAAGACGTTGAAAGACACTATCCACAGAGTAAAAAGGCAACCCACAGAATGGGAAAAAAATACTTGCCAATCATGTATATGGTAAGGGATTAATATTCAGAATATGTACAAAACTCTTAAAACTCAACAACAAAAAGCAATTTGATTAAAAAACGGGCACTTATTCAATAGATACTTCTCCAAAGATACACAAATGACTGATAAGAAAACGAAAAGATGCTAAGCATCAAAAATCATTAGGGAAATGCAAATCAAAACCACAATGAGATACTACCTTATACCATTAGGATGGCTACTATCAAAAAAGCAAAAAACAAAAAAACAGATGTTGGTGATGATGTAGAGAAATTGGAACTCTTGTGCCTTGTTGGTAGGAATGTAAAATGACAGGGTTGCTGTGGAAAACACTATGGTGGTTCCTCAAAAAAATCAAAACCAGATTGACCTTATGATCCAGCAATTCCACTTCTGGGTATATTCTCAGAAGAACTGAAAGCAGGGTCTTGAAGAGATACTTATACGCCCATGTTCAGAACATTATTTATAACAGCTAAAACATGGAAGCAACCCAAGAGTCCATCAATGGTGAATAGATAGGCAAAATGTAGTATATATATACAATGGACTATTACTTAGCTTTAAAAAAGGGAAGAAATTTTGACATATGCTACAACATGGATAAACCTTGAGGACATTATGCCAAATGGAATAAGCCAGTTACAAAAAGACAAATAGGGTATGATTTCACTTAAAGAAGTTATTTAAATCACAGAGATAAAAGTAGAACTGTGATTGCCAGGGGTTGGTGGTGGATTGGGGTGATGAGAGAGGATTGAGGGAGATTACTGTTTAATGGGTATAGGGTTTTATTTAGTTTAACAAGATGAAAAGAGGAGTTGTGAAGATGCATGGTGATATTAAATACTGACCTGTAAAATTAAAAAGTGGTTAATATATTTTATGTTATGTGTATTTTACCAAAAAAAAAAAAAATCAAGAGGTAGTGAAACCTCAAATACTAACCTCTGGGGCCAAATTTTTGAAAATTTCTTTGCAATAGCCTGTCTTCAACAAGTCTATACAATTGATGCACCTTCTTTTCTCTAGGCAAAGTTTTAAGATTCCCCCAACCCCAGGGTATGTACTTTCCAAGTTTCTTCCTCTTTCTAACCTACTTTTGTAATATATAATAAGAACTATGAAAGTGCTGATAGTTTTAAAATATAGAAACCCAGTCATGGAAATATACCTTATGAGGCACAAGAGATGCAGAAGGATGTTCACTGTGGCATAATTTATAGCAATGAAGAAGCTGAAAACATAAAGAAATGTTTCATAAATTATGATTTGTCAACTCAATGGAATATTACGCACAAAGCCTGAAGGACAGCAGGAAACAGCTATTACAGGAACCACGATGATGGGTGATATTTCAAAAATCCTTGAATGCCATAACAAACTCTTTTTAACAGTGAAATCTAGGGGAAGAAAGAACACTTGAGAGTGAAACAAGGTATAAAGACTGCAGCAGAAAGTAGTTTTTCTTTTCTTTAGCTGTTTGAAGGAAATTAAGAAGAAGAGAAAAGGAAATGCCCTATTGACCTTCCCTCCAGCCTTTCCTGCTGCTAATTCCCCGACACTGACCCCTAGCCAACACTTTAAAAGGAAGTCTCTACAGAAATGGAATCGGCACTGAGATTTTCTCTAAGAGGAGGTGGGAAGGTTATGTATGAGAAGATCTCAAGTTGCCAAGAAAAGATTCAGCTGGTAAAAAAAACCAAAAACAAAAAACTGCCCCAAACCCTCACACTTCTTTTTAAAAAATCACCTGAAAAATTATTTCCAATCCAGAAGTTTACATTTTTTTAAAATGATAAGAAAGAAAAGATGGGACTTCTCAACCAGATATGTAGGTACACATATGCGCATCTCATTACTGATTGTCTAAAGCAGAGATATTAACAATGTATTGTAGGATTTACAACATGTCTAGAAGCATGACCAAACAAGCATAAAGGATGGGAGGAAAAAGGTTCTTACACCATACGTGCAACAGTAAAATACTCCTGAAGGTACACTATAGTAAGTCAGATATGTATATCGTAATCTACAGGGAATCACATAAAATTTTTTTAAATGAGGTATACCTAATTAGCCAGTATTACAAATAAAATGGAATCATAATAAAAATAAATAAAAAAATCCAAAAGACAGAGAAATAGATTAAAAAAAGAAGAGATAGGACTAATAAAAAACAAGATCGATATAAGAACTGTGAAATATCTGAAATTTTACCCTATTTGCAACCTAACAGGTTGCCCTGTCACAGTTTCATAGATGTTGGTAGAAGACATGAGACATTTGAGTCACAGAAGGGCAGTTTATTATTCCTATCAAGGGCAATACAGAGTGTCACTTTTTGTTTTTTGCACCAATTCCCAAATCCCAGTTACCACAGAGCAATGCAACGAGGGCCACATGACACTGCCACATGTAGCTGTAGTGGGTTGTTATAGTGGAAAAACCCTGAATTTGGGGAACTAAATTTCTTATGTGGGCAGTGAGCATGCCTGCTCTTTGCTCTAGAGAGATACTATCTATCTTCCAAGGCTGTTTGCTAAATAAACATCCTTGAAAAAGTGAGAAACAAAGGGAGTCAATACCCTGCTTGCAAGACATAAAGAAATGCAAAGGACTTATGAAGATCTGTCTCCTATTAGATGACAGATTAAACTAACTGTTATCACTAACTACATTCAAGGTAAATGATTTAACCACCTCAATTAAAAAGCAGAGACTGTCAGATTAGACTCCTAACTATATGATATCTACAATAAGCCACCACTTTGTTCAGTAATGGAGAGAATAAGTAAATAAGAAATTGATAAGGATATAGAAGATTTGAACAACACTATTAACCAGTTTGACCTGACATTTGTAGAACATTTACCCGAACAATAGCAGAACACACATACTTTATAAGTGCATGTGGAACAGTCATCAAGACAGATCAGGTAGGCTATCAAACAAATCTACCAAATTTAAATAACTGAAATCATATAAAGTATATTATCTGAACACAACAGAATTACTCTAGAAATCAAGAATAGAAAGATAACTGGATAATCCCCAAATATTTGGAAATTAGGCAACACATTAACTCATGTATCAAAGAGGAATTAAAAAAGAAAACTGAAAATATTTTGAGCTTAATAAAAATTAAAATGCAAAATATCTAAATTTCTGAGACATGATAAAATGCTATTAAAATGTCAGAAATGTTTTTGTATCAATAATCTAAGCTTCTACCTTAAAAAACTAGAAAATAATAAATTAAACCTAAAGCAAGCAGACAAAAGAAAATAATAAAGAGCAGAAATTGATGAAACTGAAAATAGTAAAACATAAGAGAACAATTAATGAAGTGAAAAGCTGTTTCTTTGAGAAATTCAATGAAAATGGTAAATTTCTGACCATTTTTATCAAGGAAAAAGATTTGACACAAATTAACCAATGTTAGAAATTAAAGAGAAGGCATCTCTACAGATGGTACAGGTATTAAAAAAACAGAATATTATGAACAACTTTATGACAGCAAATTTGACACTCATGTAAAATGGACAGATTCCTTTAAAAAGTTTCCTCTCAAGACTCATTCAATAAATGTAGGCAATTAGATCTGTTAAAGTAACTGAATTAGGAGTAAAAACTTTCTACCACAAAAACAAGCTGTAGTGTTAGGTAAACCTAGGGGACAGAGTTACCTGTTTTGAATACGTAAGAATCCTGGGAGTCCAGGGAGATAAGGCTAAAGTCCTGGGAGACAAGTAGAATGCAGAAAGCACTGAAAGTCAGGCTAAGGACTTCAACTTCCATCATGTATCTTTTTCACAGTGTGCCCTAGACCACCCTCTGCATTTATGCCAGTTGATTTTTAGTATTTATATACTGCCTTGTACTATTTTCTCTGTTGGATATATGCACACACATATACACAGTGCTCTAAGCGAGTTTGTGTCCTTTCTTAGGACAGGCCACATGATAAAGATATCCAATTTCAGGGGAAAATTACAGAAACCTTCTGGGTCAGATGGCTTCATAGGTAAAATATACCAAACATTTAAGGAAGTAATGATATCAATCCTATAAAAGTCCTCCAGAAAATAAAAAATGAGGAACACTTCCCAACTTTTATAAAACTATTAGCCTGATACTAAAACCAGATAAAAAACATTACAGAAAACTATAAACCATCATTCCTTATAAGCATAGACATAAAAAACCTTAAATATGCAAAATGAATTTAACCATATATAAAAGAGCTAATATACCATGACTAAGTAGTATTTATTTCAGAAATGCAAGATTAGTGCAACACTGAAAACCACTTAATGCAATTTGCCTTATCAGACATTAACAGAAAAACCATGTGATAATCCCAATAGATGCAGAAAAAAATGGAGACAAAATTCAACACATGATAAAAGCTCTAAGCAAATTAGACTTGGAGGGAACTTAACCTACTAGAGGGACGTGTACCAAAAACCTACAACTATATCATACTCAATAGTATGTTTTTCCCCCTAATGGTATGCTTTCTCCCTAAGATCCGGAACAGGACAAAGATGATTACTCCTAGCAGTCATACTAGAATGGCCCAAAAAAGAAAGAAAAGGCTTACTCTGGAAAGGAAGAAATAAAACTTTTTACTTGTGCATTTTTATTTGCAGACAAAATGATCATCTCTATATAAAATCCCAAGTAATCCACAAAAAAACTACTAAAATAAATTGAGTTTAGTGAGGTCATAGGCTATGAGGTTAATTTATAAAACTCAGTTGTATTTCTATGTATCAGATATAAACAAGTGGAAATCAAATTAGAAAAACAGTGTCACTTATATATAATAGCATCAAAAAAACATGAAATACTTAGGAAAGGATAGTTCTAATAAAATATAAGAATTTTATGTGAAAACTGCAAAATACTAATGAGAGAAATAAAAGAAAATCTAAATAAAAGAAAACCTAAATAAATGGAGAGATATACCGTCTCCATAAATGGAAGACAATTTCTTCCCAAAATTATCTACAGCATCAAGTAAACTCAGCCAAAACCCTAGACTTTTTTTGTAGAAACTGACACACTGAGTCTGAAATCTATATGGAAAAGCAAAGGCCCTAGAACAAACTACTTTAAAAGGAAGAACAAAACTGGAGATTCCCATCATCTGATTTCAAACTTTACTGTAAACTGTGGTTTTGAAGTCAATGTCATATTCGTTAAAATATAGACCTAAGGAACAAGGGGAAAAAGTAGAGCCCAGAAATAGTGACCATCACATATGGTCAGCTGGTTTTCAACAAAGTTGCTAAAGTAAATCAATAGAAAGTGAGTCTTTTGAAACAACAGTCCTGGAATGCTGGTCATCCAACTGCCAAAAAAAAATGAAACTCAATCTATACCTCCCATTGTAAAATTAACTAAAAATGCATCATAGATCTAAATGTAAAACCTAAGATTTCTGGAAGAAAAAAAATCTTTGTCAATTTTGGTTTGGCAAAGAATTCTTAGGACACAAAAAGCATAAACCACAAGATAAATTTATTGATAAATGAAAAAACTTGAAAATTGAAAAAAAAAAGAAAAATCTGTGTTCTGTAAGACACTGTAGAGAAATGAAAAAACTAGCCACAGACGTGGGAAAAAAATACTTGCAAAACTTCTCTCTGATAAGGAATTTTTTTGTGGAGAATATATAAAGAACTCTCCCAACACTAAAAGGAAAACAGACAACCCAATTTTTGAAAATGTTGAAAGGTTTGAAGAGATAGTAAATCAAAAAAGAGACAGATGCCAAATAAGCACATGATAAGATATAGTGAGCCCTCCTCCACATCTGAGGGTTCCACATCTGCAAAACAAAAATTTTCAGGAAAAAAATTAAAGTTCTAAAACGGAAAACTTGAATGTGCCCTGAACCATAAAACTATTTATATAGCATTTAATTGTATTTACAACTATTTACATTGTATTAGGCATTATAAGTAATCTAGAGATGATTAAATGTATATGGGGAGGATATGCATAAGTTATATGCAAATACTATGCCATTTTATATGAGGGACTTAAGCATCGGCAGAGGGAGATGCTGGGACCAATCCCGCAAGGATACTGTACCCAATTTTTCAACATTAGAAAAATGCAAATTAAAACAAAGAGATACCGTTATACACCTACCACAGTGGAGAAAATAAAATCTGACAATACCAATTGGTGGTGAACGCAGAGCAACTGGAACTCTCATACACTGCTAACTGGAATGCAAAATGGTACAGCCACTTTCAAAAGTCAGACAGTCTCTTGTTAAACACACACTTATCATTTGACTTTGTCATCCTACTCTTAGATATTTTTCCAAGAAAGCCAAAAATATGTCTACAAAAAGACAGGCATATGAACTTTACAGCAGTTGATGAATAACTGCCAAAAACTGGAAATAACCTAAATGTCCATTACTTAATTAATGGATAAACAAACTGTAGTATTTCCATACAATGGAATACTTAGCAATAGAAAGGAACAAACCACTGGTAACATCTAAGAATCTCAAAAGTATATTATATGAAGGAAGTCAGAGACCAAAGGCTACATATTGTAAGTTTCCAGTTATATGACATTTTGAAAAAGTCAAAACTATAAAGTGAGAAATCAGATCAGTAGTTGCCAGGAGCTAGGGTGAGTGAAGTGGACTGACTGCAAAGAAGCCCGAAGCAACACTCTGGATCATGAAAATATTATGTTTTGACTGTGGCAGTGATTACATGACTGTTTACATTTGTCAAATGTCATCAAAGTGTACACGTGTAAAGGTGAACTTTAGTATCTGTAAATTATGCCTCAATATACTTGAATAAGAAAAACAAAACATTAAGACATAAAAGGAGAAATCGAGAGTAACACAATAATAGTGGGGGACTTTAACATATCACTTACATCAATGGACAGATTATCTAGACAGAAACTCAATTAGGAAATATAGGCCCTAAATAACGCATTAGATCAGATGCACTTAATTGATGTCTATAGAGCATTCCATCCGAAAGCAACAGAATACACACTCTTCTCAAGTGCACGTGGAACATTCTCCAGAATCAACCACATGCCGGTCCACAAAGCAAGCCTCAGTAAATTTAAGAAAATTGAAATTTTACCAAACATCTTTTTTGACCACACTATAAGGTTAGAAATCATCTACAATAAAAAAACTGCAAACATGCAGAGGCTAAACAATATGTTACTAAACAATCAATGGATCACTGAAGAAATCAAAGAGGAAATCAAAAAATACTCTGAGGCAAATGAAAATGAAAACACAATGATCCAAAACCTATGAGATGCAGCAAAAGCAGTTCTAAGAGGGAAGTTTATAGCGATACAAGCCAACCTTAGGAAACAAGAAAAATCTCAAGTAAACAACCTTACCTTACACCTAAAGCAGCTAGAGAAAGAAGAACAAACAAAACCCGAAGTTAGTAAAAAGAAAAGAAATCATAAAGATTAGAGCAAAAATAAATGAAATAGAGACTAAAAAAAACAATAGAAAAGATCAATGAAACTAAAAGCAGGTTCTTTGAAAAGATAAAATTGATAAACCTTTGGTCGGACTCATCAAGAAAAAAAAAAGGAGAGGGCCCAAATTAGTAAAAATCAGAAATGAAAAAGAAGTTAAAACAGACACCACAGAACTACAAGGGATTGTAAGAGGCTACTCTGAAGAACTATAAGCCAACAAAAAAGGACAACATAGAAGAAATGGACAATTTCTTAGAAATATACAATTTGCCATGACTAAACCAAGAAGAAATAGACAATATGAATACACCAATTACCAGTACTGAAATTGAATCAGTAATTTAAAAACTCCCAACAAACAAAAGTTCAGGACCAGATGGCTTCACAGGTGAATTTTACCAAACATTTAGAGAAGAGTTAACACCTATGCTTCTGAAACTATTCCAAAAAACTGCAGAGGAAGGAAAACTTCCAAACTCATTCTATGAGGCCATCATTACTCTGATACCAAAACCAGACAAAGATATCACAAAAAAAGAAAGGCCAATATCACTTATAAATATAGATGCAAAAATTCTCAATAAAATACTAGCAAATTGACTCCAACAATGCATTAAAAAGATCATACACCACGATCAAGTGGGATTTAACCCAGGGATGCAAAAATTTTTCAATATCTGCAAATCAATCAATGTGATACAACACATTAACAAAGTGAAGACTAAAAGAAAAATGGTCATCTCAATAGATGCAAAAATCTTTTGATGAAACTCAACATTCATTTATGATAAAAACTCTCTAGAAAGTGGGCATAGACCAAACATACCTCAACATAATAAAGGCCATATATAACAAATCCACAGCTAACATCATACTTAATGGGGAAAAGCTGAAAGCATTTCCTCTAAGATCAGAAACAAGACAAGGATGCCCACTCTCACCACTCTTATTCAACATAGTTGTGGAAGTCTTAGCCATAGCAATCAGAGAAGAAAAAGAAAGAAAAGGAATCCAAATTGGAAACAAAGAAGTAAAACTGTCACTGTTTGCAGATGACGTGATATTACACATAGAAAACCCTAAAGAAGCGACCAGAATACTAGAACTTACCAATAAATTTGGTAAAGTTGCAGGATACAAAATTAATATACAGAAATCAGTTGCATTTTTATACACTAACAATGAAATAGCAGAAAAAGAAATTAAAGAAACAATACCATTTACCATCACACCAAAAAGAATAAAATACCTAGGAACAAACCTACCCAAGAAGGCAAAAGATCTGTACTTTGAAAACTATAAGCCACTAACGAAAGAAATTGAAGACAACATAAACAAATGGAAAGATGTACCGTGTTCTTAGATTGGAAGATTCAATATTTTTAAAATGGCCATACTACACAAGGCAATATACAGATTCAATGTAATCTCTATCAAATTACCGATGACATTTTTCACAGAGCTGGAACAAAAAATGTTAAAATTCGTATGGAAACACAAAAGACCCCGAATAGCCAAAACAATCTTGAAAAAGAATAGAGCTGGGGGAAATCACACGCCCTGACTTCAGACTATACTACAAAGCTACAGTAATCAAAACAGTATGTACTGGCCCAAAAACAGACACATAGATCAGTGGAATGATAGAAAGTCCAGAAATAAACCTACACACTTATCGTCAATTAATCTACAACAAAGAAGGCAAGAATATACAATGGAGAGAAGCAGTCTCTTCAATAAGTGGTGCTGGGAAAACTGGACAGCTACATGTAAAAGACTGAAATTAGAACATGCTGTAACACCATATACAAAAATAAATTCAAAATGGGTTAAAGTCTTCAATGTAAGATGAGATACTGTAAAACTCCTAGAGGAAAACATAGGCAGGACACTCTTGGACATAAATCCCAGCAATATATTTTTCAAACCAGCTCTGGGAGTAATGGAAATAAAAGCAACAATATATAAATGGGATCTAATTAAACTTAAAAGCTTTTGCACAGTTAAGAATACCATGAACAAAACAAAAAGACAACCTACAGAATGGGAGAAGATATTTGCAAGTGATGTGACCAACAAGGGACTAATTTCCAAAATGTACAAATATCTCATACACCTTAATATAAAAAAAAAAAAACCAAGCAATCCATTCAAAAAAGTGGGCAAAAGACCTAAACAGACATCTCTCCAAAGAAGACATACAGATGGCCAACAAGCACATGATACGATGCTCAACATCACCAACTGTTAAGAGAAATCCAAGTCAAAATTACAATGAGGTATCACCTCACATCAGTCACAATGGCCATTATTTAAAAGTCTACAAGTGATAAATGCTGGTGAGGGTGTGGAGAAAAGGGAACCCTGCTACACTGTTGATGGGAATCTAAACTGGTACAACCACTGGAGGACAGTATGAAGTTTCCTTTTAAAACTAAAAATAGACTTTCATATGATCCAGCAATCCCACTCCTGGGCATATATCTGGAGAAAAATATAATTTAAAAAGACATATGCACCCCAATGTTCATAGCAGCACCATTTACAATAGTGAAGACATGGAAACAACCCAAATGTCTACCAACAGATGAGTGGATAAAGATGTGGTATGTACATGCGCGCGTGCGCACACACACACACACAATGGACTAGTACTCAGCCATAAAGAAGAATAAAATAATGCCATCTGCAGCAACATGGATGGACCTGGAGATTGTCATTCTAAGTGAAGTAAGCCAGAAAGAGAAAGGAAAAATACCATATGATACCACTTATATGGAATCTAAAAAAAGGACACAAATGAACTTATCTACAAAACAGAAACAGACTCACAGATATAGAGAACAAACTTATGGTTACCAGGGGTAAAGGCTGTGGGAAGAGATAAATTGGGGATTTGAAAACACCTCTTGGGGCGTGATAGAAATGTTAGCTATCTTGATTGTGGTAGTGATTTCATTAGTGTATACATCTATCAAAATTCATCAAATTGTACATCTGAAATATGTGTAGTTTACTGTATAGGAACCATACCACAGTAAGGGTGTTAAAAAGAAAAACAAGAAAAAAGAGATTCCCAAAGTTGTCATCTGTCCTGCTCTATGTGGAACAAGTTTATCTTTCCCCCACATATATTCTTAAACAAATCATTTAAACTACAAAACTATCCTCATTTGTAACTAGACAAATAATACTTCTTGAGCTTTCCCAAGGCCTGATAAGGTACTTTAAATGTATTATCTCATGAAATTATTCCACCAACCCTATGAAACTGAGGTTGAGAGGTTTGGGTAATTCTAAAGTTGGCATTTAAACCCAGGTATGTGGACTACAAAGCTCATTTTTCCCTCTATACCTCACTGCTTTCCCAACTCCCCAAAGATAAGGACTAAAATGTATTCTTCACCATATCAAACATATAACGTACAATAAAAGCTGACACTGGTGAAAAATAAGATAACACCTTCCCAAACTGAGAACCTCTTCAAGTAGAGGATCTAAAGAAGGCTGCTTTCCTGGGGAAAATCCTCCCTTACCCGCTCTACTCCCACCATCCACCTTATCTCTGGTTTAGCAACAGTTCATCAAAAAAGAGACATTCATTTGTTTATTCCCCTCCCCAGTCCCCCTCTGCAATTTTCCAGCCTAGCAAAACATCTCAAACCCAGATGGCCCTGGGGATGAGGCTAATCTATTAATACTCCAGAGACAGCAGTTTCTATGGACATGGAATGATGATCCAAGATCATCTTTCTCAGGAATTATTTTCTTAACTAAGGAAGTGAAGTTTACTGTTTTATTGAATGGAATTAGTCACATCACTTCATTTGTATTCCCTCATATAGTTCAAGATTATCACTTCAATTTCCAACTTCCTCAACTACAGCATTTAACAAATCTTCACTAAACAATGGATCCCCTCCCAAGCTTAAGAGGTACTGAAGACAAGCAGCCCGCTCTGACACTGTTCTCGGCTACAATGCTTTAGTCGTAAGTAACAGCAAACCCAACTAGGAACTTTATTCTCTTACATAACAAGTTTGGCAGTAGGGAAGTTCCAGAGTTGATTACTTCAGTGGTTGAAAAGGTATCAAAGGCCAAATTTTTTCCATTTTTCTACTCTGGCATCCTCAAGATGTTGGCAATTATTATTTCATAGTATCCTCACAATAAGCCTGTGAGTTTCATTAAAGCTGCTGCTTGGTGGTTGGCTGCTATGAGGAAAACAAGGTTCTCATATGTACTTTGGAAGGCAATTTAGAAGTACCCACGGAATTTTTTTTAATGTGCATATCCCTTGATCTAACAATTGCATGTCTAAGAATTCATCTCAGAAAATATTAAGTGGACAAAAATGAGTATAAAGGTGGTGTTCATTACAAAACTTTTACAGCAAAAAATGAGAAACATGCTAAACTACCCATCAATAAGGTGCAATTACTTAAATTGAGAGACTTAACATAATGATTGGAACATATCACAGCAGTTTAAGATGGAACTATGTCCAAATTTTGTTGGTAAGAGTGACACTGCAAAGAATATGTGTGTATAAATACATAAAAATACCTATGACACTAAAAACACAGGCAATAAAAGCAAAAATAAATTGGATTACACCAAAATTTAAAACTTGTGTATATCAACAGACCAACAGAGTGAAAAGGCAACCCACAGAATGGGAGAAAACATGTGCAAATCATTTATTTGATAAGGGGTTAATATTCAGAATATGTAAAGAACTCCTTAAAACTAATTACACACACACACAAAAAACTGTTTAAAAATGGGCAGAGGACTAGAATAGACATTTCTCCAAAGAAGACACACAAGTGACAAATAAACATATGAAAATATGCTCAACATCACTAAGTGCTATAGAAATGCAAATTAAAACCACAGTGAGACATCACCTCACAACCATTAGGATGACTGCTATCAAAAATAAAATGTTTGCCTTTCTGAAAAATCAACAAGATGGCAGAAGAGGAGCAGAAGCAGCAGACCCCCTGCAAGTTTGCCTCCTGCGGTGTGGACCTCGTGGGATCTGTTCTACCAACAGCTGATACAGCTGTACAGCGCCCAGCAACTGCTGAACAGGGCATGCAGGGGAAGCAGTGCTTCCTGCAAATGCACCTGTGCAAGGCCAAGGAGGCACCGCCCATGGAGAAGCCTGAGGTGGTGAAGATGCACCTGCAGGACATGATCATCCTGCCTGCAATGGTGGGCAGCATGGTGGGTGTCTACAAGGGTAAGACCTTTAACCAGATGGAATGAAGCCTGAGTTCTCAGTCACCTACACAGCTGGTCAGCATGGGGGCCACTCCTCCCACTTCATTCCCTTCAAGTAGCCTGCTTGGTGAATAAAGGTACAGACTTCAATCAAAAAAAAAAAAAAAAAAAAAAAGTAGTTTTGCCTGGGATACGGAAAAAACAACCTTTGTACACAGCTGATGAGAAAGTAATAGGTGAAGCTGCTGTGGAAAACAGTACAATGGCTCCTCAAAAAAACTTCGGAGCATGTACTCAAAAGAATTCAAAGCAGGGTCTCGAAGAGAAATTTGTACACCAATGTTCACAGCAGCATTATTTACAATAGTCAAAAGGCAGAAGCAATCCAAATGTCCACCGACAGCTAAGTGTATAAAGGAAACACAGTATATGCATATGCAACATGACTCAGCCTTAGGAAGGAAGGAAATTCTGACACATTCTACAACATGGATGAACGTTGAGGACACTATGCTAAGTGAACTAAGTCACAAAAAGACGAATACTGTATGACTCTACTTATGTGTGGAATCTAGAGTAATCAAACTCAGAAACAGAAAAGAATGGTGGTCACTAGGGGTTGAGGGGAGGTAGGGAAGGGAAGTTGTTGTTTAATAGGTAGAGTTTTTTTTTTGCAAGATGAAAACGTTCTGAAGATTGGTGATATAACTATGTGAGTATAATTAACACTTCTGAGCTGCACACTTAAAAATGGATAGTAAATATTGTGTATTTTACGAAAATTAAAAATTTTAAATAAAAAGTTTTAAAGTAAAAATGCCAATATGAGAAATAAACCCAGGTATACATATTTGTAAAGAGTTCAGAAAAATAACCACCTAACTCTTAACAGTGCTTATCGATGGAGAATACTGATAGGGAAGGGAGGGAATTTGGTTTTCTGCTTTATATTTTCTGTGCAAGATTATACAGTTACAGTAATGGGCTAACAGACTTACAAAAAAGGGTAACCACAAGCCAAAAACTTACAAGTGAGTCACAAAAACTAAATAAAATCCATGGTAATACAAAGGAAAATTACAAAACCACAAAAGGAAGAAGAAAGGAACAGAGGAAATACCAAATCAACTGCAAAAATAAGTTCAAAATGGCAATAAACATACATCTATCATTAATTACTGTAAATGTTAATGGACTAAATGCTCCAATCAAAAGACATAGCGTGGCAGACTGGATAATAAAGCAAGAACCTTCAATACGCTGCATACAAGAGACCCACTTTAGGGAGAAGGACACATATAGATTGAGAGTGAAAGGATGGAAAAGGATATTCCATGCAAATGGAAAAGCCAAAAGAGCAGGTGTAGCAGTACTGATTTCAGACAAAACAGACTTTAAAACGAAGGCCATAAAGAAAGATAAAGAAGGACATTTTATAATGATTAAAGGAGTGATACAAGATGAGGATATTACACTCATTAATATATATATGCACCCAATATAGGAGCACCTAAGTACATAAAACAATTACTAACAGAGATAAAGGGGGATACTGATGGGACTACAATCATTGTCGGAGATTTTAACACCGCATTAACATCACTAGACAGATCTTCCAGACAGAAAATAAATAAGGCAACAGAGAAATTAAATAATACAATAGAAAAATTAGATTTGGTGGATATTTTCAGAGCATTACACCCCCCAAAAATAGAATATACATTCTTTTCAAGTGCACATGGAACATTTTCTAGGATTGATCATGTACTTGGGCACAAAAGAAGCCTCAACAATTTTAAGAGGACAGAAATTATCTCAAGCATCTTTACTGACCACAATGCCATGAAACTAGAAATCAACTACAGAGAAACAAAGGAGAAAAAAAGGAAAGCACGGAGATTAAACAACATGCTATTAAAAAACCAATAGGTCAACGATGAAATCAAAGTTGAAATTAAAAAATACCTTGAGACAAATGAAAATGAAAATACAACCACACAAAACTTATGGGACGCAGCAAAGGCAGAGCTAAGAGGGAAGTTTATAGCGATACAGGCCTTTCTCAAAAAAGAAGAACAATCTCAAATAAACAATCTAACCTACCAGCTAAAAGAATTAGAAGAAGAAGAGCAAACAACCCCAAAAGGCAGCAGAAGGAAGGAAATAATAAAGATCAGGGAGGAAATAAATAAAATAAGAGATTAAAAAAAAAATAGAAAAATCGATCAAGGGAAGCGTGTAGCCCAAATGGTAGAATGCATGCTCAGCACCCAAGAGGTCCTGGGTTCAGTCCCCAGCTCTTCCTCCAAGCGGAAATCAATGAATAAACCTAATTTAAAAAAAAGAAAGAAAGAAAGAAAGAAAAATCGATCAAACCAAAAGCTGGTTTTTTGGAAAAGTAAATAAAATCGACAAACCTCTGGCCAAATTCACAAAGAAGAAAAAGGAGAGAGCACAAATAAGCAAGATAAGAAAGGAAAATGAAGAAATTACAACAAATAACATAGAAATACAGAATATCATACAAGAATATTATGAAAAACTATATGGAACCAAAATGGATTACCTAGAGGAGATGGACAAGTTCCTGGAAACATACAGTCCACCAAGACTGAACCAAGAAGAAACTGACCACTTTAACAAACCGATCACTAGAAATGAAATTGAATTAAAAAAACTCCCTACAAATAAAAGTCCAGGACCAGACGGCTTCACTGGGGAATTCTACCAAACATACAAAGAAGAACTCATTCCAGTCCTTCTTCCTTCTCAAACTCTTCCAGAAGACTGAAAAGGAGGGAATACTCCCAAACTCATTCTGTGAAGCCACCATCACCCTGATACCAAAACCAGGCAAAGACACTACCAAAAAAGAGAATTATAGTCCAATATCACTAATGAACACAGATGTAAAAACCCTCACCAAAATATCAGCAAATAGAATCAAACAGCACATAAAAAAGATTATACATCATGACCAAGTGGGGTTCATCCCAGGGACACAAGGGTGGTTCAACATATGCAAATCAATCAAGGTAATACATCACATCAACAAGAGAAAGGATAAAACCACATGATCGTCTCAATAGATGCAGAAAAAGCATCAACACCCAATTATGATAAAAACTCTCACCAAAGTGGGTATAGAGGGAACATATCTCAACATAATAACAGCTATATATGACAAACCTACAGCCAGCATAGCACTCAACAGTGAAAAACTCAAAAGCTTCCCACTAAAATCTGGGACAAGACAAGGCTGCCCACTATCCCCACTCCTATTCAACATAGTCTTGGAAGTCCTAGCCACAGCAGTCAGACAAGAGAGAGAAATAAAAGGATCCAAATTGGAAAAGAAGAGGTAAAAGTGTCACTATATGCAGATGACATGATACTATGTATAGAAAACCCTAAAAGGTCCACACAAAAACTACTAGAAATAATCAAAGTATTCAGCAAGGTAGCAGGTTACAAGATTAACGTTCAAAAATCAGTTCCATTTCTTTACACTGATGATGAATTAACAGAAAATTAAAGTAAAGAAACAATCCCCTTTAAAAATAGCACCCAAAGTAATAAAATACCTAGGAATAAATCTAACCAAGGAGGTGAAAGACTTATACACAGAAAACTATAAACCACTGATGAAGGAAATTAAAGAAGACTTTAAAAAATGGAAAGATATCCCATGCTCCTGGATTGGAAGAATCAATATTGTTAAAATGGTCACACTGCCCAAGGCAATCGACAGATTTAATGTAATGCCTATCAAATGACCCAGGACATATTTCACAGAACTAGAACAAATCATAATAAAATTTATATGGAACCACAAAAGACCTAGAATTGCCAAAGCATTACTGAAGAAAAAGAAAGAGGCTGGAGGAATAACTCTCCCAGACTTCAGACAATACTATAGAGCTGCAGTCTAGACAGCATGGTATTGGTACAAAAACAGACATATGGACCAATGAAACAGAATAGAGAGCCCAGAAATGAACCCACAAACTTTTGGTCAACTAATCTTCGACAAAGGAGGCAAGAATACACAATGGAATAAAGACAGTCTCTTCAGCAAATGGTGTTGGGAAAACTGGACAGCAGCATGTAAAGCAATGAAGCTAGAGCACTCCCTTACACCATACACAAAAGTAAACTCAAAATGGATCAAAGACTTAAACATAAGACAAGATACAATAAACCTCCTAGAAGAAAATATAGGCAAAATATTATCTCACATACATCTCAAAAATGTTCTCCTAGGGCAGTCTACCCAAGCAATAGAAATAAAAGCAAGAATAAACAAATGGGACCTAATGAAACTTACAAGCTTCTACACAGCAAAGGAAACCATAAGTAAAACAAAACAACAACCTACGGAATGGGAGAAAATTTTTGCAAATGAAACCGACAAAAGCTTGATCTCCAGAATATATAAGCAACTCATACAACTTAATAAGAAAAAAACAAACAACCCAATCCCAAAATGGGCAGAAGACCTAAACAAGCAATTCTCCAAGGAGGACATACAAGTGATCCATAGGCACAAGAAAAAATGTTCAGTATCACTAATTATCAGAGAAATGCAAATCAAAACTACAATGAGGTATCACCTCACACCAGTCAGAATGGCCATCATTCAAAAGTCCACAAATGACAAATGCTGGAGAGGCTGTTGAGAAAAGGGAACCCTCCTACATTGCTGGTGGGACTGCAGTTTGGTGCAGCCACTGTAGAAAACAGTATGGAGATTCCTCAAAAGACTAGGAATTGATTTACCATTTGGCCCAGGAATCCCGCTCCTGGGCATATATCCAGAAGGAACCCTACTTCAAAATGACACCTGCACCCCAATGTTCATAGCAGCACTATTTACAATAGCCAAGACATGGAAACAGCCTAAATGTCCATCAACAGATGACTGGATAAAGATGTGGTATATTTATATAATGGAATACTATTCAGCCATAAAAATCGACAACATAACACCATTTGCAGCAACATGATGTTCCTGGAGAATGTCATTCTAAGTGAAGTAAGCCAGAAAGAGAAAGAAAAATACCATATGAGATCGCTCATATGCGGAATCTAAATAAATAAATAAATAAATACAAAACAGAAACAGACTCATAGACATAGAATACAAACTTGTGGTTGCCAGGGGGATGGGGGTGGGAAGGGACAGACTGGGATTTCAAAATGTAGAATAGATAATTTTTCTGTGCGGTTTGCATTTTGACTATAAATGTGTATTAAGCTAGTATTTTTTAATTCAATTTTTTAAAATTCCATTGGATATAACCTTTAAATTAAAATTAAACTCTACATAACAGACCGTAAGTTCTCACGCTAACTTAAGTTTCACCAAGCACCTCCTCACAAAAGCACGCCGTAAGTATGTGGTTATGATCAGTTCTAATAGGAGTAATTAAGGAAGATCCCATGTCACAGCTTCAATGTGAGATGGGGCCTATGAGGCTTACCCCAGGAAATGCCCGTGACGGTTCCTGGTCAGTAACGCCTTAATCCAAATTAGGCAGAGACCCCCTCTTTTACCCTGAAACTGACAAATGTGTTACAATAACAGCTGATGCCTGCAAATACAAAATTCTAGCATTTTCAAACTATTCTTATCCCTCTCTCCCTACCTACTACCGGTAGAACTCCAGGCCCGCACCAGCACTTACTCAGAGCCTGAGTCTCCTCCCAACCCCTACTTCAAGAATGTTACAAGAGTTAGTGGGTGGTTGGCAAGACGACCCCTTCAGAATCAACAGCCATTCCACAAAAAAAATGACTGCTCATGTACCAAGGGCTGTCAACAAGAGCAGCTTCCCAGCTGCACGTTTTAATAAGCTTAATGAAGCAGAGAGCAACGCCTCCTGTAATACAAATTCCAGCTGGAAGAAAAGATCTACAGATCGTGGAAAAGTACAACTTAAAAAGCAAACACCGCAGGCTCCGGTAGAGAAGGAAAGCCAGCAGAGGCTCCTAAATACAGAGCTCAATTGTGAGAGTTCACTGCACCTTATTGCTCACTATCACCATTTGCTCTGTCAAAAATAGACCCTTCCATGTCTTGATCCATTCAGAATAAGCCACAGCAGGAACAGCTTTGCTTACACAGGGCAGCCAGGTCAGAAAGGCCGCACAGGGAAATGGAAAAAGCAGCCAGCAGGTTTTCTTAGGGATTACGCTGCCCCAGCTTTTATCCTTCTTCCTAGCTATTTTGATGCCAAGAAAGCTGCAGGGAGGTCTTTGCTCTGCTCTCAAAAAGCTTTTTACCAGAAAGGCTGAAGCAGTTTCAGGACTGCAACTCCCTCTGCTGCCCAATGTTTCCTTTGCATGCAATAGCAGGTTCAATGGAATTTCAAAGTCAATATCTGTTAAGAGCTAAAGCACCCCTTTATTTCAAAATATAACCAAAAAGGCACAAGTTCAAATAGGAGAGGAACAACTAGAATGCCAAGTTCTAAGCTGGACTGATTTCTACACTCATCTGCAGACCTCCTCTACCTCACAAAGGGTTCCTTTTACTCAGTTTAGAACTTTTCGTTAAAAGTTCTCTATCTCCCTCATAAGCACTTGGAAAAGCAGGAACTGGACTTGGTTCCTCCTCACCAACCCTTAATAATACTGCCCACTGCCAAAATTTAAAGTAGGCTTTATTCATCTGTCAAGATCCAATTTAAACAGCCCTTAGCACCTGGTACTGAAGCTGTCTCAGTCTGCCACGCTGTACATGTTCAACTAACAGTGGATGCTTGATAACCACTTAACAGAATTCTAACTGGTATAACCCTGATACTGGAGAAATTGGTCCACATAATTCAATTAGGAAATAAGTAGTTAGTGGGGGAGGAATTCTTAAATAAGAGAGGTGTTTCTTCAACTAACATACCACTATTCTGCCTAACAACAACTCACCAGTGCTGCCAGTGGGTCTTTTTCAGTCTCCTTCCTGTTATCTCCTAACAGAGCTCCTTTTAAATGAACTTAAGGCATTTCATTCTTTGCCTATATCCAAATACTTCTCACATTCTGATCTTAGTGACAAAAGAATTTTATGCAAGTGTAAGCAAGTATTGAAGCGATTATAATGTCCCCAATCTGCTGTGGTTAGAAATCCTTGTGCCTCAGCATCCAGAATTAGAACTGCTGGGGAAGACACCTTTACTTTCACAAACACTCCCCTTCTCCACCACCCAGTATCAGGTCACCTGTCAGGGAGAATTCCTGCTCTCTGCGTTAAGAATCTACGGATCCCAGTACTGTGAAAAGGAAATGCCTAGGGCAAATGCCATCCTTCAGAAAACTTTAAAATAAATACCAATAGCTAACAGTACCATTGTGTAAACACTCTCTACAGCTGGTTAGAAGGGAAACAAGGTAAGTTTTTTTTAATAAAAAAAACATTTTAAACATTTAATAAAAGCTAGCATTTATTGTAGTCCTGCTAATAAGGTAAGGGTGCCAACACAACATGAATAAATGGTTCAGAATAACATCCCAGAGAAACACCCATATGCCAAAATGAACTGTAATGCCCTCTCAACATCTCACACCAAGTGATCGCTTCTAGTCGGAGACACTGGAGCAGAGTGTATTTGTATTGCTCTTTCTCCCTTTAGTCATCGTTTCTAGTTGGAGACACTTTGGAGCAGAGTAATATTATCTCCTTTTAGCATGATCCGACCTGCAACACAAAATTAAAAACAAAAAAAAAAAGCCTATTAATAGCCACTCAGGCAACTGTGTAACCACCTTTTAGCCTGAGAATTTTGGATCGTTCTTGAGTGATTCTGAAAATGCTTTCTCTCTCATGATGGTATGTGACATTTTCCAATATCCACATACTGAAAGGCTGTGCACATTACAGCATATGCACTTTTTCAACAGTAACCTTATGAAGATAGAGAAATGTTATTTTATGAAAAATACAGCTTCTGCAGACTAAGTCAACTGACTAGGTCTACCCCAGCGTTTCTTCACGTTCTCAATTTGAAGTTGAGAAGTGGTTTTTTAGGAAACGCAGCACACTAGAATTTAGAGCTCTTAACATAATAAAGATTTTATCCTGCAATAAATACACTTGTTTAAGTTTTACCCAACATCTCCTAAACTTATGTGAGCAGAGAAGACTTTTTTTTCCCTGAGAAATATCTATGAATATCTTCAGGAACACTGTACTTCGTAAGAACAGCAATAACAATTAAACTGTTTCACTTTCCCAGGCTTCCCCAAGGGGCAGTACTGGTCTGTTCTACAGGGTGGGTATTACTACGGGAATGCAACACTTTACAAATAACTTATAAGTAATTTTAAAAAGTTAGCTTGCCTTTCTTAACAAGACATGTTTAAATTTGAAAAACCCAGGCTTTCACAAAAATAGCCTCAGCAGGGAGAAGCATAGCAAAATCTTGCATCACTTCTCAGAATCTACTTCCCACACAGCTAGTAACAGGCTCAAGAGAATCTTTAGGGTCTGGGAAAAAAAGACACCTGAAGCGCACCATTGATAAAAATACCAGTGAACTATGAATCAGGGCATTACACAATTAAAGGCAAAATGCCTAAATAAACCTCACATTAACGGAATTTTAACAGAAATGGTTCAGTTTGTCTTGTTAAAGCCACGAATCCTAAAGAACCTACGTTAACTGGGTTAAGAGAATGTCTTCAGTGTCCAAATGTTTTTAAGTTTCTGGTATGTGGCAGGCACTGAGTTAGGCACTGGTTATACTAGGGAGCAAAAAAGACAGGCTTCAGGCATTCATGGAGCATGTGGACCAGTGGGAGAGACATTAATAACCCACTAATGAATGTTTTACTACAAACCCAGCACAACACACACTGCCACCCTCAATCCTCACCCCAACCAGAACAAAACCAAACCCTGGCAGGAAGTGATATTTGATCTGTGTCCTAAAAATACAGGGAACAGCATATACAAAGATTTATAAAGGAACAAATGTGAAGATTCAAAGAATTGACAGAAGTGTGGATGAAGCTCAGAAAATGAACAGAAAGAGATACAAAACAAGCAGAGGGAGATAAGGTCAGATCATGAAGGACCTGGAAGAGTACACCGAAAATTTTCTTATCCTCCGAATGACAGGAAGCCATTGAAGGAATTCAGGCAAAGTGATGACAAGTTCAGAATTGTGTTTTAAAAAGATGCCCGAGGAGCAAACTGGAGGAGCTGAGGCAGGTGCGGAGAAGTTAATTAGTAAACTAAACAGAAACCGGTGCCATGCAGGATGGCAGGGAACAATAAAATACCTCTAAACAGTGTGTTAGGGGTGGGCATTGAGCTTGATTTCTGATACTGAGGCGTCTTTGAGACACCCAAGTAGAAGTGTTGAATAGGCTCAGAGAGGTCTAGGACTACTGACGCAAATTTGGAAGTCACCATGTAGGTGGAAATTGAAGGTACAGTCTTGAGTACCCAGGAAAATAATACTGAGTAACAGGAGGACATAAACCCAAGCCTTGAGCAATTCCAGCATTTAACGGCTGACTCTCAAAGAATGTATTACCAAGTCTGAAAAAGGAACAACTAGTAATGAAAAAACGAAAACCTGACTATACTATCACAGAGCCAAATGCTGTTGAGAGTCCAATAAAATGAGGACCATTAGATTTAACACCATTAGTCTTTGGTGACCTTGGTGAGACCTGAATGGAGAGACAGAAGCAGAAGTGGAGTGGGGTAAGGAGTAAGTGGCAGAGGGTGATTTCAAGAGTGTACTACTCCCCCAAACAGTAACATCTCAAATGCAAAATAAATTTAAGCATGAAATGAGCTGCAACTCATTCACTTCTGCAAGTGAATAAAAATTTCTAGAATTCTTTAAGACCATCTATATTCTTACCCAGCTGTTTTCTTGACTTTGTTTTAGAATGAATCTCTTCTGCATCATCTAATACGAGGTTCATATACTCATCAAAACCCTAGAAAAATAAGCCAGTTGATGGTCATCTTCATGTAAGATCACATCCAAGCAATTCTGAATGAATATGCCTTTATAGATACAGAAATGCCAAATTCAGACATTCACCCCTCCATTGATACATCAGCTGAAACACTACCTCCCCATCCCAAGCCTCTTTTTAAATAACAAAGAAAGACAATGTACTTCAAGTTACTTCTGGAACCTTTTAGACTTAAGATTTCATCAGCTCTGTTAAACAACCATTCTCCTTATCTTTTACAACCTGCTCAATATAGAGCGTGTGTACATGTAGGAATTAACATCTACTGCCACCCTATTCCCATGCTCCCCACCAAACACTATCACCACGAACCACCACTAGCTTGTTTTCCCAACTAGTCATCTGGGAAGGGCAGATTACTGATGCAATCTACAATGTCCAAAAAAATACTAGAATCCTAACATAATGCTTCCACCATATTTCATCTTTCTTTTAAACATTATTTAAGTTACTCTACAGTCTTGGACATTTTATTTAACTTTCCCCACTCTGCTCTATTCAGGTACCACCTGACCTAGAACTAATACTCCATTAATCTCACTCCCCCCCTTTTTTGGACTCTTCCTTTAAATACTAATATTGTTGTTTAAAGAATTTTTTAAAATTAGTTTTCCCTCTCTTTTATGAATCACCCAATCTCTATCAAGTAAAACCATGAGACAAGGATAATGGGCCCTGAAAACCCTTCTGTGCATTATGTCTTTGACCTTTTGTACATTGCTCTGTTGGCCATCTTTTGTGAAATATTTTTCTATGAACAAACTGCTCTGAAATAAAGTATCCTGGTTACTCACAATGATACAGCCTTCTATCCGCATATTTACTTGCTCATAAAGCCACACCTGAATCCGAGATCTCTGAAATAATCATAAAAATAGAAATGTTAAGAAACAAGTAAACAAAATCCAGCCAAACAAGAGACAAATACGGCTCCTAAAAAACTTTAACAAAAGCCAAGATTAATTCCTTATCAAGAAACATTCTCACTTAAGTGCTATACTGGGACTAAGTTAATTTTCCTGGGATCTTAGTCATATTTCTACTGCTTCTGGTTTTAACACATTTAGCGTGAAATTTTGTGACAGGAAAGCGTAAAGGGCTGCTTATCTGCTACTGCAAAATCCAGCTCCAAGACAGCTTTCTCTAGGTTCTCAGTTTTCCATGTCTCACATCTAACGACCAGAAGAGGGACTTTCAATTCTGGTGATTAAAAATTACAATAGCTTGAAATTAACCTGTTTTTCAATTGTGTTATCACACACTAAAATCTGTCAGAACGGGAACTACATTTTCTCTCAGAGATAATTTAAACACTCTGTCCTGCCAAGTCAAATTCTGAGTTGCTAAAAATCCTCCCAAAGGAAAGGAGGCTGCCACTAAATCCTCTGAACCTATCCTTTCTGTCTTCCTTTTACAGTGTCTTTTCTATATTCCTTCCCCCACCCCAGCCGGAGCACTTAACACACCACCTTACGACCTGGTTTAAAGCTGACTGAACTTTTCTTCCAGTGTTTCATCATAAAAGGTAGGGGAAAAGATTCCGATGTTCTCGTCATGATCACTATAAACAAAAGCACCAATACCCACACATCACTGTCAGGCCAGCCAATAATTATTTTTTGAGATTAGTAATTTTGGTCTTGCAAAGTAATGACGACACAATTCTTTGCATGTTTGGAGTTGGCATGGCTACAAACCATTTTTCACAATGGAGCTTTCCTTGCACTTCTTCCCATCAAATACCCCTCCCAACCTCCAGTTTCACCTACTTTCAACTCTAGAACAGTGATCAGACAGGACGGCACAGCCAAATAAATTCATCTTTAACTTAAAAAGTAACCATGAAACAGTTAACAAACAACTTACGTTTTGCAAGTATCTGAAGATGAGGTTCTGTACCAGTGGTTAAGGAAAAAAAAAAAAAGGCACGCGTAGCATAGGCTTTGCTCCCTGAAAGTGGTCCAACCTGCCCCCACCCATCTCACTTTTTGTTTTCTGAACGCGAGGTCTGTGCCTTCGCAACGAAAAGCGCCCAACGAGGCACTCACATGGGGCTTCCTAAATACTGTAAACGAATCCCCTCTTACTCTCCTTCAGTTTCTTCGGCGCAGACATCTTTCCCCCCTGCCCGAGACCGGTAACTCCGGCCTTCACTCAGCATGTAATTAAGGCTGTCTTCCCTCCGCTCACCCCGGCCATTCCTGCAGTGCCCCCCGCAGAGGTCCGCCCAAACCCAACCTCCCACCCATCACCGGTTCTTCAACTACCCGCGCTTTCTCGCAGGCTCGGTAGCCCCGGGGGCTCATGGGATGAGGGCCCGCACTCCGCTCCCTCTGGCCTGCTGTCGGCTCCTTCGCCCCCCGTTTCCTGGCCCGAACCTCCTAGCTCTCACATCCCCAGTAGGATACGATGGGTTGCACCATCACCTTCTGCACTTTCTGGCCCTGGCCACGGTACGCCATGGTGGAAGCTCACAAAGACCGCTCTAACCCGCACGCTACCTCAAAAAGCAGCTTCCGGAATGAAGTCGGAAGCGGAAGTGCGTCACGCTCGCGCGGCGACCGGGGCGGCTCCGCTCCAGGGAAATACCTCTCTAGCCACGGAGAGCGGCTTATCTCTGTGCTCTATAGCATCCGGGGGAGGCCAATCTGAGACGACTGCTTATTTGAACGTGTGTTGGTCCTACAGCGCCACCTGGAGGAGGGGGAGGAGGAGCCCAGCGGCTCCTGTTGTGTGAGGGCCCGCGGCTGGGGTTGGGGGGTCGGCTGGGGGCCATCGCGTCTTCACTTTCTCTGTCGGCTTTAAGAGCCAAATCGTCCCGTTGCGAACCTCAGTACGTGGAATGGGTTGGTTTAGTGCTTTTTCTAAGGCCTGTTTCTAGGCTTGATAGCAGGGTTGTGATGGACAGGGTAGGGCGGCAAGAAGCCCAAGCTCAGGGCTTCCACATCTGACGCTTTCAGTCACAGACACTCTGAATTCAAAAGCCGGATGTCGTGGTTTGCTCCAACAACAGATTAAACTCTCGTCGACTTTGTGAAGGGTTATTGTAAGGTGGCAACAGGGCATCTGTTTAGCGTGAAAACTCTGAAATCTGATTGCTGGGCTCAAATCCAGCTCGCTTATAGTGTGACCAAGGGTAAGTTACTCAGCTTTGCTATGTCTGGGCTGAGTTGTTACCCAAATTGTAATAAAAAGGTTCCTTCCTCGTGGGGCTAAAGAGTCAATGAAGTAGCAGTAGATACGTGTACACATTAAGGTCTGAACATTTGAACATGCTGTTTCCTGGGTAACACAGCTGGAAGGGGAGGAGTTGGAATTTGTTAGGTTACCTGTTTGGGGGCTTGTGGTCCAGCAGGAATTCCGTTTAATTGGAGTACCCATTTTATAGATAAGGACACTGAAGCTCAGAGTTGAAGGGGCTCCTCTAAGGGGACACCACTTAGGGCAAGGCAGAATCACTACTTGTTGAACTGAGGTTACTAAACCAAACTTGGGTCCGCTCGTCTGAGGAAGCAGTAAAGCCAACCTGCTGACGCTGGGTTGTGGGGAAGGAAAGTACAGCATTTACTGCAGGGCCGAGCAAGCGGACCCAGCAGCTTGTGCTCAGAAGATCCGAACTGCCTGGTGGCTTTTTAAAGGCAAAGATTTTTAAGACAAAGTAAGGGAGAGGGTTGTGGGTACGTGATCAGCTCATGCACAATTTTCTCATTGGGTAGTGAGGTCCCAGGAATCAGCATTATCAGTCCTCAGGCTCCGGTCCTCAGTCTGGGGGCTGCGTATTCATGTTCATCATGCAGTTAGCTTCTTCCACCTGCTAGTGGTCGTAGTATCTGCAAAACAACTTCAAGGATATGCTCAGGATATTATCTGTCATCCTTGACTTTGTTTCATGGCTAAACTGTCGTTATTTTATCTTGCTTGACTGTTTTCCTGTGTTTCTGCATTTTCTCACTTCTCTGATTAAATTTGCTCTCTGGAACTCAGGGAAGGCCTAGGAGACTAAAGCTTTTCTATATAAGAGGTAGGGGACACAGGGGCCTGTTCCCCAGAAAGCTCCGCAGGGTCCTGCTCAGTTTCAAGGTCCTCTGTTAAATGTTTAAGGGCAACCTCATAAAAATGTGAGATCAAAGAATATGAAAGTGCCATTTTAAAGACCTAGAAAATGCATGGAATAATTATTTCTTTAAAAAAAAATTCCCCTTCCCAAACCCAACAGAAGGTCATGATGTACACAGAGAAAATCTGAGATCTGCTGAATCTGAAGACAGTGTGGTCAGAGCACACTGATATACCCACCCCAGCTGAGACGCAGAGATACTCGGCTGCTTGTTTGTGCATGTTCCTGTTTCTGAAGTCGTGATACCTAAACTTTTAAGGACTGATGATCTCTATAACCGATTGTTTTGACTGATTATCAACCCATGAGAAGTGATTTACTTTTTTTCTTAATGATTTTTGCATTTTTTGCATTTAAATCTTTGATGCATCTAGAATTTATCCCAGTATATCTTAGAACTGATACAACTTCATAACTTCTAGGTGGCTACCCAGTTGTCCATCAGTCACCATTACAAAAAAAATAACCCTTTGTTCCTCAATTTTAAATGCCACATTTATAGTCTACCAAGAGTATATGTGTGTGTGGGTATATGTTTATATGTATAGAGTTTATATTTTGTTCAGTTGATCTTAGTATCTATTTATAGACTAGTATCATAGTTATAAGTATTGTAGCTTATAATGTTTTCTTATTTGGTAGGACTAGAAGTAGGTAGAATTTTCCTAGCTATTCTCGCTTGTTTTTCTTTAAAACTTATGAATTAGTTTATCTAATTAAAAAAATATTTTTGAAATTTTTATGGTGATTACATTAAATCTAGAATAACTTAGAATTAACTTTTTAAAATCTTAAGTACAGTAGGCTTTCTAATTGTTCAAATTTGCCTTTGAATCTAAGTTTTTAGTTTTCTTAATTTTGGGGGGGTGGGTTAAGTTCATCTATTTATTACTTTTGGTGAAGGTACTGGGAATTGAACCTGGAACCTCCTGCCTGCTAATTACATACTGGACCACTGAGCTATACCCCCAACTAAGTTGCCAGTTTTCTTTAGTTTTTAGTTTCTCCTTTCAAGTCTATCTAGTTTAATCATAGATATTTCATCTCTTTTGTTCTGAAAAATTTTCTCCTCAACTGCATGTTCTAACTGGTTTTTAAAAGTAATAAATTCAGTACATAAAAATTGTAGTTTTGCATGACTAAAAAGCCACCATGATAAGCAAAATGAGAAGATCTGCGAAAAGTGTGTTTGTACCACATTGAACAAATGGGTAATTTTACTAACACTGAAAGAACTAAAGAAAAGAAAGTGCTGTTCTAGGGAGAGGATGTAACTCAGTGATGGAGCACATGCTTAGCATGTGCGAGGTCCTTGGTTCAACCCCCAGAGCTCCCATTAAATAAATAAATAAATAAATACCCCACTCCTGCCCACAAAAAAAAAGAAGAAGAGAAGGAGAAGGAGAAGGAGAAGGAGAAGGAGAAGGAGAAGGAGAAGGAGAAGGAGAAGAAGAAGAAGAAGAAGAAGAAGAAGAAGAAGAAGAAGAAGAAGAAGAAGAAGAAGAAGAAGAAGAAGAAGAAGAAGAAGAAGAAGAAGAAGAAGAAGGAGAAGAAGAAGAAGAAGAAGAAGAAGAAGAAGAAGAAGAAGAAGAAGAAGGAGAAGAAGAAGGAGAAGAAGAAAAGCTATTTTGGTTCTCAATTGCTGTGTAAGAAATATTTGAAAAGTTAATGACTTAAAACAACTACCATTTTTTTCAATTCACGATTTTGTGGGTCAAGAACTTGGGCAGGGCTCAGCTGCGTGACTTTTCTGCTTCCGAAGATGCACCTAAGGCCTTGGCGTGTGTGTTTGGAAGGCTAGCTCCAGCCGAGTCCCCTTCCGTGTCATGAGCCTCAGGGCCTCACCGCACGGTCTCTCTGGTAGAGGAGTGTGCCATCTTACACGGCGGCCCAGGGCTCCAAGAACCCAAGGCTGAAGCCAGCAGCACCCTTACAGGCCAGCCTGGAACTGGTGTAGGGTTTACTGTACTAGATTCAAGGGCTGGAAAAACAGAGCCCAGCTCTTCATGGGAGGTGTGTTAAAGAACTTGCAGCCATTTTTAATGTGACAAAGAGACTCAAAATAAAAATTGACGATAGATGTTAACAGTTTATAGGAAAGGAAATACAAATGATCTTCAAAGTTGGAAAAGATGTCCGACTTCACTTATTGTAAGAGAAATTCAAACTACACTGAGAAATCATTTTCTCTCATTAGATTGGCAAAGGTCAAAAATTTACATTGGTGGCAATGTAAATTATTAAATTTACTTATTAAATCTACTTCTAGGTATTTGATCCTACAAACTTAACATGTGTGATATAATGTAACCATCGCAGCGTTGTTTAAAATACCAAGGTGGGAAACGACCTAAACATCCGTCAACAGGAACCAGCGCAATTACTGCATATTCGTAGTGTAATACTGTGCAACTATGATAAATGTTAAAGAAGTTCTTTGTGTCCTGATATGAAATGGTATCCAATATACGGTAAGAGAAAAAGCAAGCTATGATATATCTGAGATTTACTTCAGAATAATCTAAGGGAGCAGGCAGGGCTGGATCTCAGCTGGGGCAAGCCTAAGGAGACAAATTTAGGGAGTCACGGCTGCACGTGCCAGGTCAACCCGAGAGTGAGCGCCTCCTTAAATTAAGCCCAGGCACCGTGCTTACCTCACCCTAACCCAGTCCTAGGGGCCAGATGGGGCGGGTGGGGCGGGTAGTTGGTAGGGGTGTAAGTGAAACAGGATTTGTCATGAATTTGTAATTCATAATTTAAAACTTTCATAATAAATATAATAAAAAGCAAGGTGCACAATATCATGCTTTGTACATGACATTACATAGAAATTGTTTCTATGTACCTGAACTAGCTCTGGAATACCTGAGGAACTGGTAACATGGGGAACTGGGTAGCTGGGGCAGGAGCAGGAGGGAAGATGTTTTTACTCTACATATGCCCTTATATACATTTTAATTTCTAAAATTTTTTATTTTGGGGGGAGGTAATTAGGCTTGTTTATTTTTAGAGGAGGCACTGGGGATTGAATCCAGGACCTCGTGCATGCTAAGCATGTGCTCTGTCACTGAGCTATACCCTCCCCACCTTATATACATTTTAAATTTTGAAACTTGAGAATGACCATATTACCAATTCAATAAAGCCAAATAGTGGAACATACTATGACACATGTGTTTCCCTTTTTTCGTTCCAACTAATCATAATGTTCTTGTAAAGTCTGAGATTTTCATGACATTCTCAAGGAATCTGCAAATCACTGGTCCAGAGGGGCATACCCTGAGAGAAGACTCACCTCCAGGCCTTACAAATATTGAAGAGCATCCTTCCCCTCAGCTTAAAGTTTCTTCCATCTCAACCAGAAACCTCACAACTTGTTGAACGGCTATGATTAATGAGACGAGTGCCAAAGAATGGGGTTGGGAAAAGACAGGGGCAGTCTAGCGAAGATCAACAGCCCCTGAAATGGGTCAAGAACTATTTCATCGGTTCAGCAATTTTTATTGAATGCTTTCTGTTATTAGCTGAAGTGTGCCCCCCAAAATCATGTGCTGAAGCTCTAAACACCCCGTGCCGCAGGACGTGACTATATAGGCTCTTAAAGAAGTAATTAAGGTTAAACAAGGCCATTTGAGTGGGCCCCTAATGCAAGGTGACTAGTGTCTTTATAGAAATTAAAGCAGACACGAGCACGCAGAGGAAAGACCCTGTGAGGACGCAGTGAGAAGGGGACCATTTGCAAACCAAAGAGAAAGGCCTCAAAGGAAACCCAACTAGCCAACACCTTGACCTTAGGCTTCTAGTCTCCAGAAATGTGAGAAAATACATCTCTGTGGTTTAAGCCACCCAGGCTGTGGTATTTTGTTACGGCAACCCTAACAAACAAACGTGCCTTCTATGTGCCAGATTTGTACCGGATGCTGAGAATATGTAGGTTAGTAAGAACCTCTATCTCAAGAGTTTAGGGTGGAGCACATAGCTCAAGTGGTAGCGTGCATGCTTAGCACGCACAAGGTCATGGGTTCAATCCCCAGTACTCCTCTAAAAAAAAAGTTAATAAACCTAATTACCTTCTCCCCCCCAAAACAAAAAAGTTTATACTCTGCTGGGGAAGATGGACAGGTAAACAGTTTTAAAACAATGAGGGTAAACAAAGATTGTACGTCTAGCGGACAGGCACCAAACCCAACTGCAGAGAGAGACAAGTGGGTATTTGGAGAGGTAACCCTGAAGTCACGCGTGTGTGGGAGTTAGCCAAAGAAAAGAGGAGGAAAGAGACTTCTAGGCAGAAGACAGGCAGCATTAACAAAGCAAAGGGCTCGAGAGAGATGAGTGTATGAGGTAAGTCCACAGCCAGTAGCTTTGCTGGAGTATAGAGCATGCAGGGTGAGCGGTGGAAGAAGCTGGCACAACAGAGCCTTACATGCTGTGCTAAGGGACAATGTAATTTTGGAGGAGAGGGGAAGGCATTGGATTTTATGAAGCAGAGTGACTCGGATTTGCATTTAAAAATAGAACCTTCTTTTTTAAAAGATTAGTTTATACATTAGCCAAGAACAGTTGACAGAAAACTGAGAGCAAGAATGAGACAAGGCAGAGACTTTTCAGAGTACCCATGGGAGGGTCATAAGTCACCAAGAACAAAACTTTCCTGCTCCATTTGGCTGTTTGCAGCTCAAATCATCTCTTTTGCTAAACTACACAAAACTCCAGCTCTAACATCTCAAGGGCACCCTCCCCAACCAGGCTGGAACCCAGATTTCTCACTCATCCCCTCTATGGGTAGCAGCTTTCATTTAATACTTGCACCCACTTCATTCCTTTACTTTTCTCTTGGAAGTATTTCAGATCGAGGCAGGGGTTTGTCTTATAGTCACCTATCCCTGGTGGCCAGCAGTGTTCAATTATGGTTAGAATTAATGATGTCCTAACTTGAGCGTCTTCAAGGGAAGGCAGTCAAAATACTTTGTGGCAGTTAGGCCAATTTATTTCCCTCACATCCTCACAGCTTTTCTCATCTTGACTACCCTCCTTGACCTCTCAAAGCAAAAAAGCAACATCACTAACCAAGGGTGCCTTCCATCTCGTTTCTCCTTCCCCTTGAAATTTCTCTTCCTCCGTTGAGTGTTCTTCACCCATTCAGTTCCCTATTTCATTTATCTGCTCAGCAAGCAGCGGTAGTCTTTTATTTGCACATCTTTCATGTGCTGCATTCTTCAGTCTGCTCCTGGGTGTTTCCCTAATTCAGTAGGCTGTGGCTTTACTCTTATCCGAAGACAAATCAGCCACAGACTCTAAAGACCAGAAAGCCAGGAAAACAGGCATTACCAAGTTTGAATCCACTGTTTTTCGCTCATCACCATAGACTCACTCTGCAATACCTTTGCAGTTAAATCCAACCAAACCTAAAATACTTTATTAATAGGCCCACTAAATCCTGTGACTCCTTTTAAAACACAAATTCTGGATTGCAGTTCTTATTTAGGGCCATTGCTTATTCTCTGTCCATTTTACCGTGCAATGTTAAGAGAACAGTGTAGTATTTTCTTTGTGCTCATGCCTTTTAACACCTTTTGCCAATTCAAATAAATTGTAGCAGTTTGGAGAAAATTATTAATCCAATCAGATGTGTAGGTCGTGGAAACTTCCACAGATTTATTGAGCAGCTTTCAAAGATCAGAGTTAAGAAAAAAGAGCTCTTGAAAGGTTCAACGAATCAAACCCAATTGCACATAAAAATATACTTTCTTATTGTTGTATCTGAACACTACAGTGGAGATAAAAAGCAGCAATCTTCTAGCGCAGTGTAGGATTTAGCGTCCAAGTGGATATGTGTATTAAAAGGCGCATAGTTAAGTACTCAATATACGTTAGCTAGTTTAAAATAGTGTTACACAGCAACTGAAGACCACAGTTCCTGTTGGTCTACTGACAAATTCAAAGCAAATTATCTTAAAACCGCAGAAATATTCTGGCAAAACGAAGCCACAATTTTAGAAAAAGATCATAGAACTTCGATCAATATAGAAAACAAGCTTTATTTCTGAAACTGTAATTATTAAACATCAGTCATATCTATAGTGGATTCAAAGATTGGTCGAGATGAAAATAAACTATGTTCTGGTCATACGAGAGAGCGGACCCATTGGACTTTGAGGTTAAGGCCAGAACTTAGACTATTTAAAACAAATACATGAGTTGCAAGTTATCTTGAAATTTCTGGCTATGGCTAAATTCTGTAAAATTGGGGCCCTTTTCCTGTTAGAATTGAAAACCATCATCTGGGGACTAGTTTTAGACTACTTTTGGAAAAATCTATGTTCTTTGGTAGCTAACAAATTTATATGTATTCCCCTAACAAAAAATTGGCATACTGAAAAAAACCTTGGCCTTTCCTGAATTAAAATTTTTATATGCTTGAAAATTCTAAATTGTTGAATCCATTTAAAATCACTTCTAAACTCTCTCTTTTAAGAGATTAATAACATTACTTCGTTACAATAATGGCTATGTATCAGTGTCTGAAAAAACTCACATATATTTATTCTTATCTAAAGCAGATGCAGCTAAAACTGAGCATATTTGTGGGAAAGTTTGGCCATGGGTCCTTGTAAAAGGTCTCTAAAGCCAAATAATCTCTGTGAAACTGGATCACTTACACAAAAGGCCAACAACATTCTAACTGGGCCTCTACCAAGGCAGATCGCAGGTTGAAGTGATGTATGACCACTAAACTCACGACATCAAGACTTTCCTACACCAGTTTTATTTAAAACACAAGTAAGTATTTCTCTTTCTGTAATGGCAAATGGTTCAAACAATGCAGAACATGAATCACTGACTACTACAGGGCTTTAAATATGAAACAAAATCATTTTTTAAAAAGCAAAAGAATAAAGATTATATACAAAAGGGACCTGGAATCTACAAGCTGATTCCAAAAACAAAATGAGTAGAAAACCTGTGGTGAAGTCAGAACACTCCACCCCGGCTTTGGAGAAGGGCTGTTAGACAGCACTCAGTCAGCTGAAGATGGACTGGTAGAGAAGTGTCTATACATAAACTTCAAGTCACTTTTGCTTGTGTAGAATCATCCAGATCTTCCCAAGACTATTGTGGGCAGTCCTGTGGCTTTCTTCCTTTTCCACGTTCTCAACAAGGCTACATGCAGTTCAACTCTTGATGAGCCGCTTACAACAGCAGTTCCTTAGGAGCCAACATGACAGGCGGGTCAGGCTTCCCCACGAGAAACAACACTGGCCCACTACAGCGAAACACCAGAATGGGCAGGTCGCTCCTTCCTCTTCCTGTTGATTATTTACAACAAGTCTCCTTTCAAGACTATTATCCCCATCATGCTTGTTCCTTCTCAAGTAAGTCTAAACCTTGAGGTGATATAAAGGAGACCAACATCAAGAAACGAATATTCAATTAAGAAACGAAGAAAACTGGCAGGTATACAATACACCCCCAGAGCACCCCAACAACCCCGTTCACAATGCTACAGTTCCCGGACAAGCAGCGGCGGCTTGAGTTCATTCCCGTCCTCAGGCTGCTTAAAGGGCGCCAAATAAATACTGGGCAAGAGGAGTTTGCTAGGAGAGTCAGAAACAAAGAATTAACCAATTTTTATTCCTGTGATAATTCAATGCTAGTAGGAGGCAAGTACTGAAGGGACAACTTCCTTATTAAAAAAAAAAATTCCTGTAATCATTATGTCACCATCTCTTATTAAGAATCCACGGAATCCCAGAAATAGAAAATTAGTTTCAGAGGACCCCTGAGGCACTTTAAAGCCTTAAAAAAATTACAGTAATAATAAATCAGCTACTGCTCTTCAGAGGCTTACAGAACAGCAGAAGCATGAACATCAGGTCCAAAAAGTTATGTCCAGATTACAGTTTCCTGAGCCGCTCAGCTGTCTCTAAAAGCTTAGTTCAATCTCCAAATACCTTTTAAAAGACATACAATTTAACACAGACTAGGTGGACTGTTTTGTTTATAGAGGTGGCACAAAATTTGGTCCTTAGTGGTAGCAGCTATCTTTATCCTTTTCAAACTCTGGTAACAACAGGTACAATCAGACAACACATAAAAGAAGTAACACAGCAAAGGGGGAAAAAACAAAACTGACAAACACCTCAAGGAGTCACTAAGTTCTCTTGTGTCCCTCCACTTGGGCCTCCCGCTCAGTCTGCCTGTGGGGAGGGGTGAAGACAGACTTCTTTCTCAAGATGCTAAACAATGGCGTCAAATGGACAAAGTGATTATCAAAGGACTTTAAAAATCTGACCCCAAGGAATCCAGACACACAAGGGTAATTAGAGGTATATTTCTGATTTGGGGCAAATTCTAGGCTAAAGAAATGATAATTTTGGATAAATATTACAATAGATGAAACCAAGTCCAATTTTTTGGCGAGTTTTTTTTTGTTCTGAATGTTCTGCTACCACCTTCAGCTGTCAATCATTTCTGACAGCTCAAGCAGAAGGTCATCTTCATCTTTCCCAGGATCCAAGTCAATCTCAGCTTCTAATTTGCCCCCTGAAATCTCCCATATTAGTTTCTCAAAATCATCCTCCATGGAGAGCGGGGGCTTTCCTGCTGAGGCAGAGCTGAGGCGGCGAGTTTTTGTGGCCATCTGGGATGAGGAAGGGCCAGATACTTCTGGTGGGGAGGGATCTGCAGAGGACTGAGTTGGAGGCAGCACAAAACTGTAAGGAAAAAAACCCAAAAAATTATTAGATAACTGCCCTTTCTCAATGGTTGGCTGGACCACCTAGTGTCAGGGACATAAAGAGTTTTAGCAAAAGAGCTGCTTCTGAGGACACACATAAACAAAGAACTGTTTTGCTGATTTGGGACAAAGCATTTTCATCCTTTAAAGGAGAATTCAGACAGATGTTTAAAAATATTTAAAAAAAAAATACAGGCAAAATACAAACAGTAGAATCAGAGGAGAAGAGCAACCCTGAGTACCATGTTTTGTTGCAATTAATTTGAAGTTTAGGACATTTATTTAGATGTGGCTAAACTGTAAATGTTTCGAATTATTTAGCAGTATTATTCTCTAGAGAGCATAAATAATAATAGTGGTCTAAAGTCTGGTTAAAAAGAATTGCAGGTATTACCTGTCTCTAGGTTTCTCTGTCTCAGGCACAGTGACTGATCTGTCCTCCGAGTGAAGTGGGACCACAGCCTACAACACAAAGAGTGAGGTAATTCTATGGGAGAGTCGTGCTTTTTAATTTGAGCACATTCATTTTCTTTTGCTGCCTTCTTAGAATGATGGCTATCATTGTTTAAGCCTGGGAATCCAAAAATAAATAATCCAAAGGTTGAGTGTACAAGTAAGCAAAGTATCTTGATCAGGCTTTAAAAAATCCCATCCTGCCTCTCTGCAAGTGTCTACCTATAAATACAGTTAAGAACCTAAACAACTGAAATGCTTAGGAAATGACAGAAAATATTACACATTATATAGACAGAGCTAAAAGAGAATAAACTTCCCTGCTTTCCTACTGCCCAGATAAAGCACACGGAGTTGGATCTACGTCTTACCACAGCTGCCTTTTTGGCTGGGCTTTCCTGCAGGACACTGCTGGAGCTGAGAGGCTTCACAGCTGCAATGACAGCAGGGTGCACCTCCACTGCCTTGCGTTTGGGGGCCAATTTGGGTGATGAGACAACTTTAACTACAGATGGCTTCACATTCACTTTAGGTTTAGCTACAAGGAACAGAAAATATCTGATTAACACCTAAAACAATCCCTTTTTTACATGGAGAATAACTCAGAACATCAAAATTCCTTCACTGCAACAGAAATACCACAAATAATAAAAAAAAACAGCCAAGAAAACAAAACTGAAAATGATCCACCAGCAATCTGTATTACATGTGGCCGTAATAAACACACACACACACAGACACACACAGATGATTCTTTTCAATGTCTCTTGAATCTGCTACTGCTCTTTGCTTCCCTGGTGTTTTTCTTCTTCAAAACCAGAGGAAAAACGCACCATGGAAAGATGTAGACAAAGCTTTATAAACAGCAATTTTAAAACCTGAGAAAGAAACTCATCTAATTCTGTCTTTTTAAATAGAATTATCAGAAGTATTACTATCAACCTGTGTGACTAGTATACACAGCATATGAAATTCAACCCAACTGCTCCCAGGAAGTCACTGAAACTTGGTAATTTTGAAATTCTAAAGCAAAACGCACCAGAAAAAAACGCTCACCTTTACCCCTTTTTTCCAAGGTCTGTGCTGCACATTTCACATTCAATATTGAGTCCCCAATCCCTGAGGTTTCTACCTCTGCCTTCTGGTTTGATTTTGTGGGAAGCCGCTTAGTCAGGTGCCGTGTGACGCCTGGCACAGTAGTGAGCACGGGGTTCTCTGCTAACTGGATATTGCAAGAGTGTAAATTTCCCCAAAAGGACTTGAAAATTGATTTCTCCTTCTGTGAGGGTCCCCTCTCCGGCAATTTTTGCACATGCTTTTCTTTCATTGTCTCACATCTCTTGACTTGAATTTTAGTGATGTCAACTGCTGTGGTCTCGTATGAAGCCTATGGATAAATTCAAATGACAGAATGAAAATCTAGCATGTCTAACAACCTGTATGGTCATTATTACCTATAAGGCACCAGGCTAACATCTAAGTCAAACAGAGTTTCACATGACCCAGAATGCAAGAACGTTTGGTTTTTATCTGATATTAAATAGAAAACACCAAGCTCAAGATGAAAGATTAAAAATGTGTGGAACAGTAAAAACCCAAATTCTACAGGCTACACTATCATGACCCTAAGTCTGATACAAGCTGACACTTGCACAAAGATTTACGTACAGAGATGTTCATTATCTTAATTGATAAAACAAAATCTAAATGTCTAGAAACAGACTATATTTGTGCAACAGAATACTGTGTGGCCAGTAAACACAAACATCATGAAGAATTAACAAGGTAAAGTTAAAGCAGGCTGTGAACATATACATTGCAGAGCTCTCAATTAGAATCTAAACATGAGTTATACACTAAATAAGGTCATACACATACATATATTTTTAAAAGGCCTGAAAGAAATGCATGAAAAAAGTAATGGTAGTTACACCTGGGTTGTGGAATTGTAGTTTCTCATTCTTTTTTAAAAAATAAAAATTCCCAAGTTTTATACAATGAGTGGCATTACTCCCAAATGCAGGGGAAAAAAACTCAGTTTAAAAAATATTAACGGACAATTAAAAACAACTTTAAAAGGGCAGAGAACAGTGGTACACATAAAAGTACAGAAAACTCTCACAGAAAACTATAAGCACAGTGAAAGACTGTCTACCTGATGTATCAGTCAAGTGTTAAATAGAAACTTAAAATAAGCTAAAACTAAAAACCACATTCACCACTGATCTAGCCTTTACTTGCCAAGGACAAAACTGTAAGTGATTCTGAATAAACTCACCTCTTTAGCCTCTGCTCTAGTAACACTGCTCTGAGAAGCAACGTCACTTTCTTCCTGAACCTTCTTCTCTTCTTTTATACCTAGACTCACATTAAACACATCTTTAGTGATTTCATTCATGCTGCAACCTCACGTCAGACGGAGTTAAACAAAACTTTTCTTAATAAAAGTAATGATAAGACAGGACAAATAAAACCCAAGTCCGTTAGTCCTCAGATTCAAAATGCACATTATAACACCAAAGGTCTACCGGAAACTAACACATTGTAAATCAAGTACACTTCAATATAAAAAACTAAAAACTCAAAGGTCTATTTAGTGCTGCTGTAAAGAAACAGCTTCTTTTAATTCAGTGGTTTTCAAAGTTATCGGAGTATAGAAAAGCTCTCAGGACTGCTGCGGCTAGCCTGCGGAACACCGCCTTGCGGGACGTTCCTTGGGGAAGCAGTACTGCAGGCCACGTGCCTTTGTTACCTGTTTTCTTAGTGATGCGGAGAAGCCGCCTGGCCCCTGCGGCGGCCTCGGGCTGGGGCTGGGCGCTGGCGCAGCTTTCCGGGCCCTGCTGCACCCTCAGCGCCTTCTCCAGTTTGATTTCCTCCAGCGTCTTGATTCGCACCTCCTGCATGGACTTTGCGCGGCCTGCGGGCTCCTCTGGCTGTCCTCTGCCAGCCACTACAGGTGGCAAAACCACTATTTTTTTAATTTCATTATCAGTCTTAAGCTTGATGCAGGTTATATCCTTCTTGCTTTTTTGCCTCTCTGCTTCCTGCTGCCGGTGTTTCTTCTCAGCCAGGACCTCAGAGAACGTTTTGATCCGGACATTGGAGGAGGTTCTTGTTCCCGAAGCAGAATCATCAACTTTTGAAGGTCCTTCTGTCTTGAGTTTAGTTTGCAATTCTCCACGTTTCTGACTGGCTCTTTCAAGAAGAATTTCTTCTAATGTCTTCACGTGGATCTCACCGACTTTAGTAACTCTCTCTGTTTTCATGGGGGAAAAACAAATCACTGTACTTGGAGTTCATCTCTTAGTGATTTATGATCTGTCTGTTCTTGGACCAGGACAGAGTCCAGGAGAGTGGGGTCATTTAGGCAGGCAATTAAAATGATCAGAAGCACATTAATTTCAACCTCAATTTTCAAATACTGCATGTTTCAAATAGTGGCCCTCAATGAAAACTCTAAGGTGGCAACAATTACTGATTTGGATTTTTATTCGGAAACTTATTCCTGAGGAACATGAAAGCTATTTACTAGTTGGGAGAAACTTGTCATTATAAATCTTACCAACAAAAAAGACAAATAGATTAATTCTTCTATTCACTCACAGATACAAACATGTGCTGGACACTATGCTAGAAATGTAACGGTAAACAAAATGCAAACTCTGCCCAAACATAGTTTGTGTTCTAACAGATCAATAATTAAGCAAAAACAAAGCATGGTAGTAACAGGTTTGATAAAGAAGTATACTTGACCCTTGAACAATGTACAGGTGGGGGGGAACTGGGGCATCGACCCCCATGCAGCTGAAAATTCACACATATAACTTTCAATTAAGCTTCATATCCATGGTTCTGTATCTGGAGATTTGACCAACCAACCATGGATTGTGCAGTACTATAGTATGTCATTATTGAAAAAAATCCGAAACATATATAAGTGGACCCATGTGGTTCAAACTCATTTGTTCAAGGGTCAACTTGTATAATGCTACATATGAGCACAGAGCAAGACCACCAACCAACCTCTAAGAACTGTTAAGTGAAGCTTTTCAGAGTAAGTAATATTTAAGTGGCATTTAAAGGATGAAAAGGAGGTAGAACAGGTAACAAGACAGAAGAAAAATGGGAAAGGCCCAGAGACTGGAATGCCACTCAAGAGCTATTTTTAATGATACGTTAATCATTCTGTATTTGCTTAAACTAAAGAGCAAATTTCACACCTGGCAGATAAACCTGTCCTCGTTACAGAAGGGCTTAAAGAAAAAAATAATGAAGTGATATGAAAAAAATAAGACTAATTTGGGGATTATACACACACATATTTCATCACTAAATAACAGCTTTTAATGACAGATCAAAAACAAACAAAAAATCTCCTTTTACAACCTCAAACATAGCACGTTCTGTCTTACCTTCTGAATCTTTGAATATGCTGTCCCTTCTAAACGCAATACTCCCTGCTGGTCCCATTTCTCCCGCTGCCTACTTTAAAGTGAGTTCAGCTCAGAACCTGACACCCGCCAGTCTAGTTTGCTTTTCTGGTCACACAGCACTGTAACTGCCTGTATTACTAGATACTTCATGAGAACAGTGACTAGATTTATTTTCGTATAATACCTGTTACGTAGGGAGCACTCAAACACTTACTTATTTTCTTAGGTTTCTTAAATAAAAATTCTACCATTTCAAGATGGTAGTCTGATCTCAAAATGACCACTTTAATAAAGTACAACATGAATGGTGACACAGAGACCCTGTTTTCCTAAACTACAAAATTTCTTGAAAACAATAGAGAAGACATTAGAAGTAGAATAAATCCAGAATAGCAATGGAAAACAAGAACGCCACTGGCAGAACATAAACCTTGAGGAATTTGAGATGAAAAGTAGATGTCTGAAATTATAAAAAAAAAACAACAGATAAAACTGTAGGAGTGAGATCTTTCCAAAAAGGGAAGTGTGTTCTTCCCAAAAGAAGCAAAAAAAACAACAACAACAACAACAACAAAAAACCACAACTGCCAAACTAGTATGAAAATCAACAGTAGGTAGAAATTAAGGATGGTCTATGGAACAGTTGGGCCAGTCAGGACCCTCTCCTGAGAACTACTCCCCAAAAAGAGGAGAATCTGCCAGAGAAGGGGGCACATTATGAGGATGTTGGAGCTGGAAAGAAGTAGAGCGTTAAACTTGCAGGCTTTCATAAGCGCCAAGCAGAAAAATGAGAGGAGAGGGAGCAAAGCTAGAAAATGAGACAGGTTGGCTGCACTCAAAGTAAAGGTCTTTCTTACCATGGCAATCATATAAGCCCCACCTTCAAACCTGCGACCCACACAAGCTGCCTTTTAGTGACACCCTCTCTACTTAGGCAGACAGGTCTCCCAGCCAGGAGAGAGGACTGCTTGGGAAAAAGACCTACCCATTAAAAAAATAAAAGATTCAAATCAGAAACCCCAGAGCTGCCTGAAATCAGGCTGTGCAAAAGGAGAAATCAGAGAATTTAAAGTTCTTGGAAAATAGAAACACCAGTGCCAAAATAAATCTAACCTACCTTTAAAAAAGACAAGGCTGGTATAGAAAATCAGCCATCCAGCATACGGTCAACAAACTATATATATAAAGTCCATGGGTCAAATCTGGCCATGGTCTAATCTTTATAAACAAAGCTTTACTGAAACACAGCCATACTTAATTCATTTACATACTGCAAATAGCCGCTTTCACAGTACAATGGCACAGTTGAATAGCTACAACAAGAGACTGCAGACCACAAAGCCTAAAATATTTATCACTTGATCCTTCACAGAAAAAAATTTGTCAATTCCAAATCTAGAAAATAAAGCCAAGCGAAACTCATAGAAAGTGAGGCCAAAAAACCAAAGGGATGGAAGTACGAAGGCGAGGTTAAGACATGAGGTGTATGTCTGAAAGTTCCAACATCTAGTAAGAATTCCATAAAGAGAAAAGAAAAAGAAGGGTAAGGACGTACTCAAAGAAATCAGACGAGTATTTTCTACAACTAAAAACGTTAAGTCCTAAGATTCTAAGGACCCACTGAACCGTGGGCAGAATGAACAAAAAGACCCATGTTCAGATCTATCTATCACAGTGAAGTCACAACATACGAGGGACGAATGAGAGAAAAATCCTCGAAGTTTCTGAAGAGTAAATTCATTGTTTACAAAAGAATAAGAATGTCTGACATCAGACTGCCTTTTTATGATGTAAAATCTGAAGATAAGAATAGGACATAAAAGAAAAAGTACAGGCAAACCCCACTCGCATACACGGATACAGAAATTAAAAAGTATTAAACTAAACCCAGCAATAAAAATGTTTTATAAAGAACTTGGATGCCAATTCCCAATACCACTTAGAAAGAAAAAGTTACAAAACTATTTTGGGGACGTGGGTACAGCCCAGTGGTAGAGCATGTGCTTTAGCATGCACGAGGTCCTGGGTTCAATTCCCAGAACCACCATTCAATATATAAACAAAAAAATAAATCTAATTACTCCCCCTCAAAACAAAACAAAAAGCTGGATGGCTGAGTAAATGACTGTTTATTTTATTATTCTTATATTTATTTTATTATTCTGTATAAACTGTACACATATATATACACTTAGGTAGTTATATCTCCTGATTTAAAAAGTCTAATAATTAAGAGTGCAGGAAGAATATAAAGAAGAAAATTAAAATTACTTAAACTTTCAATATCCAGATAAAACCAATGTTAATATCCTGGTTTATTTTTTTCTAGGTATATATTTTTATTTTTATAAAACTGGAAACCACCTTATACATATAGACGTTTTTCCTAGGAATAAGTTTCTATAAGAAAATAAACATTCTTATGTTGCTCCAAATCAAAAGGTCAAAAGCATTGTGTGTTCTTTTGCAACCTTTCTTCATGCAACACAATGGGAGAAGTTTTCCACATCATTATTGTTCATAATATGACTTTTCGTCACGGCAATTATTCTAGTATATAATTACCCTAATTTAATTCCCTTTTCTTGGATATTTAGTTATTTCTGACTTCATATTATTAGTGCTATGATAATCATTTTGCCATCTTTAAGTACAACAAGAGAATGCATACCAGTGAGAAATCAATTACTTAAAAAACAAACAAAACCACAAAAAACAAAAAGCACAAGCCCTGAAGTAACTCAAAAGATAAACTGGAGAAAAAGCAAAGATTCCCATGGCAAGGAAAAAATATCAGGAGTTGGCATTAGGGTTTACCTACCTGCTGCCTCTTCACTGTTTGGACCAGCTGATACGCCTAATCGCTCCTTCAGAGACTTGGAAACTTGAACTGTTAAAAATAAAAAAAAAAGACTGAAAAAAATCCAAAGTTAAACAGACTTATAAGTCAAAAATCTTTTTTTCCCTTTCTTTAATTTATTTTTATTGAAGTACAGTCAGTTTACAATGTTGTGTCAATTTCTGGTGCACAGCACAATGCTTGGAACATATATACATTCATTCTCATACTCTTCTTCACCATAGGTTACTACAAGATACTGAATACACCATAGGTTACTACTGTGCTATACAGTAGAAGCTTGTTGTTTATCTATTTTATATATATTAGTATCTGCAAATCTCCATCTCTCAATTTATCCCTTCCCACCCACTTCCCTCTTGATAACTGTAAGTTTGTTTTCTATGTCTGTGAGACTGTTTCTGTTTTATAAGTAAGTTCATTTGTCTTTTTTTGTTGTTTTTTTAGATTCCACATGTAAGTGATATCATGTGGTATTTTTCTTTCTCTTTCTGGCTTACTTCACTTAGAATGACATTTTCCAGGTCTATCCATGTTGCTGGGAATAGCATTGTTTTATTAGTTTTTTATAGCTGAGTAGTATTCGGTTGTGTAACTATAGCACAGCTTCTTTATCCAGTCACCTGTCAATGGACATTTAGGCTGTTTCCATGTCTTAGCTATTGTAAATAGTGCTGCTATGAACATTGGGGTGCATGTCTTTTTGAATTAAGGTTCCCTCTGGATATGCCAGGAGTGGGATTACTGGTCATATGGTAAGTCTATTCCTAGTCTTTTGAGGAATCTCCATACTGTTTTCTGTAACGACTTCCGTAACGATTTTCCATATTGTTTTCCCGTAACGAAAACTACATTCCCACCAGCAGTGTGGGAGGGTTCCCTTTTCTCCACACCCTCTCCAGCATTTGTGATTTGTGGACTTCAAAAATCTTTCTCAAAGGTCACAAATTAGGCTTATACTTGTCTTCTAATGCAAATGCTTTTTAAAATTTCTTCAATTCTTAAACTTTTCTTTTTCACAGTACAGATAGATCTATGAGAATCATGGGTTCCCTAGAGCACTTTGGAAAGCTTAAAAAAAAGATCCTCTCTTTATAGCTAAAAAGTAAAAACTACTGAATTTAAGGAAATAATTTTGTTACTGTACAATATTCTAAAATTTTATTGGCATCAAAAGGTTTTTTCCCCTCTTAAATCCCTTTGAAACATGCTCTTTAGTTACGAGAGTCTTTAATATGATTGATAAGCAAAGAAGGAAATGTGGCTGCCAAAGAAAAAAAGTAACTTCTATTTGCCCTAAGAATATAAGAAAGCCCCAACCGAGAAAGTTTGCTCATCAAAGCCTCTTGGGCTAGAAGAAAAGTGGAAAGAAGTTTCTCAACTTCAGGAGAAATTAAAACTAAACACGAGAAGGAGAAACCCACCCCCCTTTTTTTTTTTTAGTAATTACACCACTGTTTCCTTGTATGACTGTTTCCAAGTCATATAAAGAAAAAAAAAATCCAATTGTTTACTTCTTTCTATAAATAGATCTTCAACTATAAAATCATTCTAACTCCCAAATCTCTCTCAAATTAGTCCACAGCTCTCCACACCAACTTTTAGGACACTAAGTTCATGCCACTAACTCCTCTTGCCTAGATTTTTTTTAACAGCCTGCTAACTCATATCCTGGAGAGCACTCTTACCCTTTCTCCATATTTCAGGTGGGGTGACAGTTCCAAAATGCAAATATGAGCACCTCTGACCCTTGTTTATAACCTTCCCATGGTTTGCTGCTATCTTAGGATAAGCCCAAACTCTCTAATAGGGCTCAAAAGGCTCGATATGGCCAGTCCCTTCTTCCTCTCCAGTCACCATGCTCGTCATTCACAAAATCATACGTTCAGCCAGTCAGTCCCCTGAGCTCTGTGCCTTGGCCTGTATCATTGTCCCCGCCTAGAATACAACCTCTGGCCCATCAACTTTACCTGGCTAATACCTAACTCATGTTTCAGGTCTCAGCTTCAACAACATTTCTTCTGGGAGCCTCTCCCTGACATATGGTGAGATGAGTGAGGTGAGGTGCCCTTCCTATGTGCTCCCCTTAACATTGTGTACTTCCTGTCATAGACTTTATCACAATATATGTAAATATCCCTTTCTGTCATCATATCACAGACTCCTGAGGATTTTGATGTTTATTTTATCCAATGATGTCTACCTAGAATCTAGCAGAGTAAACACTCAAATGTTGAACGAATGATAAAACAGACACCAGAAGATAATAATCTAAGTCACCTGAACAAAAAGAATGACAAGCTGTACCTGCTAACATGACAAGAGACAAGTGCCAAGATTACACACACAAAGTGTATTAGACCAAAGGTACCTTTCTTTGGTGTTTTGTCAGTGTTAGTTTCTGGGGCTTCAACTTTCTTCCCTAGCCTTTGCGCAAGGCTACGCTTCAACGGAGGATCACTGTCGCCACCTACAAAGGGAATGCAGTTTAAGCGTTCAAGGCGATCTTCAGCAAGGTCAAGAAACACAAGCAAAAACAGACAACAGAGAATAATTCTGTACGTTTTCTGCATTTATACGATGCATTTGTTCATTAGCCTCCTTATAAAGCTCAGTGTCAGAGAAGGAATAAAAACGTCTCAGAAAAAAAGAGGTAAGGAAGGAGACAAAAAGTAAGAATGCACAAATTAGCATTCACCAAGTAATTAGAACTACACATGGAAAATCATGAGCCCTAACTAAAGCTGAAACTCAGGACTAGAAACAAGTGAAAAAAATCTTCAGGCGCAAAAGCATCTTAATTGGCAACTGCTAAATTCTAGGTAGATTTGTGGTTAAATACAACTCGGATGACTAGGAAGACAGCAAAAGAACTACAAAATTTTAGATTTTCCCATGACATGAAGACTCCAAAGTCCAAACAGTCCCTTTCTTCCATTCCAGATAAGAAATCTAAGGTTATGAAAGAGGCTGTATTTTACCCAAGTAAGCAATTAGTGACAGAGCCAAGACCTGAACAGGTTTCCTGACCCCTGTTTTATTACATTACACTATTCAATACAAGTTGTTTTTGTTTGTTTGTTTATTTTATTGAAGTATACAGTCAGTTACAATGTGCCAATTTCTGGTGTGCAGCACAATGTCCCAGTCATACATATACACACATAGATTTGTTTTCATATTCTTTGTCATTAAAGGTTATTACAAGATATCCAATATAGTTCCCTTGGCTATACAGAAGAAACTTTTTTTTAACCTATTTTTATATACAGTAGCTAACATTTGCAAATCTCAAACTCCCAAATTTATCCCTTCCCCCTGGTAACTGTCAGATTGTTTACTATGTCTGTGAATCTGTTTCTGTAAGTTTTCAAAAACTGTTTTTCGGATAGCTTGACTGAAGATATAATCTTAGCAGGGTCCTATTAAAAATTCAAAAGACCCTACACAGAGTATGCTTTTCTCTCTCCCCTTATTTACAATTTAAACATAAAACCTAAAATCACAAAGTTACATGTACGCTGATATTAAAATAGATTATTTCTGTATTTTTTTTACCTAAAATTTCTCAGGCAGTGAAAATGATATAAAAGAAAACACAAAACAGAAGATTTCATATTTGCAAGCACATTTTATTTTATTTTTAATTGTTTTTTATGTGGGGGAGTTAATTAGGTTTGTTTGTTTGTTTATAATGGAGGTGCTGGGGACTGAAACTAGGACCCTGTGCACGCTAAGCATGTGCTCTACCACTTGAGCTATATTCTCTCCCACTGCAAGAACATTTTAAAAGAGTATCAAGGAACCTCTGAAGTCAGATAAAATTTTCAAAATAATTCTTTCGAGACAGACACACTAAGTAGGTACACAACTCAGTTATATAAGAAAATACTTTTCTAAATATAAAATAGCACTAATAAATTCAAGGACTGAATTCATATTAACTGGATACTTTTCCCCCTCTAAAAACTCAAATTTCAATTTTTCCATAGAGATATTCTTTACTCTTCTTTAAACCTAGCACCTTCTAAAAAGTTAGCCATAATCTAATTAAATTAGATTTAATTTAAACACTATAAATTTGTAAACTTTATTAAGAGGTACAATGCACATATGAAAAACATGAAGAAATTTTATACATGCTTTCAGCCAGGAATACAAGGAGGTCAGCATCACTACTGACAGAGCACTTGTATAAAAAGAATTTCGGAGGACACACGTCAGTGCACAAACAAGCAGAAAATAAGGGATGTGCACGAAGCTCATCTCACCTACTGAAAATTTTCGTTTCCCCAGTCTCTCGGTTAGACTCAATCTTACCAAAGGTTCTTCTCCTAAAACGGAAAAAACAGAATTTCTCAACCATTAGCCTTTTTTTTTGTATTCAGTAACTACTAATGGATAAAAAGTATGCTCTGAAATTAACATGAATACACCGAGAAAGTCTCTCGGAAACTAGATCTCAGTCTTGAGGAAGACTACCCACTACAAGAGAGAAAAAAAGTCAACCTATTAAATAATAAACAGGAAATGCACAGCCCAAAGGGAAGCAATAACACAGTCTTAATTATTAACAGTAGCCGAGTATACAAAGGTAAGCTGTGTTCTGACCAATCGGTTATAAGACCCAAGATACACTTCTGCTTGTGGACTTCCGTATGTTCAATGAAATCATACTCTACTCACTCCACCACTAACTCTCCTGTGGAACCTTCCTTGGTCAGCCCGGCAAGAAGCGAGCTCTCCTTCCTCTGACTCTTTGTTGTTTGAATGGTACAAACATTTAAATATAACCTGCACACTACAGTTACTTGTGTCATAATCCTTACTAGATGTAAAACCATTAAGGGAAAGGACTTTCACATTTTTCTGTAACTTAAAAGGTTTACAATAGTTCCTAACCTACAATGGGCAGTCAATAAATTTGTTGAATGGATACAAATGAACAGTAAATGTAAAAGTTATACACGATACATCAGTGAGAGAGCTGCATCGTTAAGAATTTCAACCTTTTAAATAGTAGAGTCAAATGCACTAGCTTTCCATTCTCCCATCCAATCAACATTCTGGAGTCTACCTGCAAATCCGCTGAGGGTAAACTACACCCAAGGGTTTCGCTCTCCCAGATATTTAAAAGCAGTAGCCTGACAACTCTTAAGACCTACCAGTACCTCACCTTGTTTGCTGGACAGAGTTACTGTCCTCACCACAGTCCGGACGTTCTCTTTTTCAGGACCTGGAATGGGCTGTGGTTGGAGTAAAAGACTGGAAACTCCTGAAGAACCTTCTGAATAAAGCAAGTCAAAGAACAGTAAATAATTTACAGAAAATAAAGCTATCACAAGTCAAGAAATTTTGCTTCTGTGACCACGTAAGTCCAACACAGACCACTACAAGCGCATCAGTTTTTCTGTTCCTGTTTGCCTATAGTGAAATGCAGCAGTGGAAAGGGAGATAATCTAATTTCTCAGCTGCCTAGGGCACAACGTGAAAATAAAATATAAAACTGTTTTGAGGGACTTAGACACTCAATCTACTTTTATTTACCAATAAGGTTAACATGATTCTAAAGTTAACCTCAGAAGCACACCAACTATTAGTATAGGTGTGTCAACTGAACCTTTTCCATCCATATTCAATCTGCAAAACACAACTCCAAGGTTCCTACAGAACAAGCTTTAGCAAGAAGATACTTAGACCCAAACATGTGATTCTCTCTAAACACTACATTTCACACAACAGCTGTAATTTTTAGGGTTGGAATACAGATCAACCAGGCCAAGGCGAACACCAGGAGAAAGTCCGAGCAGCTCTCGAGGAAGAGTTCGACTACAAAAGAAACGCTATCAACTTTTTCCTCTTTTAGTAAGTTTACATGATGTTTTCTAAAGTTATATTTCTCAAAATAAACAAGTTCTTTCAGGTTCTTTATTGTACATGCCTAGCTCTGAATAGTTGCAGACTGAAACAAAGCTGCAATGAGTTAAAAAGGCAACCATGATTTAAATAAGACTGTGTTTTACCCCAAATAAGCCACACAAATCAAAACCTACTGCTCATTTTGGTTGGTGCCAAGCATCCTTATTATCAGAAGTATCATTATTCTTCACTAGCAACATTCAACCCTCCACATGACTCACCACCTTGCTTCTTGGATTTTTCCTTCATTTTCTTTGATTTAATTTCCTCAAGAGTTTTTATTCCAAAATTCAAACATTCACCTAGGAATGCAAATAGAAACCACATGAGGAACTAGCACACTTTCACCTTTGCATTTTATTTATACACAGCTGGCATTCAAATGTTTTCTGAATGAGTAAGAGGAAATATTTGTAAGTATGTGTGCGTGCATAATGGGGGCAGGGAAGAGGGAGGTGGTGGTGATTATGAACTAAACTTCAAAAGTATATAGAACAGTCTGGACACATTCAGTAGTGCTGTAAGATTTATGAGCAGGAACCAGCGTTAGCATAGCCCCTTCTCACCTTGTTTTACACTGACCCCAGGTTTCCGGGCAGAAGCCATTCTTAATCCGTTATGAACTTCAGGAGATGGTTGCAGGGTAGATGTTTTGGTTTCATCACCTTCCTCAGAAAACTGATCTATATTATCAACATTTAAGGCAAATTTCCAATTAAAGACAGACCTAGAGCTTCAAGTCTGACTCTAATTCACGAAGTAACCCCAGCTGAAACTCACCATCATCGTCTTCGTCATCATCTGCAGCGTTGATCACCACTGGTGGATGCGTAGGGCTGGGAACATTTTCTGAACTTTCTACTTTCATGACACTTCGCAGCTGAGGGGAGGGATTAGACTGGACAGACAGTTTGTTCTGCTGAACTGTGAGCTGGCTAGCCTTCACGTCCTCTTCCGGTGACTCAGGCACAGTAGGCAACACAGCTAGAGGTAAAAAGTTAGTCGTAAATTAAACAGAAAATGCAGTCCCAATTCACCAGAAATCCCCGATCACCTATGGTAAGTTTGGTGCATTTTTCTTTACGAGCATTATGTCCTTTTAATTCATGTCTTTTAATTAAAAATTTAATTTAATTTTTAATTTTTCCACTTTCCCAATTAGGTTCTAAACTCCTAGGGAGGGAAAATGTGGCTTTCAGCTAATAACTATTCCCTGCACGTAAACTCCAAAGTGAGCACTCAAAACAGAAAATAAATGGGAAGCCAGATGCATAGTAACTGCAAATTCTAGACATTTAATTTTAATATTGAAATTCTAGGCTTTTTGCTTGACAAGAAGTAACTTTTTTAAGAGATAGTAGGTCATACTTTTGAACCAAACCACAAAGGAGTAAGCCTACTTTTCCCCTTAACACAGAGACAAAAATATGTAGTCCTTGAATTTTAATCATATAGCAGATGTGGCTTTTCAATGGCTGATCATTCCACTAGGAAATTACTTTAAAGGGGACTTGAGAAATAAATACTAGTTTTTGGTAAAATGTAAGCTTTGTTTTAGATCACACCTGCAGCAGGGGTAGCACACACTTTTCTGTAAGGGCTGTGCAGTAAATACTTAAGGTCTCATAGATCTCTATCTCAACTGCCTGAGTCTACAGCAGCAGCACAAAATCTGGCCATAGAGAACATGTAAATGAATGGGCACGGCTTTGTTGCAATAAACTTTATTTTACAAAACAGGCGGAGGACCAGATTTGCCAGCTCCTGGCCTAGAGAATCAAGTTTCTTTTGAAAATCCCCTACAGGTCTGATAAGAAAATGAGAAATGAGGAAGCTATACAGTAAAGCTACAGTAATCTCAACAGTCATGCCTAGAAACGTTCGTGCAGCAGCGTGGCTTCTGGCAACCCAGCTTTAGTTATGACTTTGCTGCTTACTGGCTTGTAACTGTGTACGAGTCATTTCACCTCAATAAAGTTCAGTTCCCTCATCTGCTCTCTCACTAGAAGAAGGCAACGTTTACACTGCGTACAGTGAGCACAGAAGGTGTTCGTTATATCCTAAGTATTCTTTTAAAATTAAAAATTAAGCTCACTTTTGCTTGGAGGTAGGAAAAGGCCGTCAACATAGCGTCCTCTGTTGTGATGGAAAGCGCAGTTTAGTTTCTGACATCCCATTGGCTGATTTTCCCAGTAACAAGGAATCTCACTGCGTTTTTTCTGTTAAAAAAAAAAAAAACACACACACATTGTTTTCAAATAAAAAATACAATGTGACCTGTATTAATTTGGTCGTGTTTTCTGGACAAAGTTTATACAGGATTAAAAAATCTGAGGCATGTGAGAGGATTCTGAGTAGGGGGAAGAGGAGTTGCTGAAGCTGACACACTTTAGCAGAACAGAGATGAAGGGAGCAGAGAAGGAGTCTGCTACTCTTTCCTTCTTGCCTTCATCCTGGAACCCCCAAATGTCTACACTTAATTTAAAAAAGCAGGATTATATAGTAGTTAAGATTACGGAATCAAAGATAACAAGGTTTGAATCTCTATTATGCCACTTATTGGCCATGTGATGTTAGACAAATAATTTAATGCTTCTAGGTCTCACTTTCGTCAGTTATAAAATGGGAGTAACAGTAGCTATCTAACTAGTTTCTTATGAGAATTAAATGAAATAATGTATATGAAGCACTTAGCTCACAGAAAAGAATCAATAAACTGCAGTTATTATTTGAAGCTGAGAGTTCAAGAAAATTTCTTCCTATTCGTGACCTCTCAAAAGCTCATGTAACACACTGAAGGTGGTATCCTTCCTTCCCAAGCGACCCTGCTCTTACAAATGGGAGTGAGAAACCCACCCTGCACTTCTGGATCACAGGATACATGTCCGAGAGAAATATATACATTAGTTCTAGTATACATATTAGATGGCTATAAAGAATACTCAGAGCAATACTATTTATAACAGTTCCAAAATGGAAACAACCCATACACCAACACTATAATGAATGAATCAATTTTAGTATATTCATACAATACAATGCTTTCCAGTAATGACAGGGAATAAATTTAACCCCCGAGAGGCAGAATGAAAGAACAAGACACAAGAGTGCATACCGTATGATTCCATTTATATAAAGATCAAAACAGGCAACACTCCCCTATGGTAGCGTAGTCTGGATGGTGGTTCGTTTTGGGGTGTGGTTAGTGACAGTGAAAGGATAAAGAGGGAAGAGAGACTGTTGGAAATATTCTATTTCTTGATCTGGGTGCTGGTCTAGTTAGTATATTCACTCTGTGAAAATCCTTCAAGTTGTAAGATTATGGTTTGTGCACCCTTCTGTATATAATTTAACCAACAGTTCGATAATGAAAGAATAAGAGACCTGATAAGTACTTCTGTTCAGTAACTAAAACTGGGAGGGTATAGATCCAGTGGTAGAGTGTGTGCTTAGCATGCACAAGGTCCTGGGTTCAATCCCCAGTACCTCCTTAAAACAAAAAACAAAACACCAATTATGTGCCCTCCCCCCAACCAAAAAAAACCCTAAAAAAAAAATAAAAATAGTAAAAAGTACAGCAACACCTCTGCCTCTCAAAGAACTGGTTAGAATTTATTAGTCTCTTGTCACAGTCAAAAGGTAGGTAGAATAGCTACCATAGTTCTTTAGAATAACAATTATTCAATTACTCCTTCCTTAAGGCAGAACCTAATACCAGTTTTCCTTGCTCCTGGGTCTGTCTTCACTTAAGTTTTTACTTCACTCCTGCAAGTACTGGACGCCATCTATAATAGCATCTTCTATACAGGAGTCACATGAAATTTATTTGATCTGTTTAATACTCTTACTGGATTTTGTTTCTAAAAAGTAATACACAAGCAATGAAAATGACTTGAAAAATAAAAATTAATGCCTGCTACGCTATTACCCAATGAGAATCACTTATTTTGCTATAGAATTCTTTCACTTAAAAAAAAAAAAAACTGCAAATGTACTGAAGCACACTTAAAAGTGTTCCATATAATGCTGTGTATTTTCACTTAGCAACACATCGTCCATAGTAACATTCTCCTGCATGATTCTTTAACTTTTAGTAGGTAATAAGCACATGGTTCAAAGATACACAGTTACTGCTCATCACGTGCAGTAGGTATGTACTATTAAGCCACCATAAATACTGAATTAGTAAATACTGAACCACACTGCTCCTAAGGGAAAGAGAGTTGGGTTCCTGCAAGCATCTGGTCACATTTTCATCAACTGATCAATACATCATCTTGTTTTATGTGTATTTGTGTTTAAAGACATCTTATTTAATATGTATCACTGATTCATTAACACTGAATTCAAGGTCAATGGCACTATAACTCACAACTGAATGAAGCTACTTAATACTTGTATTTTCTCCATAGGACACATAAGAGCTTTCCTGGACTTAGGAACACTGTATACGGCACTTCAGCACTACAGCCGGGGCCATTTTAAATGGCAAAAACAACACAAAGCACAAAAATGCAAACAAGTATGGCACTAAACAGACCACGAAGAGGACATGTGAATTGATCTAGGGGCTATAAATAAATTTTAGCAAAGAGGCAAATCTGCACACATGGAATCCATGAATGATGAGAACTGATGCCTATAGAAGGGGGTATATGGTTAAAAGGCTCCTTCCCATTCCTGTCTCCACTCTAGAGGCCACTGCCATTAAGCTTTTTCCTTTATACTTTCAGAGATTCTTAAAGTGCATATGTAAGCAAAAAGCAAATATAAATTCTTTTCCTTCTCTCTTTTAACACAAATGGTAGCACACCTTATTCTGCCCTTTGCTTTTTCGGTGACAATATATCCTGATCTATTCATATAAATAAATAATGTCCCTTTAAAATTTTTTCTAACAGCTGTCCAGCACTCCACTGTATGAATGTAATAAAATTTATTTCAAATGAAGGTTAGGTTGTTTCACACATTTTAACAATTACAAATTATGTTATAATGAGTAATTCTGCATAAATCTCATTTTGCAAGTATAAGAATTTAGTATTTTTGAAAGATGCAGCCAAATAAACCTCTGTGCCCACAGAGCTTCAGAGCAGCCCTCAGCCTGCTGTCCTTGGGAAGCCTGCTGGCACGGCTGCCCTTGCCTGGCACGGAGGGACCTGGCTCTCAGAATGTTCCTACTTAGTTAACTGATCACTGTGCAAACAATATGGCTTATGCCGAACACCCGCCGTCCTCCCCGGAGACTGGAGTTTTGTCATGTGTTAGGTAGAGCGTGCCTACATGACAGGCCTCAGTAAAACACTTCCATACCTAATGGGCTTCTCGGGGTAAAAACCACCCAATACGCTGCTGCGTTTTCACTGCTGGGGGAAGTGTGTGCTCTTCATGACTCTTCACAGGAGGGAGAGATCATAAAAGGAACCCACACATGGATTCCTCCAGACGCTGCCTGTGCCCTTCTCTTTTATGACCAGTGTATCCTTCCTACAGCACGGTAATAAATCTCAGCCATGAGCAAGCATACGCCCAGTGCCAAGAGCCCTTCCAGAGCTCTCCAAATGCGGGTGCTCTCAGAGACCATGCACCTTCCCTAGGAGCCGTGCCAATTTACACTCTGCTCGCAACGTGACATGAGTTTTCAAAAGCTGTAGACTCTTTCTGTTTCTGAATTTATTTGGCGACTTCCCTGCTACTTGGAAGACACTGTAGAATGCAGCTTAGAGACCACAAATCTGGAACCAGAACGACGTAGCTATGTAACCCTAGACATACAGATATTTAGTCTTTCTTCTTTCCCTACCCCCTCTCAAACAATTTAGTCCAAAGTGATTAGGTGAGGCTGAGAGGAAGGCATTCATGCTGGGAGAAGGAATGTCAAATGGCCAGCAGCAGGGTTTCAGAGCCTGGTTGACGTGAGGAAGGTGTCCACGTGTCAAGGCAGAACCAGCACAGAGTGTCAGGGTTAGTAAGGCAATTGCAAAGGAGGATGGCCTGGCGGTGTGCTAGAGCCTGAGAAGGGTGAGCAAGGCTTCTGCACAGAGTGGATCCCAATGTAGGGTGAGGAGGGTGTACTCATGGAGGGTCAGCCAAGAATGGGCATCAAAGCCCAAGTAGGGGTGAGGAAGGCAGGGTCTTCCTGAGTGGGGGCCTGGCGCAGAGCTGGAGAATGAGCAGGGCGAGGAAAGCAACCACCTCACGTGGAAGGGCTGCCCAAAAGAGTATCAAAGCCCAAGAATATGAAAAAGGCATCCAGAGCGGGGGGATCAGGGTCTGGAGTAGGACGCTGGGGTACAAGCAGGGCGAGGAAGGAGTTCTCACAGTGAAACAGGGGAGGAGCCCTGCCTGGTACAGGACGTCGGAATCGCAACAAGGTGAGAAAGACGCCCTATGGAGGAGCAGCCTTGTGTGACATCAGAGCCTGCGAGGAAGGGAGATGCCATGATGCAATACTGGTTTACATAATTAGGGGACTCATCAAATAAGATTAAGGACAGTAAGGATCAAGTTGTGGAGAAGAGAGTTGTAAGCATGGAAAAGCAGAAGCCCAGACAAAACCCTGCAGTGCTGGGGAACTGGAGGTGTCAACGTGAACTCATGACTTTCAATATATAAACGTGAAGTAATAAATAATGATGTCAATGTGTGCGTGTATATACATGTATATAGTCTACTGTTCTGTCCACTGCAGGCCTGGGAGCAGTGATACTCCAAGGCCAGCCGAAATCTTACTTCCACATATCATTCTACACTAGACGGAACCAGGGCTCCTTGGAGAAATGGTTGATGCCAGGGCTGGAGGAGGAAAAGTACCAGATGAGCCTGGAAAATCTTGTTAGACCAGAAAATGAAGAGATGTTCAAAGAATGATGGAAACATCAGAAAGATACAAAAACTTGAAGCTTAAAGGGCTCTTACTCGCCAATCCGAGTCAATCTGAGGATAAAATATGGTAGTAACGGATTGAATAAAATAGGAGACCATGACTTCGCACATATAAAAAGCTGTGGGAAAAAAACCTAAAAGTTTGATGAGAAATGGGCTAATTATAGGGTCTCAAAGTATCTCTCCACAAAATACTTACTAATTACAAAAATAAAAACTTTATAGTGGAGCAATCTGGTGGATACCACTTAAATGAAGTGATCAAAGTTAACATCACCAGTAATGGGATAATTAAAATTGTATGCCACCCAATGGTAAGCAATGAGAAGAATGTCACCAAAGATACAGGACCTGAATTTAGTAATGAAGAAATACAGTGCAAACCCAAATTGATGAATATTCTACAAAATAACTGTCCTATAACTGCCAAAAGTGTCAAGGCCAATGAAAGGCAAGGAAAGACTGAGCAACTGTTCTAGACAGAAGGAGCCTGAAGAGTTATGGCTGCTACACGCAACACTCAATTCCTCCTGCAGTCAAGGACATCGCTGACGCAATGGCAAAACTTGAATGGAATCTGAGGAGTCAATGAAGGTAACATATAAATGCTAATTTTCTAATTTTGATGGTTGTATCATGCTTATGAAAGAGAATACCTTTCTTGTTTGTACGAAAATAGTAATGAAGGTATTTGGAAGTGACAGGGAATGTCAGTAATTCACTCCTAAATTGCTTAGAAGAAAAAGTTTTACACTGTACTTGCAACTCATTCTCTGGGTTTTAGATGGTTTTAAATAAACATAGAAATATAAATACTCCCCAAATATATATATATAATTTTTACATTTTAGATAGATTACCAAACTGCCTTTAAGAAAAATGATATCAATTCATACCGTATAACATCTAGATATTAAGTGAGCATTTTAATAATGACAAATTTCACTAGATCATTAAAAAGTTTTAACCCATACATTATATAAAACTTTTCCCCTATATTTTTTATTGACCCATCATGACATCAGACTACTCACAAATTAAAAACTTACATCAATCTCCATGTGCCGAAACCTGCACACCTGTCGGAAACAGCGTCCTTCTTGCCATAATGTGCAAACAGTTTCATTTCCTAGTGCAGCCTCACAGTGACGGAATGGACAGCTGTCACCCTGTAAGCAAGGACAATGACACAGTAAAGAACTGTGGTACCAAACTAGATCCCAGGCAAAACGTTCATGTTAAGTTTCTTGGCATCTGGACAAACACAAAGGAATAAGGAGAAATAGGCAAGGCAGAAAACAAATGAAAAGACATGACAGGAACAATTTGAGGTCAACAAATCTATCATTTCCTAAAACCTGTTTCTTGACAGTATCCTTCATCTGAAATGACAACATGGATGACACAAGCTGAAAGACGGGATTGAAAAAGACAAGTGGGAGTATTAGGTACTCTTTAAAAATGTATTTCACAGTTAATCTTTAAAACCATTTCGTATATCTGAACTTGGGTAACTAACACTTAATGGAAAATGAGAAAGTTAATAGACCAGAATTTAAGTATAACTCCATGCTTCACTATATATTCCATACAATTTCTGAAAACAATGCTACTGTTGTGCTGCTTGCTATATAAAATCGAAGCTTTGCTCAAAACTGACAGTGTTAAGCACAGCACCAAGATGATTTAATAGTTTTTGTAAAAACACATACATGTATAGAATTAGTCATAAAGGAACAATAGAAAACAGTGGATAGATCTAAATGGACCTGTAAAAGAACCAAGCTGAAAAATAGGAAGTTCTAATACAGAAAAAGCAATAAAGCTGCAAAAGCATATTTAGAAAAGTGGCTTTAGTATTCAGGAGGAAATCGGAAGAAAAAAGTCAAATTCAACCCATCACAGTTTCTTCCAGTACAGTACAACCCACCCATTCATTTAACACAAAGTAAATAAAATCTAAGCTGGCAAGCCACAGGCCAAAGTGCTCCTAATTCCAAAGGCCCCCTGAAGAGATTAATTATAGATACAAAAACAGTGAATGATGACTAAATGGTATGGACCTTTTCACTTCAGCAGCGTATGGAGAACATAAAATGAAGAGCAAAAAATTGAAGAAAAAGTTCTCTTAGAAGAATTTCTTTACTATTCTTTACTAAAAAACTGACAGCAGATAATAAACAGTTGAGTCAACAACACATAGAAACAACTCAGTATATTAGAAGAAACCTTACCCACTTTTATTACGGAAATCATAGAAAGAACTGATTTAGAGATACTGATTCTTACTTTGGTACATGTAGAATAGAAAAAAAAATAGCAGTCTTCTCCTTGATTAGGCATGCTGAGTAGATTCTTAGAACAGAGTGGCTTCTTGAAAACAAGCCACTGCTTCCTCAAGGCGAGGACCAGCTCCAAGTCCTCTTGAAATGGGTTTAATCTTCCAAAAGACAACTCAATCACAGAAATCGTCTTTTAAATGTAATCCTAAAATGAGGAGACAATGAATTAAAGTATTTCAGGTAAATTCTTCCAAGTTCTTCCTCCAAATCACCTTGACCGATGACACATTGTTAGAACTAAATTTTACTTGTATTCACATACACCTGCTTATAACAGAGCCTTGTGAACACCCTGGCTCATGTTTTATTCTTACGTGAAGGTTGTACATTCTCATCTACAATGTAAAATCTTTGTTAAGAATAGCCATGCTTCTTTCTTTTGCGTTCAGACTCTGTGGTGCTTTAGCATAAATTAGGTAAGCACTGCAAACTCAACAAATGATCTACACTTTAGATTAATGGGACTTAGATTATTTCACACAAGATATTTGCTAAATCTACCAAAGTTCCAAGTTAATCTAACAAAAGTTTCAAGATTTTCACAAGCATTTTTGTTATTTCGAAAATATATAATTATAAGCAGGTGAGAAAAACTGTCTCACTAGAATAACTGGCTAAACAATTACCCCTAAAAATTCTGTAAAGCTAGCTAACATAATGAAGCTGACCAAAGAGTTGCAGACCAATTACAAACAGGGAGCAAAAGAAGTTCTTGGAGCTCTACCCATAAAATAGTGCTAATTCAAAATGACCAACATTCCCTACCCTCAGTCCCTGCCACAGCCTGGCCCCCAAACTAAAGGGTTCCCACACTCAAGGGTTCAAGAAAGAAAGCTTCTACAGAAGTAAAAACACATGGCAAGAGCACAAGTCAGAATTTGGAAGCGGTCTCTACAAACTCCTGTACCAGAAGACCAAGTTTCAGAAACACTATCTACAAATTTGAAATCAACTCAATCAAATTCAGTCATATCTCCCACCAACAAGTCCTAATCCAAGAATAGCAGGCCATGATAAAAAACAGGCTTTAAGTCAGAAACCTAGGTTAGGAGTAAGAGTTAATGTAACTAAACATACACTAAACCTTCAAAATTTGTACACCTTTTAATTCTTGATTCCATTTCTAGAATTTATCCTGCGATAAAGATTTAACAAACATGCAAGATAATAATGCACAAGGAAGTTCATCACCACCTTCTTCAAAAATGAAAAAAAACACCTAGAAACTAAATGTTCAAAAACTGATGCATCTATCAGCCAAGGAATCAAGGACTGCCAGCAAGCACCAGAAGCTTGAAGCAAAGAAGGATCATCCCCTACAGGTTTCAGAGAGAGAGAGAACATGACCCTGTCAGAAGCTTTTCAGACTTCTAGCCTCCAGAACTGTAAGGTAATAAACTTTCGTTGCTTTAAGATACTCAGTTTGTGGTGATTTGTTATTGAAGCCCTAGGAAACTAACATAGATTACAAATATAGTTAACTGATCTTCAACAAAGGAGCAAAGGTAATTTCAATGGAGAAAGGATAGTCTTTTCAATAAACAATGCTGGAAGAAGTGGATACCTGCATGCAAAAAAGTGTATCTAGACAGAGACCTTACACAAAAGTTAAAATGGATCATAAAAGCAGAACTATAAAACTCCTAGAAGATAACAAAGGAGAAAATCCAGGTGACCATGGGTGTGACAATAACTTTTTAGACCTAACACCAAATGCACAATCCACGAAAGAAAACATTGGTAAGCTGGACTTAATTAAAACTAAAAACTTCCACTCTGCAAAAGCATTAAGAGAATGAAACAATAAAATTATCGACTGGGAGAAAATCTTTGCAAAATACGTAACTGATAAAAGGACTGGTACCCAAAACATACAAAGAACACTTAAAATGTAACAATAAGAAAAACAAACCAATTTAAAAAATGGGCGAAAAAGCTAGACAGACACTTCAACAAAGATACACAGATGACAAACAAGCATATGGAAAGATACTCAACATCTAGGGAACTGCAAATTCCTTTTAGAATGGCTAAAGTCCAAAACCTGACACTACCAAATGCTGGTGAGGATGTAGTAGCAGGATTAACTCTAGAATAACATAAATCAAAATGTTAGCAGTAGTTAGGGCCATGACAGTAGGATTAGAGGTGGCTATTATTTTGTTTTATGCTGAGAATAACATTAAGTTTTCCAATATAATGCAAGATAGACATTAAAAAGAATTTTTAAGCCTGCCGTAATTGACCTGACCATCACTGATCCACTACAGAGTGGAACAGGGCTGGACCTTTAACAGCACCTCACTGATCTACCACCAGGATTCCTCTGATCCCAAACACAGGGAGTGCGTTCTACATTCCAGGGTACATCAAGAAGTAATTTAAAAAATCACCTCAAGTGGGATCAAGTCTCTAAGGAATATTCAAGTAATTACAATGACACAAATGCAATAAGGAATAGTATTAATCAGAAAAGAATGAAAAAGTTTTACAATAGAAAAAAGTTCTGTGCAAAGGATTAAAAAAAAAAGGCTTAGAGGAAAATGTCATTCCTGAAATCAACATCCCAAAGAACATATATGAAACTATTGCTGATTTCAGGAAGACTCTTACTAATCAAACAACAAAATGGAATTTATGAAATAGCAACAAATAGCATGAACTGTACTTTTTTTCCCTCCAGTTTTTTTCAAATTAGGTTCTGCAAAACTCACTCAGACGTAGGCAGGGCATGGAGATTGAATCCTGAGTAGATGAGCATCACCTTACTAATGTTCAGACAGAACAGTTCCTTCAAATACCAGTTTTACACATTAAACATCCATAATTTTCAGTAGGAGGGGACAAAAGACATAACTGCTATTCAAGAAAATGGTCCCCAAAGATGTAGAGATAAAAAACTGACAGTAATTATTATTACCCCAAGCAAAAAAATGTAAAACTAAGCTGCATATTCCTCCCTATAAAAGGGAAAACAAAAAGTATTCAGGATAAAGAAAAACCTGGAAAAGAGATTTCAACAGAAGGAATAGATGTGATAGGTACTGATGAAAAACACAGTAACTGAATTATAGGATATCACTGTCAGGACATTACTCAGAATGCAAAAAGATGTCAATACAAGAAAAAATATATATAACAAGGAATATAATTCCAGAAGATTCAACTACTACACAATGAAAATTCTGCAAGTAAGGAATGGAATTGGTAGAGATAATAAAAAAATAACAGTACAAGAAATTTTCCTAAACTGGATTAACCTGTGTCTTTTAAAAAGGGCTCATCAAGTGCCAGGCAGAAATTTTCTCTAAAGACATCTCTACTACACTGCACACATGGTGAAATTCCTGAATTCCAATGGTAAAAACAGAATTATACAGACTTGCAGGAAAAAGCAGATTTGACAAAGGAAAGGAAAATCAGACTTGACATCTTATCTGAATCTCTAAATGCCAAAAGACAAAGTATCTAGAACTTAAAGGAAAAATTATGACCTCAGATTTAGCCTTTCAAACTACATTTCAAGGAGGTGATCTCAGGACTAGGAAGTTGTTTTTAGAAAAGTCTCAAAAGGTATACCATCAATGTCCTCTATGTATTCTTAAAAAAATTACTGAAGTATTCTAAACTTGAGAAAAATAACTTAGAAAAAATAAATAGTAGCAGAAAATGAATAAAACCATGTCAGACACTATTCCACTGCTTTTTAAGTTTTAAAACAACTGCTTGGGGTGTATGATTTATGATACAGCTGATAAATCCTAACTAAAGCAAACTGAACCATAGTATATTGAAAGAGTACCAAAACATGATCAAAAAAGGTTTATTCCAGGAATAAGAATGATTTAATATTAGGAAATTCATTACATTAATAAGAGTAAGGGGGGTTAAAAACAAAACTCCTTAGGCAATCTTAAGATTTCAAAAACGGAAAAAGGGTTAAAAAAAAAAAAAAAGACTTAAAAAGTTAAAATGGCATAGGTGCACAATTCATCAGAAACTATCAGCACATGCAACATGGTATAACACCAGAGGTAAGCTCAATCAAGGCAAAAAGAAAAAGGGCGAACACTCATTGTCTGCACTATTATTCAACACTGTTCCAGAGTCTAGCAAATGCAATGATGAAAAAAAAAGTATGAAGATTAGAAAGGATGAGGCAAAAAATTTAGTATCTGCAGATTATATGCCTGCAACCTAGAAAATCTATCAACTGAAAGAATTTAAAATAAGATATTAAAAAAATCAATAAATTTCCTATATGCTAGCAACAATCATTCAGATGATAAGAGTCCCATTCACAATAAAACTATAAAAATATACAGGAAGAAATGAAGAAGTATATAAAATCCAAATCAAATTAAAAACAAAACTAAAAACTGAAACCACTGAGGCACAGAAAACTTGGGTAATGGAGAGATAACTGAGTAGAGGCTTAAAGAAGTTTACTTCTCCTCCAAATAATATAAATACGCTGAATGCAATTCAATTCAATTCAAAATCTCAACAAGAGTTTATTACTGGAACTTGGCATACTATAAAATCGTCTGGAGTAACCAAGAAAAATAAAGACAATTTTAAAAAGAATGAGAGGGCCTTGCTCAACCTGATATTAACATAGATGTAAAATATAATATTTAAATATAACATTGGCAAATGAATCAGTACAAGATCAACAGAATTCAAGCGATTTCTGGAAAAGATGGCATTTGAAATTAATCCAAAAAATTAGCCACCCATTTGAATAAACAACTTCTACTTCATACAAAAAGTTTCCAGGGGAATAAAAGCAACAATGGCAAAGAGGCTTCAGCTTACTAAAAGCACTGTATAAGAAAAATTCTCAATTCATAACTATGCTGAGCAAAACAGCAAGCAATATATGACAATGTCTACTACATTTCATGGGAAGGAGAGAGGCATGCCATATAATTACAATCCCTAGATTACATTTTTTAATATAAAATACAACCATTCAAATACTGCAAAAAATGCATGGTATTTTTTTTTATAAGCTCATGGTGAAAAAAACCTGTCCTTAGCAGGATACCAAAGTTAAAAACCATATTAAAACTGATAAATGTGACTATATAAAATGAAAAAACATTCATACAGCCAAAGATCTATCCACAACATAGCCAAAGATTAGTACCTTTACTAAAAAGGATGGGTCAAGAACTTTTAAAAATCAAAAAGACCTCATTAATTTAGCAAACTGGTACAATCTCTTAAGAGAATTGTAACAATTCTACAAATTCCCATCTGAGAACTGGTTCAAAGAAATAGTTCACATGTATGTGTGTACAGGGATGTTTTTGGATACGTGGCTATTTTTGTTTTTACGGTAAAAGTCCAAATCTCTATCAACGAGGGACATATTAAATTATGGCACATCCATCCATATAAAAGAATGCTACGCAGTCATTAAAAAGAGGTGAGGCAGAGCTTTGTGTATCATGATAAACTATTAACCATGTTTTTCTCTGAGGAGACAGAAATTACAGGGAGATTCCACCTTGGCTATATTGTTTTTACCTTTTATGTGTGTATGAATTATCAAAAAAACGGGAAAAAGGGATATTTCCATCGAAAAACCAAAAACTTGTAACAATTACAAGAAAAAAATATTTTGACAAGAACTTTCTCTTACTGGTCCAGGAAAATTAAGCCTTAAATTACAAAAATGTTGACTCCTTTAATGAGGAAAAAACCCATCTCCACACTTACATTAGCTGGTTGCTCTCAACAGGAAAGTCTGTGTCTTCACTGAGTTCCAATCTATTACGCCTGTAGGTCGAACCAACACTCAATCCATGAATTAATAATAATGAGGCAGAAAGAACTTTCCTCCTCACATTGCCAAGGAAACCTCTCAGCCACAATTCAAACACAGGACGTGGTTTTAAAACATCTCCCAACTACTGGGAGATTAAGTCCATTTGAATAACCCTTGTCAAACTGGAGACAGCTAGGGTTAGCTATCTCCTCAAAACAAAAAAACAACAAAAAAAAGAGTTCATATAAAAATGAACTTGAGAGTCAAAGGATTATTAAGGAAAAAAAAAAACAAGATCCATCTTCCATAGCCGAACAATATTAATTAAAAAAAAAAGAAAAAAGAAAAAGAACACCAAAATTCAATAAGATCCAATTTCTGGTCTTCAAGATTTCTTCACCTATTAAGAAAAAAACAGAAACCTTCCCCCATCTTTATTATCTGTATAATAAAAGCATACTTGTATGTAAAAATACAAAGTGTTTTATGTATAATATACATATACATATACACTAACTGGCTTATACACACACACACACATATACACAAATGTGTAGAAATAAAACATTTGGGTAAGTTTTCCCTTTTAAAATACACTACAAAAGCCTTTAAATTTGGGTTCATTATAAAAATAGTGAACTTACTCTTATACCAAAGTATCATGAAGTATATTTATATGCTACACTGAATTTTGCCCAGCCCACAACATAAAGATGAAGGGAAATCCTTACACGTATACCAATGTGTATAATATGGATGTAAGTATACCATCACATCATCTTTTATTATCTTCAGGGAGTGTTTAACCAAAAAAGGTAGAAATGTATAGTTACAGAGTAACTACAGAGTGGTGCAGCAAGCTGTAGAAGGCAGAGCAGCATTATGGCCATCCTGAACTGGCACTGTCAAAATACAGAAAGCTTCTATCTAAGGGAAGATTTTTTCCTTCTTTTATAGCAACACCAGTGTCACTGGCATGACATTCAATATTCGCCCTGCAAAGGCTTGCTTATGCAGCCTAGTTCCAAATTCTTTACTAAGTGATGGCTACAACTGAAGACTTTGTAATTATCCATTTACTCCATTAGTAAAAGGGTAAACTTTGGGGGTTGAAATTTCATTTCACAATGGTACATTTACCATTTAAGAATTTAAAAAAACAAAAAACAAAAAACAAAAAACAAAAACGATTTTGATACATAGAAATGAGTTCTAAATTTTGAAACCAGCCCAGTAACAAAGCAATTTTGATTCTCATGTAATAAATACTACATAATTTCTAGGCTAAATCTTGCCAAATACTATCCAAGACAAAACTAAAATCAAAACTTAAAAAAAAGTGGACACCTTTTACTCACACTTAATACTAGTCAATTTTCCAGGAAATTTTTGGGCAGGGAATATCCCCAAATCTAAAATGAAAAAAAGGAAAAATTGGGATCTTACATTAGTTATTCAGTCTGAAACTTTTAATAGACTTTTACTAAAAGTCATCATTTTCTGGCCTCCCACTCAATCACAGAAATATACTTTTGAGTGGAAAGGAACAAAATCATTGAGATCAATTCTCATTTTACTATGAGGCAATGGTTCCTAACACATGAAAATATTAACTGCTTATTTCTAATTAAGAATAGAAGCCAAAATAATCTCATAGCTAAGAATACAGTATCATGGATCATTCAGCATAATTCTTAAAAGACACGTAAGCTAACTTAAATTCAGAGAAACATTCTTTGGGAAATGGATGCTGGGTTTGTCACAGTATGCTCATGGGGCTTTCATTCCAATTCCCATTCAATCTTTTTCAATTTTGTAAACTTTTAATTGTCATTCAGCATGAAAGTACCTATACAATCTTTATTATTTTCATCCAAGTTTATAAAAGTTAAAAAGGTAATTCAAAGATCAAATGTAATTTTTTCCTAATTGTTTTCTAATGTTTCCTTTTTATATAGATCCAATTCTAAATATAAAGGGTAACTCTATCACACTCAGTAAGTTGAAATTATAAAGCTGACCAGTATGAGGAGGCAATTAGAAATTTCCAAATATAAAACAATTTTGTGAACTTTGTTTTTGTCAAGCCGTAAGTATGAATCAGGATTTTTAAAGAAATAGAAAAATGGTGGGTCAAGGGTCGAGATACCACTTTAGTATACCTTTTTCTCAATTTCATTGGTTTCAGAGCAATCAAACTTCCCACGTTGAGAGAAATTTTTACTTAAAACCAATTACTAGTTCAAACTACCAGCCAGAAATAGCCTAAGGCCTTTCAATGCTGCACTATATTTTTTAATTAAAAATATCTTTCCTCTCTCAATTGGTATAAACAAAATTTCCAGTGACAGCTATACTGAGCTACTACCATAAAATCTTTAATCTTCGTTTTGTCAACATTATATTACCTCTGAGGCGTTTTCAGCCCTTTTTGTGTTTTCAGGTTTCCCCAGATTGTGCGTAAAGAATAATTAGTATAACTATATATAACAATTATAGCAATTAGGATACAGTAACATAGCAGTAAGTTGCCCATTTTAAATGGAGAAAGGAAAAAGAAATTAGGATATTTCTTTTTCATTGCTTTGAGTAATTTCATTCTCAGGATCCCAGTTCAGAACCAATGTAGAATAATCATAGTTAACATTTTTCAAGTTCATTTTCAAAAACATCAGCTGTTCTACATTGTCAAAGTCCAGGGTCATGATCTGCTTTGGATGAAAGTGGCTATTTGCAGTGAAGATACATTCAGATTGCCAGCTACACATGGGGCAGCTCAGATACTGAATGGCGACTTGGGTCAAAGCTGGCCATATGCTCACCTTCTTCTGCCAGTAAATCAAAGGGTCATCACCTCCTGAGATCTCTGAATACTCTTCTTTGAAGTATTCATCCACTACCGCTATGGCAGAAGGAAACATGAAGCTTTTGCCTCCGATGGCAACATTATCTGCAGCTGAACTATCAACAGACCCTGAACTGGAGGTGCCTTCTCTTACAGATGAGGTAAATGAATCAGCTCCTACTATAGCTGAGGGACCAGAAGCTTCTGAAGTTGCAATATGGCAGACCTCTGGTGAAGATTCCATATAGTTACAAACTTCTTCTGCAAGGATCTGCTTGTAAGTATCTAAATCAGCACCTTGAGGGAAGAAGTCTTCCAAACTGTTTTTAAAGCAAGGATCTAACAAAGCAGCCAAGATACAGGGCTTGGATTTGAGTATGGCACTTAGTAGGGTGTCAGTTTCAAGCTTCAGGGATAAACTGTCTACCAGATTGAGGGCCTGAGGAACACCTCTAATTTGAAAATCTTCTCTGAGTTTCTGCAGGGAAAGGAGTAGATGATGGATTAGGGGTAGCACCTGATTCAATCCTGTGGTTTTTACACTCACTTTCTGGGTGGCCTCTTCAAATGGTTTAAGAATATCACAAACATATGTCATTAGAGTCCACTGAAGGGAAGTTAGCACAACTCCACTGGCTCTGCCAAGACTATGGTGGACTGAGTAACAATACTCCAAGAGCCATCTTAACATATAAAACGTAGAAATCCAATGGCCAGCTTCATCCTGCTTCAAATTTTTCCATGGAAGTTGGCGATCATTTTGGAACTCTTGCAGTATCTGACGGGCCTTGACTGAATGACTAAAATGATGACACGTTTTCCTAGCAGCCACTAACATGTTCTCAATGCTTTTGTGCTCACAGAAAAAGTCCTGGATGACTATATTTAAACAATGTAGGAAGCATGGCACGTGGGTAAAACCACCATCTTTGATTGCATGTACTACATTAGAAGAATTGTCAGAAACAATGAAGCCAGGGATGAGGAAATTAGGAGAAAGCCACAAACCAATCTGGTCATTTAATTCTTGTAAAATGTTGGTTATTAAACAGTCTTTGGCCAAACCTGTTACACAAAGAACTGCCCACTTTCTAAAATCAGGGATCCTGCCATTATTGGAAGAAGGTGGAGTTTCCAAAGAGACCCAGTGTACAGTCACAATGAAATAGTCAGTAGATGGGTCATGGGTCCATATGTCCACAGTCAGGTGGATCTTTTGGCTCTGAACATTTTCCAGAGTTAAGAAAATTTTTTCTCTGACCCAGTCATATAACTGAGGCACAGCCTTAGTGAAAAAGTAAGTTTCAGACGGTAACCTATAGTCAGGGGCCACAATTTGCATAAACCTCCGAAAGGCCTGGGTTGAGAAGTAGTTGTAAGGATGCATATCCTCCACAATCATCTGAATAATTGCCTGATTTATTTGTCTTGAGGTTGAATTTTCACAATATGTTGTTTCTTGTTCCTGTGCATGCATTACAGTGTCTTGCTCTGCAACAGGAACAGGACTCTCAGATCTTCTATTTTCAACCTCTAATACAGGAGGTTCGTCAGAATCAGAATCACTAAGGTCCTCAGCTGTTACATCTTGGATGCTTGTAGACTTCTCTCCATGCAAAGTATCGGTCGAGAGATCAGTTCTCTCAGTCTCAGCCTCATCTAATCCATTTCCAACTGCACCACTGTCTTTGTTGGCAACAGCCCAATGGATGGGATGTGTGGCCTGAAGATGTCGTTGAAGTGTTGAAGTTCCTAAGTGAGAACCTGGCCTACCCCGGCTCACACTTCTTTTACAAATATTACACACGGCTCTGGAGATGTGCTGAGGATCAGTATAGAAAAAATTCCAAACTGCAGATGTCTTGGCTCTTGTTCCAGGAATTAAGGCATGCTTGACAATATTACTTTTGATGAGAAATCTCCCTCTTTCTGCCCTCAGGGCATCAGATACTGATTTATCACGTTTCTTACCCACTCCATTATCATCTAATGGATCAGTAGATATATACTCAAAGCTTCCATTGCTTCCAGCAGAAGAGGGAGACAAAGCTAAATCCAAAGTAAAATCCTCCTCCCCACTAGTAACTCCAAATTTGTTGGCCCTGGTCCAGTGAGGTGAATGCCTTGCCTGCAGATGTCGTTGAAGAGTAGATGTCCCAAGATGGCTACCTGGTTTTCCCCTGCTAACACTTTTCTCACAAAGGTTACAAATAGCCCGCCAGGTGTACTGGGGGTCAACATGAAAGAAGTGCCAAACAATGGAGGTCTTGGCTCTAGTACTGGGTAGATAGATCTGTTTTTCTATATTGCTCTCAAAAAGACCTTCTTCATCCTGCTCAGGCGCACTGGAAGCTAACAAAGCAGGGGCTTCTGCCACAGGCCTCCCAGATCCCAAATCCTTACTAAACTTTTTTGCAAGAATCAGTTTCTTTCGTCGCCTTTTCCCCTTAATTCGCAAACCCTTCTTTCTTTTCTTTTTAGCAGGCAATTTTGCCTCTTTATCCGTTCCTTCTGCCACCATCTTTCCCTCTATCACATCTTCTTCATCTGTATTAGAATTAATAGGAACACATCCCAGAATCCCAGCATCCCTAAAAGTGCCACATCTTCTGCCAGGAGAGAGTGAGGAAACTGGTACACTTAAGGTACATACACTCATTCTCTTTATGTCTCCAAAATTCGTACCAGAATCTGTTAGTGGGTTTATTCCTCAAACAGACATACAGCTGTTCCTCTCTACTTGCGTTACCTTTTCTCCAATTTCTATGGGGAGTCAAATTCCCTTTGGACCAATGACTTCCAAGCCAGGTTATTTTTGGAGGAAAAGTGACAGCAATGGAGAACATTCCCAAACTCCTTCATAAAGGGCTTTAAGATCCCTTCCAACTTTCTGAGTTCTGAATTCAAAGAGTCCAAGCTCCTCATGTTATAGAAAAAAGAATCAAGGCCTACTTTCCCACAGTCAGAGTTGGTCAGCAGCAGTTAGAAACCACGTCTTCCAAATTCCAGGTCCACCTTCTTTCTGTTTCATCAAGAACTATATCTGCTTGAAATGTCTTTGCTATTTAAAAGATATATATTTTTTATGCTGCCTCATGATAGCAACATCAATTTCCCTTAATTCTGGAATTAATTATTTTCAGTAAATTTCATTTAAACAAAAACATAGTGCATCATTCACCATTTATCATTTAGGACTGTGATTTGCCAATACAACCCCAAAAATCAATCATTTCTGGAAAGCTAAGTCAGACTCCACATACTGGTCATCAACAGCAAATGCTAGTTGAGCCCTTTCAGCTCTAACTAAAAGTATCACAATTTTTTAAAAATGTGGTTAGCTAGAAAAAAGCTTTGAGAGTAAAATTTAAAAATAAGGTTACAAGTTGAATTTTCAATTTACTGTTTGTATCAAGAGTTAATCCATGCTTGATTTTCAGACATGTTTAGACTGTAGAAGCTTTACAGCCTGTACATGAGTAACTCCTAATTTGGACTCTATATGAGCAGCACAAACTGAAAAATGAGCTTTAAACCACTTCCATGCTTTCTCGGTTGATCCCTCCCCTTCCCCCAATACCTACATACATTTACCCTAAAAAGCATCGCTATCACTATTCAGCCTCCTTCTCAAGGTCCAGAACCAAGGCCTGGAAGATGTCAACAATATGGGCCTTCCCCATAGGAATCCGCACCGATTTTGGGAGTTTAGGGGGTGTTCTTCATTACGGTTTCATCAATCCTACAAGGAGAACGGAAGTGTCCCTGAGGCTCTTGACTCCGATGCTGAGGGCTGGGGGTGGGAGTGTAATTAAGGTAGGGAAGGGGTGTAGGATACCGGGAAAAGGTCGGTGACTTTCTGGGTGTGGAGTTTGAGAAAATCTCCAAAGTAGTGGGACCCTGGAGAGGAATGAGAGTAGGTAAAATCAGCTCCTGGCACTCAACGTGACTTAGGCAGTGGGGGTTGGCTAAACTAGGGAAACTGTTACCCCGAAGAGAGCACTCTAGTGTCAGTCCCCCTCCGGGAGTAGGGGAACAAGTCGGCTTCCTGGGGCTGCTCCGGGCTCCTACAGTTTCGCCAATACCGGATGTGGGGGAGGGGAGGGAGGCTGGTTGGGAAGAGGAGCAGGCGCCGTGGGGGTGGGGTGAAGTAGGGTGGGGGTGGGGTGAAGTAGGGTGGGGGTGGGGATGGGGTGAAGTGGGGCGGATGGCAACAGTGAGGCAGGAGCCTGGGGCTTCCAGCCCGCCCCGGCGACGGCAGCGGCCGGGGGGTGGGGGGGTGGGGGTGTCGGTACCGCGGGGCCGAAGGACCCGCTCTGACTTCCCGGGCTAGGCCGAGACCCACGGGCGAGGGGAGGCCGCGGCCACTCCCCTCGCCCTCTCCCCCACCTCCCCGGCCCCAAGCCACCCGGGAAGCAAAAAAACGGGTCTAGTTACCAGAGAACAGAAACTTTACCAAACCGACGACACTATCCCCGACTCCCGCTTGCTGCCACGTCTTTCTTCTTTCTTAGCCGCTGCGGCCCGCCGTCCTCTCAGCAGCACCAGCAGAAATCCGAGACTGCCAGCGTCAAAGATGGCGCCCGGCTACAGGCTCAGCGCTAAGACCCGGCCAGTAAAAGTGCCAGCGCCACGCAAGGCGCGAGGATTCTGGGAGTTGTAGTTTCCTCTATGAGTCTGTGCTTAAGATGGCTTCCCTGGGTGGGAGGGTCACGTGAGAGGGGAGGCGCTAAGTCGAGGGGTTCCCTTCCTTTACAAGGAAGGAGGTTTAGAAATTTAGAGTTTTTAGAAATCATCTTTGAAAACAGATTTTTAAAATCCAACTGATGTAATAAGCGAGAAAACCGTGAGAATTGTTTCTACCAAACAGGCGCTCAGACTCATCTTACCACAGTGTTTGCTTAACGAATATATCTTACAAATCCTGTATAAATTTGATTTAGAAATAAACTAGTTTTCTCATGCGAAGTTGAAGGCTTTGTGCATTTATTTTTATTTGAATAGGTGAATGGATTTGGGGGAGTTTATTTTTTATTTCTTTAAACAAATTTTCATGTTGGAAAAACAATTCATGCTCATTATGAAGGTCACAAGGGTTGAGGCATGAAAACTAAAAACCTCAGTGGCCTACTCACTTCATTATTAACATCAGTCAGTGTTCTCCCATTTGAATGTCTTTACTTTTTTCCTCCAATTATAAAAATAATACATATAAGTTTTTTTATGTGAATAATAAAGAAGTATAAAGAGTAGAAAGTTTAAATCTCCATGATCTCATTCCTGAGAAATAATATCTGATTAATTTAGCATGTCTTCTAACTTTTTTGTATACAATACACTTAACTATACTACACTGTTATAATAGGAGACCAAGAACCCCCTGGGTTATAGGCTCAACAGAACTTGCTTAGGTGGCAACATTTTACTGAACTTGGATGAAGGATATGGTTCTGCTACTACGAAAGGATACACTTGATGATAAAGCAATTGGTACTCCAGGCACCTTTTATTTCCTCTTGGGCTTGCTCTGCCAGGTTGGTGAGGGAATCCCAGCCAGTCCAGGACTGGGGATTATCAGGTCAGGCAGGTGCCGAGTCTCTTCACACTTCAACTTTTATCTCCTTTCAGAGTGAGAAGCAACAACATTAGAATCCTAGCCCCAATCCCTGCCTTACATGACAATACTCTGTGATTGCCATGACAACCAGCCCTAACAAGCAGGTTCTTGGTAACCAGTTTCTGTCTGTGTCCCAACACCTAAGGTTTAAAAGAAGGCTTTCCAAACAGCTGAAGTGTTTTCCAGACTAGAGTTTTCCAAGCTGCATCCTGATCTGATTGGGGTGATACATACGGTGTTATAAAAAAAAGCAATAGGCCCCCAGATGGAGTCACTAATGCTAAGTACCACCAAGACTTAATACCTAGCCTAACTGCAGTTTCAGCCTCTCCCAGGAGTGAAATTTTAAACCAATCAACCTGAAATTTCCCAGTAAGCACTAGTGAGCCATCTGCATGATAAGAACCTCACTACCTTCCTCTAAGAAAAGGTAATAACCTTTCCCAAAATAACCCTCTCTTTTAACCTCCTTGTCCCACCTTCTTTCTGCCTATAAAAACCTTTCTTTTTGTACAAGCCCTCGAAGCACACTTCTTTTTTTTTTTTAATTTTAATTTTTTTAAATTGAAGTATAGTCAGCTTACAATGTTGTGTCAATTTCTGGTGTACAGCATAAAGTTTCAGTCACACATAAGCATACATATATTCCTTTTCATGATAAGTTACTATAAGACATTAAGTATAGTTCCCTGTGCTTTAGATTATAAACTTGTTGCTTATCTGTTTTATATACAGTAGTTTGTATCTGCAAATCTCAAGCTCCCAGTTTATCCATTCCTACCACTTTACCCCTAGTAACCATAAATTTGTTCTCCATGTCTGTGAGCCTGTTTCTGTTTTGTAAATAAATTCATTTGTGTCTTTCTTTGTAGGTTCCACATATAAGTGATATCATATGGCATTTTTCTTCCCCTTTCTGGTTTACTTCACTTAGAATGACAGTCTCAAGGTCTATCCTTGTTGGTGCAAATGGCATTATTTTATTCTTTTTATGGCTGAGTAGTATTCCATTGTGTGTGTGTGTGTGTGTGTGTGTGTGTGTGTGTGTGTGTATAAATTGTACACATATGTATATACACCACAACTTCTTTATCCAGTCATCTGTCCATGGACATTTAGGTTGCTTCCATGTCTTGACTATTGTAAGTAGTGCTACTATGAACATTGGAGTGTATGTGTCTTTTCAAATTAGAGTTCCCTCCAGATACATGCCCAGGAGTGGGATTGCTGGATGACATGGTAATTCTATTTTTAGTTTTTTAAGGAAATCACCATACTGTTTTCCATAATGGCTGTACCAAACTATTATTCCCACCAACAATGTAGGAGGGTTCCCTTTTCACCACACCCTCTCCAGGATTTATTATTTGTGGACTTTTTAATGATGGCCATTCCTCAGAGCATCCTTCTATTTGTTGGACGGATGCTGCCTGATTCATGAATCATTGAATAAAGCCAATTACATCTTTAAATTTACTCGGTTGAAGTTTTGTTTCTTAACAACAGTTATATTTCATCAAATCTATGGTATCATTGACTGTAACATGTATCTTATTTTACAGACCTCTAAGAGGAAAAAACCTGCCAGTTAAACTCTGACAGGCCATTGATCAGAGATGTTGAAATTTAAAAGGATGTTCATCTTAAAATGAATGAAATACAGTAATTTTAGACTAAGAACAGGCTAAAACTATGCATATAGTTTTACAACTTGCTTTTTTTCCCACTGTACAATGTATCTTCAATATCTTTTAATGGTCATCAGCACTCAGAGGCCTACCATATTCTTTTTAACAGCTCTCATACCACAGTAAGGCTGTTTTGCAGTAAAGTTCATCAGTTCTGTTTTGATGGAAATAATCACGTTTAAGTCTCCATTAGTCTCTTTCATGGGGGAAAAGAAAAATAATGGAGTAATAGGGACATTAAAGAGGGCAGAAGTTAAAAGCCTGGCGCCATTAAAAAGAGGGAAAACTAGTCCAGAGATCCTCTGAAGGCCAGATGAGAGCCCACATGGGGATTCCTCCCCACCCTGCTGCATCAATTTACACAAACAGAGTTCCTAGAGGTGGATGTGGGCTTGCTCTCTGTATGTTATAAGGGGATAAATTATCTAGACCAAGGACACAGTGACAGATTTTTCCCTGCTCACTTTGATTCTAGCTGAATTTCAAACAATCTTTAGACCTCGTCAGTAAATAATTGAAAAAACATTTTACAATACCCAATGAGAGAACAAAGTTTTAAAGAGCCCTCTAGAAAAAGAATGCAAAATTATTGAGACAAAAGTATATACAAAAGTGAGTATTTAGACTAGGAAAGGAAATCACAGTAAATTACATATTAAAAAAAAAAAAACCTTGTACCATATACATTACATACTCCAAAAAAGTCAATTTTTTAACCAATAAATTCTGTAATCCTCTATAATAGATTTTTCTATATATTTAGCTGCATACTCTTTGATTGCCTCTTCATATGACAATTTTGTAATATTTTCTATAAAGAGAATAAAAAAATCAGTCTTTCCTCTGGCATCTTTAATAAAAATAATTTTATCAATGATAGTCTAGAAAAGTCTCTTCTTTCACAACTTATTGGTAAAATTGGTGAAAATGATAGGATTGTTGTTAAATTTAGAGAAACTACCTTCAAGTTTCTCACATATATAAGCACTAAGACTGTAGAATTAATATTGAATTAGGGAATCACACTCCCTGACTTCAGACTATACTACAAAGCTACAGTAATCAAAACAGTATGGTACTAACACAAAAACAGACACATAGATCAATGGAACAAGATAGAAAGTCCAGAAATAAACCCACACACTTATGGTCAATTAATCTATGACAAAAGAGGCAAGAGTATACAACGGAGAGAAGACAGTCTCTTCAATAAGTGGTGCTGGGAAACTGGGCAGCTACCTGTAACAGACTGAAATTAGAACATGCTCTAACACCATATACAAACATAAACTCAAAATGGATTAAAGACTTAAATATAAGAGCAGATTCTGTAAAACTCCTAGAGGAAAATATACACAGAACACTCTTGGACATAAATCACAGCACTATAGTTTTGAACCAACTCCTGGAGTAATGGAAATAAAAGCAAAAATTAAAAAATGGAACCTAATTAAACTTAAAAGCTTTTTCACAGCTAAGGATACCATCAACAAAACAAAAAAACAACCTACAGAATGGGAGAAAATATTTGCAAATGATGCAACCAACAAGGCAGTAATTTCCAAAATATACAAACAGCTCATACACCTTGATATCAAAAAAACAAGCAACCCAATCCAAAAATAAGCAGAAGACCTAAACAAGCAATTCTCCAGTGAAGACATACAAATGGCCAAAAGGCAAACGAAAAAATGCTCAGCATAGCTAAGTGTCAGAGAAAGGAAAATCAAAACTTCAATGAGACATATCACTTCACATCAGCCAGAATGGCCATCATTCAACAGTCTACAAATGACTACTGGGGTGGAGGGTGTGGAGAAAAGGGAACCCTCCTACATTGTTGGTGGGAATGTAAATTGTTGTAGCCATGATGGAGGACAGTATGGAGATTCCTTAAAAAAAAAAAAAAGTAGGAGGAGAGGGTATAGCTCAGTGGTAGAGTGCATGCTCAGCATGCATGAGGTCCTCGGCTCAATCTCCAGCAACTGTACCTCCATTAAACAATAATAATGCTAAAATAAAATAAATAAATAAACCTAATTACTCCCCCAACAAAGTAAACCAAAAAAAAACCTAAAAAAAAAAAACCCATCTAACTAAAAAAGGACTTATCGTGTAACCCAACAATCCCACTCCTGGGCATACACTCAAAGAAAAATAAAATTCAAAAAGACACGTGCACCCCGATGTCCATAGCAGCACTATTTACAATAGCCAAGACATGGAAACAACCCAAATGTCCATCAACAGATGACTGGATAAAGAAGTGGTGTATATATATATATACACACACACATACATACATATATACATATACATATACATATACATATACATATACATATACATATACATATACATATACATACAGTGGAATACTACTCAGTCCACAAAAAAGAAAAATGCCATTTGCAGCAACATGGATGGACCTGGAGATTGTCATTCTAAGTGAAGTAAACCAGAAAGGGGAAGAAAAGTGCCATATGATATCACTTATATGTGGAATCTACGAAAAGGATACAAATGAACTACTTATTGTTTATAACTTAGATGACTGATTTCTTTAATATGTGTAAGCACATTTGACTGTCTTTTATGACTGGATTATGCATTCTATTGATTCTTATTTTGTGGTTGGCTTTATTCCTTTGATAACTATGTAAGTTTAAAAAACTAAAGCTCTAAACTGTTCTTAGAAATAATGAACAGTACATATATGTAAATTTTTTTTAATTTGCAAGAAAAGAAATGAGAATAAAAAATGGGGAAAAAATTATTGCTTAATATAAAAACATGAGGAATCTTTAAAGTATGGTACAGGATAAAAGCAAAATACATAGTTGTGTGAAAATTATTATTTCAGTTATACAAAACTGCATAAACTTCTGGACAGTGCTAAGATGCAAAAATGAAGTTGTGATTTTTAATAAAATGTCTTTAATCTTGCATTATTTTTTAAGTAATAACGATGATTACATTTATGGTTCAGGTGGTCAGATAATCTGTCAAATCTAATATTCTCTTTCTCCCTGTGGTACCAAGAATCTGTGTGTGAGTTTAAATTCCCCAAAATAAAGTGTTCAGGAGATGGGAAACAAAACAAAACAATAACAACAACAAAAGAATTAATACTGAATTATTTAATATATTCTTGAGTAGGAAAGTATGATCATTTTTACTAGATATATTAGTTATCTATTGCCATGTAATAAATTATGCCCAAATTCACTGGCTTAAAACAATAAATGTTTATCACCTCAGAGTTTTTGTGGGTCAGGAGTTCAGGAGCAGTTTAGCTGGGTGGTTCTTACGCCGGTCCTCTCATTAGGTTATAATCAAATTTGGCCTTGTCTACAAGTCCTCTGAAGGCTTGCATCAACTCAACTTCCTCTTAGCTGGATCCCAAAAATGCCCAACAAGGGGAAGTATCAGAGAGAGTCTCAACGAAAAGAAGCAGGGATCTCAAACACGGCTCTGACAATGTCTCACCAGAGCTGGTGTCACTGAAATCAGCCTTCCTAGGGCTGGCTTCTCCTCTTCACTCCCAATGCTTTCTTAAGCTGTTTTATTTCATCATATAGAATTTTTCTCTTGGTATTGAATTTTGGAATGGGGTAACTGTGGCTTTGTTGGGTGATGGGTTAGTTAAGAAAAGGCAGATTATGTTCTCATTACCATTTATCTTACATTAAATATTCTCCTATGTGTAGGTTGCTGTGCTAGGCATTGTGGGAAATTCTGAATAGACATAATATGTGGAACAGCCCAAGTGGAACTTTTCCAGAAGACATGATAAATGTAAAGATAAATAACTGCCAAGTAGTGTACACCAAGTGTCCAGCCACGGTTTACACCTGGGGTTACAAACTCAAATGCTTCCATGAGCTGGGCAGGTGTGTAAATGAGTATGATGAACCAGGTATAAGAACAAAACTTGAGCCCTAGCTAAAGGACTCACTGTTATATTCAACTCCAGTCCAGTCTTGCCGGAGGGACTGCAGACCCAGTGTTACCACTAGGTCTCCTGTTTTTTGAAAGGAAGCCAGAAATGCAGATTTTTATGTGAAAATTTATTGTCATAAACTTGAAAGTTAATTCAAATGAAACAAACAAAATCACATCATGGCCTGGTCTGCAACTCTGCTTTGGTTCTCAGAGTTGGAAAGGAAGAGGCAGTCATTGAAAAGTGCAATGTTTTAGGAAATACTTTCTGAAGAGAGTGAGACTTAAGTTGAGCTTAAAGTAGGATAGAGTGAGAAGCTAAGTGAAGACTGTGTTAGGGAGGGCCCTGAAGGAACGAGGAGAGAAATTCAGCTGGGGAAGAGTTCACAGATCATTGGGAGAGAAAACATTGAGAAAGTAGGTTGTGGCAAAATTATAGAGCACGTTGAATGTACCGAAGGAATTTGAATAACATTCCTTGGACAATAGGAGTTCCTTGAAGGCTTTGGAACAGGGACAGAAAAAGTACAGGATGCGACATTTGCAAAGTTGTGTTTTGGAAAGGCTGAATTAATGGTGATGTTCAGTTGGAGTGATGACAGTAAAGAATCAATGGAAGCATCAAAGAATGGTCCCTTCTTGATCCTATCCATGATCCCCTCTTGTCTCTTGTAATTTTAAGTTGGTTATTCCCCAGAGTTATTCCCCAAAGCCTAGTAACGTACACGACTCCTCATTCTATTTTTAAAAAAGCCTGGGGCCAGATTGGCGTTGGCGGGGGTGGGGGTGGGGCGATTATGCTCAATTCCTTGTTTCCCCCGCACACCTAATTACTCATCTTACCTTCATTGCTGAGTTCCTTGGCTCCTTTTGCACCTCTCATACACTCTTCAATATATTTCATTTGCATTTATACCCTCATGGCTTCTCTGAAATTACTGTGGTAGGGGTAGGGTCATTAGTTTTCAATTGAATGGATCCTTTTCTGTGTTTAATTTTCTTACTATTATCAGCATTTATGATAGTTTATTATGTGCCAGGCACTTAGCTAACAGCTTCATACACATTATCCAATTTAATCCTCACAACGACTCTTACTAGATAAGTAATACTATTAACCTCTTTTTGCAAATGTTTGTAAAGCTCTGATGATTTGTCCAAGGATTCACACCCAGGTCCGTCCAACTCCAAATCATTATGCAATCATTTGACCTCATTCACCATATTTTCTTTAAGCTCCCCTTCTCATGGTTTAAAGGACAAAATTTGTCTTGATTTCCTTCCAAATTCTCTGGCTGCCTGTTGTCTAGTTCCTTTGCAGATTTATCTTTCTCTGTCCCTCCTTTGGTTGTTGATGTTCCCCAGGATTCCGTCCTCAGCCTTCATTTTTTTCTCACTCTGCATTCTCTCCTTGGGTTACTTCATCCATTTCCTTGGTTTCGACTGTGAATTAATTATATGTCATGACTCTCAGATCTGTATCTCTGACCCAGATCTCTGTCCAACCAGCTATAGGGATCTTAGATCAAATATTTCAGAGGCACTTTAAGTTCCACATAACAAAATCTGAAGTCATCACCTTGTCCCCAACATCTATTTTTCCTCCAGAAGTCTTTGTCTTAGTGGATGGCGCCACTCACATTCACCCAGTTACTGAGGTCAGAAATCTTGGAGTCAATGAGGACTCCTCTCTTTTTCTCACCTCCCATATCCAAGTACTTATGAAATCCTATTGACTTTACCTCCTAAATATCTCTTGAATCTTCCTTTTTCTTTTCCATTCCCATTGCTTCTGCTTAGTTTAAGCATTTATCACTTGTGCTTTTCCAAATTGTTGCCACAGCCTCTTCCTTGCTTCTGCTGCCTCTCCCTTGTGCCCTCTCTTTAGTTTCCCTTCCAAACTAGCACAGAATTTCTTTTCTAAAATGCAAGCATAGTCTAAACACCACATGCACACACTTATGCACAGAAAATTTTCTGGAAGAATCTATTAACGGTGTGGGAAGGGTATAGCTCAGTGGTAGAGCACATGCACGAGGTCATGGGTTGAATCCCCAGTATCTCCATTAAATAAAAAATTTTAAAAATAAATAAATAAACCTAATTACCACCCCCAAAAAACAAAGAAAAAAAGAAATGATAAAAAAAATTTTTAATAGAAAAAAGAATCTATTAACAGCTAATTGAAGACAGAGGAGCCGCATGTCTGAGGTGAAAAGGAGATTTTTATTGTAATTTTTTGGACTGATTCAAACTTTATTATATATATGTTACTTTTATTATATAAAAACTAGTTTTTAAAAAAGAATTCCTATACTTTGATCCAGCAATTCCACATCTAGAAGTCTATCCTGTGCTTGTACATACCCTTGAGCAAAAGTGACAATGTACGTGGACGTCATAGAACCTAACCACCTGTAAATACTGTTATGGCTAAATACAAATTAGTACAGCCATATGATGAAGCTCAATGCCGTCATGAAGAGTGACATGCCTCGCACTATGTACCTCTGTGTATTAGTGTACCTTATGAAATGTTACCACCTGTATACCGTAGAACATCTCCTGAAGAGTTTATAAGAAATCTAAACAGTAGTTGCCTCTAGAGAGGGACAAGACGGCAGCAGAAACCTGCTACGTGGCACGGGAGGAAGCTCACTTTCACTGGCTTATAGTGTTTGACTGTTACACCACGTGCTAATCTACTCAAACATTTTTGAATGCATATAATTTTAGTAGGTAATACAGTCCATTTCATGAGAAGAGGCAGAATTCACTTGGAGTGTCCTATACTGACTGGGAGCTATCTTGCTTCTCCAAGCTTGTTTAGCTCTCATTCTTTGCAGAAACTGTATTATGCAAAATGAAGGAAGGTCATACTAGTAAGATTGTTAGTTTCGCATTCCCTGATAAGCTGGCTAAATATTTGTTTTTGTTTTTGTTTTCCGCACACATAGTCTGGTTTTTGGCTCATCACATACACACCAAGTATGTACACAAACATAAATATTCCAATGTACACTTTTGCATGGCACTCGTAGGTCACCGCTCCCCCCCCCCCCCCCTGCCCTACCCCAGGCTCCGCTTTGGGCGAAGGCCTGCAGGAGCTGGCAGTTGCAGGTAGGACTCTGCAGGAGGGCGAGGTCCTGCTCCTCTCTCCTCACAGCACCTCCAAAGGGTCCTGTCCCTCTTCTCCGGCACCAGAGGCCCGGGAGCCAAACACCTCGGATCCCTCTGCTGCAGAGCAAATCCCAAGCACAGCCTCTGACCCTTCGGTCTCTCCTGTTGAGCTCTTCTCTCTGACTCTTCCCATCGTCCACGTCCCTGCTTCTCAGTCTCTGTGTCTTTATTTTCCCTCAGTGCTAGTGGGGGAGGTGGGGCCCCGAGCCCTGCAGTCCTTCCGGCCCCCGTGCCCTCTTCCTGGGCCTTACAGGAGGCTAGGGCTTCGGTGCAGCTCCGCAGAGATGCTGGTGCCATTGGTGGGCTCTCTGCCGGGGGTAGGGGCTAAGCTGCAGCCCTCCCCAGGGCAGCCGGGCTTGGTCAGGATGTCCGCACACTCCAGGCTGCCAGCCCGGCGAGCGTAGGCCAGTGGGGTCAGGCCCGGGCGTCCCGGCTCCTCACGTCCACCCGGTAACAGATGAGCAGCTGTGTGAAGACGACCTTGGCCACGGCGCTGGAGAGATGCAGGGCTGTCCGCCCGTCCCCAACTCCGTAGCTCTCATTCACCTCCTCCTTGGACCCGCGGGCCAGAAGCATCACCAGCAGCCGCAGGTCGCCCTCCACCACGGCCCGGAACAGCTGCTGCCCCAGCGGCACGTCCGAGCTCGGCAGTGGGGCCAGGAAGAGCTTCTGCTCGCACTTGGCCCGGATCCAGCTCTCCTTCTCGTCTCTGCAGGCGTCCGGCCCTGGCTTCCCCATAGCCGTCCAGGGCCCCCTCGCAGACACTGTTGGCCAAGGCGTTGCCCATCGGATCATGACGGCCAGCAGCTCAGGTGGCCAGTCATCTAGGTCGAGGGAGCGAGCCCCCAGATGCCGGTGGGTCCCCCAGCACTCGATGCACACAGGACGCCGAGGTTCAAGCCGGCCCAGTGTGGGCTGGGGGCGTCGCAGTCAGTATAGAAGCTATTGCCGCGAACGGTGCAGACGGCCTCCAGGGCCAGAGCTGCATTCCGGCTCCCGAGTTGAGTCTTGTCCTTGGCGCTGCGGCAGCCCTGCAGGCTGCCGAGGATCTGGGCCTGCACGCTCTGCACCCACAGCTCCCGCTCCTCCGCCATGGAGGCCTCGAAGTGCCATGTCTGCCCGGTGAGGGACACCGCCACAAACTCTAAAGACTCCTCTCTGCCTTTTCAGCAGCACGACTGGGGCCGTCTGGTCGCGGGGGGAGGGGGGGTCCTGGTGCTCTTTTTCCTTGGGTGCTTCTTCCTGTTGGAGTGGGGAGACGGGGGAGGCTCCAGCTTGGGGCTGGAACTGAGCACCTCAGCTGGGCCACTGGCTGGGGTCAGGGCAGCGGCCTCGCTCCACTGGTCAGCGCTGGACACGGAGCTGGAGCGCTGGTGCAGCCTCTCTGGGCGTGGGCCGGCCCTGGCTGGGCTGCTGGCCGAGTCGGGGGCACCTGGGTCCCCACCCAGCTGCGTGCTGCTCCCCTCCAAGGCCAGCCTGTTGGTCCCAGGGGCTGGTGCCTGGGGCTGGGGCTGGCGGGCGCTGGGCAGGCGCTTGCTTCCCTGGCACTTTGACCGTTGTCCGCAGCAGGTCAGTCTCCTTGCCGGGGATGCTCTGCCTGTAATTGTGCAGGCTGGGGTGGTAGGTGAGCAGCCCATTGTCGCACAGCGTCACGTGCTTCTTGCATTCCTTGTTCAGGGACTTGCCACTCCGCTTCAGCACGATGCCCTGTTTGATGGGGATGGCCGGCCACTCCCGACACTGTCCACCTTGCGCTTGGAGGCCTCCTTCTCTCGGTCCAAGTCAGCACCCTTTCGAGACGTGAAGATGTCGAAGCGCCGCTTGGACTGCTTGCGGATGGGCGTGGGGGTTGGAGGAGGCAGCGATGGTCTCCATGCGCAGCTCCCTCCGGCTGGCGCTCGGGGTGGAGGGGACTGAGGGCGAGCAGTCGCCGAAAGCGCTGCGGCCGCCATTCGCGACCCGCTCTACACAGGAGCGACCCTGACGTACACAAGTGTAACTGAAGCTGTACTGGGCACACCGCTTAGCTCTCCTTCCGTGTTCACACGCCCATGATGTACAGCCAGACCTTTAAAATACGTAAATATGTCCCTTAATTTGGACTTAATCTATGAATCAGAATCATTCCAAACCTATATGTTAAAATCATTACTCCCCTATTGAAAATCCTTCAGAGCTTGTCCACTGCCTTTAGGATAAATTCCAAGCTTCTATTAATACCTATTAGTATTAAAAGTCTTACTCCTGACTGCCTATTTATCCTAAAAACTTATCAGTCCACTCTCCTCCAGTATTTTGCTCTGTCTTGTTGAAAAACCTACGGTAGCCTAAATGTGTCCTACTTCTCAAGCCTCCATGCTTTTGCACATGTAGTTTCTTTTGCCTGCCCAAAAATGCCTTTTCTCCACCCTCGATCAACCTACTGACTGGTTACCTCTGGGTTCCAGCAGGCTGTGCTTTGTCACACGGTTTAGGAACTGACTTACTGCTTATTTGATTCTTTCTGTACACTGTAAGCCCATTAAGAACAGCAACATCTTACTCATCTTCACAGCTCCAGTGCCTGAAGGCAGTCAATATATGTTTGAGTGAATTTGGGGAAGTGCTAAGATTGCAGGGATAGGGAAATAGGGTTTGAAGTTCAGGGAGAGGAGTCCGGATAATTACAGCAAGGAAACCCTATTTCTTGTGAAAAGGAATGATGTGACAAAGTGAACTGGGGGAGAGAGATGCTGGAGGGGGAAAGATTAGGTAGTCAGATGCTGGGTGTAAACAAATGAGGGCTAAGATTGGGGCTGTGGCCCTGGGCTGGGTAGGGAAAGCCCAAGGGGGAACTGGTTTGGGGAGACGGATGAGTTTATAGGCAGAAACAGGCAATAAGAGTAATAGCTACCATTTGTTGAACATCTGTCCTATGTGTAAGTGTTTTATAGGCCTGGGTGGACCTTGAGCTCTTTTTGAGAGCTCCCCTCCCCCGGTGCATCTATTTGCTTTTGGGGTTTAATTGCTGTGGTTGGTGGATTCTGATGAAATCCCTTGTATCTTTCTGCAGCCACAGATGTATTCAGAAACTGACCCCAAACACAGAATAGAGGGGACTGGAACTCTGATCCCACTGAGATTTAAAACTACAAAAACACATGACTGATCGATGGGGAAGGACCAGCCAAAGTAAGGTTGCAGGAAAGGACAATTGGGTTCCCAAAAGGAAAATCCCTACAGGGCAAGATGCACTTTGGGCCAGTGACCTTATTCAAAGGCCTAAAGGGAGCCCCTGTAACAGTGTATTGAGTGGAGGTGACTCTGGAGGAGTGTACGTGTGTGAGATGAATGCACTCACCACCTGGAGAGCCAGGCAGATTTGCCATGGGTTTAGTGGAGGTGGAGTGTGTTCCTTTCCATTTCAGTGAAGTTTTACTGTCTGGGAAAACCTACAGAGGCACAAACTAAGGCCTTGAGGAGTCAGTAGACTAGGATCTTATGTTTTCAGGACTTCTGGGATTTAAGCCAAGAAACCGATACCAGTGCTGTTGACAGATCTCTAGCTCTACTGAGTGGCTGTGGTTCCATTATTAGCAGTGGCAGCAGGTGCCTGGCTGCCCACGCTGGGGCAGAGGCCAGCAGGCATGAGTGACTTGGTCAGAGTGGTGCATCTGAGGGGCTGTTAGGACTGGGAACTGTAGGGCCCAGCTCAAAGGGTATTTTAGTCCCCTTTTCACCAATGCGCTGAAGCAGCAAGCTGTAACCAGGCCTATTCATGGACATACAGATGCCATGGGGTTACTCAAAATCAAGAGCAGAAAGTACCCCCTGGAAAAAACTGTAGCTTCCTGTGTGTCTAACAGATAGAGGTTCAGGAACACCTGAGTGCTGTTAGGAATGCAAATTCACAGATCTACTGAATTATAAAAACTGTGTTTTATCAAGCCCTCCGGGTGATTCAAATAAATATTAAAGCTTGAGAATCACTGATAGCATACCACTGATAAAATGAAATCATTTAAACAGAGAAATAAAAATACTGTGTTGACTGAAAAAAAATTGCATAATCTAAAAATTGAGAATTATATTTTATTTGGCAGCCTTACTGAGGACCTGAGGCTGGGAGACAGCCTCTCAGATAGCTCTGAGCGACTGTTCCAAAGAGAGAAGGAGGCAGTCAGAATATAGAGGAGTTTTTGCTGAAAACAAACAAACAAGCAAATGAAAAGACAAGCCATGTATTCAAACATCAAAAGATTACTGTTAAACACACACACACACACACAACCCCAGATGTCTAAGTTAATGATTTTAGTGTTCTCCATATATGGGAAGATGCAAGTGTCTAGGATCATTAAAATTATTCCTTCGATGTGCATCTTAACTATCTAGGGCCAGTACCCGGATTTTCTCCTTCCTGAATTCCCCTCAGGGTGTACCATCGCGGAGCTGCGGCAGTGGTTGTGGCTTTATGGCTATAACATCCTTTCTTTACTGAAATGACAAGGCGATATTTTGTCCACAGTGTATGATATCACTTATATGTGGAGTCTAAAAAACAAAACAAACTAGTGATTATAACAAAAAAGAAACAGAGTCACAGATGTAGAGAACAAACTAGTGGTTACCAGTGGGGAGAGGGAAAGGGGAAAGGGCAAGATAGTGGCGGGGAATTAAGAGGTACAGACTGCTATGTATAAAATAAATAAGCCACAAGGATATATAGTAAAACACAGGGGATGTAGCCAATCTTTTATAAAAACTACAAATGGAATATAAACTTTAAATATTGTGAATCACTATGTTGTATATGTGAAACTTCTATAATATTGTACATCAACTATACTGAAAGCAGCTCTCTTGTCTCTTTCTTGTTTGCCCATTTCTGTCCCCCTTTAACCCTAAAAGAACCTAATTATAAGAATAAGATCACTGAGCAATTGAAACTAACTCCTGACTTACGCTCTCCTGAATGCACACCTGCCTTGCCTAACCTGTTGATTCTTTTCCTAGATAAAAAGAAGTAAGAATGAAGAATTAAACAGTTAAAGAATGGTTAACTCTTTACCCCCTCAACAGCCCCTTTAGCAATCCTGCAGGCAGATCATGTAGGCAAAATAACATCTGAAGAGAGAGAGAGTCAGCCAGTCTGCACACAGTGGAGACGATGCAGAACCCAGCCTCCTGCCTCAATGATGACTCACTGAGCTTCTTCCCCCCATTTTTCCCTTTAAAAACTGTCATGGCTGAGCAGAATCTTCAGAGTTGGTCTCTGGACATGAGTCCACATTTTCCCCAGATTTTCTGGCTTTTCTGATTAAAGCAATTTTCCTTTCTATTGACATTTGCCTCTCGAATTATTGGCTTTTGAGCAGCAAGCAGTTGAAACTGAGTTTGGTAACAATACATCAATAAAAAAAGGGAAATCATTTGAATTCAGGCTAATGACGTCTTAGATGTAGGCTCTCTTTAATCTATAGTCCTCAGAACAACCCATTTTACTAATGGAGGAACTGAAGTCACCATGTCCTCTATGTTGGCAAATCCAAAGAACATGTCCATTCCCCTTCTTACTCAGCCTCGTGGCATCATTGGCCATGGCTGATCATGTCTTTTTGGAAATACTCTATTTGCATGGTTTCTGTGACAATATACTCTCAAGGTCTTCCTCCTACAGCACCGGGCACTCAGTCTGTCTTCCTGGCTCTTCACTCCAACTTTCAAATGATGGAGCTCCAAGGCTGGGACCTGCATCTCCTACTTTCCTCTAGCCTGATTCTCTCCCCAGGGGACCACTTTCCCTTCCATGGCTTTAAATACTGTCTATGAGCTCATGACTCCCTACTCTCCAAACTTACATCTAATCACCTACTTGACATCGCTACCTGGCTCTCCAATGGTATCTCAATCATACTATATCCAAAGCAGAGCTCTTTTATTATTTTTTTAATCGAAATATAGTCAGTTTACAATGTTATATCATATATCACAGCATCATGTTTCAGTCATACATATACATACATATACTCCTTTTCATATTCTTTTCCATTGTAAGTTACTACGAGATATTGACTACTTTTCCCTGTGCTATACAGTAGAAACTTGTTGTTTATCTGTCTTATATAAGGCAGTTAGTATGTGCAAATCTCGAACTCCCAATTTATCCCTTCCCACCCCCTTTCCCCGCTTGTAACCATAAGTTAGTTTTCTACGTCTGTGAGTCCAAAACCTCACTTCCAAGCCTGTTTCTTCTAAGCCTTCCCTACCCCAGTAGGTGACACACCATCTACTTGCTTAGGCCCCAAACCCAGGAGTCAACCTTGACATCCTCTAAGGCTTACCAATTCTACCTCCAAACTACATCTCAAACCTATACACCTCTCTCAACCCCACTCTAAGCTATCATCATGTCTCTCCTGGATGGCAGGATAAAGCCTCCTGACTGGTTTCCCTGCTTCTTTTTTTTCTTTTTGCCCCTTCTGTAAATTCTCTGAAGAACAGCTTTTAAAATAGAAATCAGATCTCATCACATTCATGCTTAAAACCTTTAAAAGGCTTCCTGAGGCAACTAGAATAAAACCCAAACCCAGGTATCTTTTGTAGCCTGAAAGGTGCTGCTTGACCTGGCCCCCATCTCCACCCTCCTTTCCCATTTTTCTCCCATCATTCGCCACACCCCAGGCACATTGGTCTCCTCTCTGTTCCTCCAAACACTGAGTCTCTTTCTGTCCTTCAAGCCTTTGTACCTGTGCCTCCTGGAACGCTCTTCCAGGCCAGCTCCTTTTCATCCCTCAGGCCTCAGCTCCAAGTGGACCCACTCAGAAAGGCCTTCTCCGATGACTCTGTCTCAAGTGGCTTCCCCGCTTACCCTCTCATGATTTTGTTCAGTTTCCTTCATAGTACTATAGAACTTGTCACCATCTGTAATTCCCCTATTTGTTAGTGGTCTGACTCCCCACTGGATTGTATGCTCTATAAGGGCATTTTTTGTTATTCATAGTTTTATCCCCAGGGCCTAGGAAAGTATATAGCACAACACACTCTGTAAATATTTGCTAAATGAATGAAAGATTAGGTAGCTTTCAACCCCAGTTCCATGTCACATTTGTTGTGAAGGTATCAGCCATGTGGGAGAAAGAAGGGAGTCCTGTGCATCTGTGACAGAAGGCCTCGGCTTGGGTATTAAAGCTGGGATTTGTCTTAGTCAATTCAGGCTGTCATGACAAAAATAACATCGTGCTCATTTTGGCAGCTTATGTACTAAAATTGGAACAATACAGAGAAGATTAGCACGGCCCCCACGCAAGGATGACGTGTAAACTCGTGAAGCCTGCCATGTTTTTATGAACTTATTTACAGAACAGAAAGAGCAGGGAGGGTATAGCTCAAGTGGCAGAGCACATGGCTAGCATGCATGAAGTCCTGGGTTCAATCCCCAGTACTTCCTTTAAGAATAAATAAATAAATAAACCTAATTACCTCCCCCGACCAAAAAAAAAAAAAAAAAAAAGAGAGAGAGAGAGAGAAAGAGACTCACAGACATAGGAAATAAACATGGTTACTAGAGGGGATACGGGGTGGGAAGGGATAAATTGGGAGATTGAGATTTGCAGATACTAACTACTATATATAAAATAGATAAACAACAATTTTATATTGTACAGCACAGGGAACTGTATTCAATATCTTGTAGTAACCTATAATGAAAAAGAATATGAAAAGGAATATATGTATATATATGTATGACTGAGACATTATGCTCTACACCAGAAATTGACACAATATTGTAAACTGACCATACTTCAAAAAAAAAAAAAACAAAACCATAAAGCAGGACTGCCCACAATCCTGAAGGGGTTCAGGGACTCCCAAACCAATGAAGGCCAAGAGGACTGAAGACTGACGGGGCCTGGCACCCTTCCTGGCTCTGGAGGGACACCTGGTCATTTCTCCGGAGGAGCCTCAGGTAACCCTTGATGTGGCAGATAGAAAAGTTATTTTCTTATTAGATATGGAGGCTGCCTACTCTTATTAGATATGATTTTCCCTGGACCCTTGTCCTCCCAATCCTGTGTAATAACAGGGATCAATAAATGGCCCCAACCAAGCGCTTGCTAAGAAATTTTACCTTTGCACATCAGTTTCTGCTCATGCCTGAGGGCCCCATTCCCTTGTTGGGAAGGGACTTGCTCACTAAATTCCAGGCAATAATCCAATTCGGAGGCCCTCTTGACAAGACACCTACCAAGAAAAATGATTACCCTTGCATCGGGAGCCTGCCTCAATCCCATGTCAGAGGAAGTTCTCCCTTCCACCCCATATCATTTCTCAAGTGAACCCTCTTGTCTGGGACACTGAGGTGCCTGACAGAGCTACTGTTGTCAGGCCACCTCAGAAATGAGACCACCTGAGGCTGTGGGCTATATTGACATTTAAAGGCCAAACTGAAGGCTGTAATTAGAGAATTTCTTAAACCCAGGGAGGATCCCACAAGTGTTTGCAAATAGATTTCTAACATGAGAGGCCACCGGTCTGACTGAACTGACTATAGCTGATAGTCAGAGCCTGATAGGAATTTTGGGGAGAGGCCTTCTCCCCTAAACCAAATGAGGGGGAAAATAAGCTGTCTTTGTTTTATAAATGTAGTCTTTATAGGACTAGAAATGTGACTCTAGAAATAACCCAAAGCCCACCACCCCTTTTGCCGCTCTCTAAACCTCCTCTACTTGATTTAAGAGTAAGTATTGGGGAAAAAAACCTTTTTCTGGCCTTAAGGATTTAAAGTTATCCTAGGAGGAACTTGCCTTTCTGTGTCTTTGAAATGCAAATTTTGTAAAAAGGGAGTAGGTAATTTGGAACTTGACTTGTTAAGGACAAATAGAAATCTTGTCTCTTTTCCACAAATATTAGTAAAAATGTTTGGTCATCGAGACAGGAGACTTTGATTTGTTCCATCTGCCAAAAATCCAATTTGAATCCAATCTCTAGTAACTGATGGGTTTTACATTGTTGTACCAATTCACGGCTAAAATTTTGGAATGGGAACGATAAGGTTTCTATGTTTTGTGTGTTTGTGTGTCACACGTGTACAGTAGTGCCAAAATTAATGTATAAAGTGCTCTATTAAATTGGCTTAAAGGCAATTAAGTGCTTAGATGAATACTTATAAATATGAAAGAAACTGACCAGAGTGAATTTCAGGTTCATGTGATCTGGGAAGTGTTCAGTACTGGTATTGGTATTGAAGCTGGCTTAAGCTTGTTGGTTTGATTTACACAGACACATTTAGAGTCATCAGCGTTAAGTGTAATACCTCTGTTGTACCTGGGCTTACTATATCTGTTGCAAATTTGTCAGCAAGGAAGGTAACTCAATGTGAAAAACCTTTCAAGGAAAGTAAATGTAAACAAAATAGAAGTTTTGGGGTAAACCCTTTAGGAGTGATTATGTTTTGAGAATGTCTACTTAAAATAGTCTCTCCAGGTTTTTGGTACTTGAAACTTGAAACTAAGCTAAATAAAGAGAACTCATTGACTATCTGGGTCGTTTATAAAATATTGGAACATGAAATGCTGGGCAGGTCTAAGTTTACTTACTTTTGCCTTCTCAGGAGAGAAAGGCTAAAGCAAAAGTTTTCTAAACCGGAAATGCTGGTATAATAACCAATGCACAATTACTTGCTTCTTGGTTTTTGCCAGGGATTTAAGACTATTAAGGGTTAAATTATAATCAGTTATAATTCTAGTTGTTATAACCAAGTTTCTTTATCGATTACATTGTAATCAGGTGTTTAACAGTGTCTTTTTAAGTCTTTTGTCATTTATAGACAGTTAAACTGCTGTTACAAAAGTGCCTCGTCTTCAGGAAGACTCATAAGAAGGCTATGGAAGTGATGGGTAAAAACCATGTACACACCATCTCATCTAAGCCCAGGCCATGAAATCACCTGGACTTAACTACTTGATACTCATGGACCGTTGTCGTCCCCACACTGGGTTTATAACTTGCCTCTTTCGTGGACCCAGATGGCTGCTTCCTTGTTAAACTTTGTCTGCCCCCAGATCTCTTATTGCACCTTGGGGTGTATCTGGATAGGTGGCACTCTGCAGAACGAGGACGCAAAGACAAGCGCACCACAGAAAAAACTCGGCTCCTATAAATATGCGTATCTTTAGATCAATAATGTGTGGCATGAGGGATCCTGTACATTAGGACATTTGCTCTCATTTACAGTTAATGATCATACTCCTGCTCTTCCTCCTCGGACTGCACCTCTTTAACCTCTTTGTGAAGTTTATGTCTTCCAGGTTACAACAGTTCCATGTCAAGATGATGTTAATGCAGGGATTCCAGCCCATATCACCCTGTGACTCAAAACCAAGAAGCTCTCCTGCCCCTGGGGTCCCTAGATTAGGCATGCAGAGATTTTTTACTCCCTGACAGGCAGAGTCAATGCCCCTACTCATGCCTTAAGTAGCTACGGAAGATGGACCACCACCCCTCTGCACTCCTGTAGGACTATGGGAATAAAATCTCTGAGAGGGGAATGAGACAGGAAGGAAGGGGGTGGGGCACAGCCATTAAAAGAATGACACAGCAGTTGGCACCAAGATGATGGAGAAGTCGACTCCCAATAGACCTTGAGGCCCAAGATGGCAGGACATTTAACTTCCCAGTAGACTTGAGCTTCATTATATGCTCATTGTAAATATTAACATGGTAAATAGCACTCCCACAGGTGCCATGACAGCTCTGAGGCTGACCATAAAAGGTCAGAAAAAGGGCAGTGGCCCAGTTCCTGGGGATCCCCACCCCTTCCCCCAAAGTAGTTGGAATAATCCTCCCACTTGTTAGCATATGAAGCTACCAAGCCCATAAAAACTAAGTACCCCACACCTCATGGCCGCTCTTCCTTCTGAGTAAGACAGACCACACCCTGTCTGCGGACTGTGTGTCTACTTTTACTTTAAACAAACATCCACCTCCATGCCTCATGATCTGTCTGGTCTTCTGAGATGGCCTGCACTCTGTCTATGGAGTATGTATTTCTCTGTATAAATCTACTTTTGCTCAAAAAATAAAATAGATTTGTGGCTTATCAACGACAAACATTGTTTCTCACGGTTTTGGAGGCTGGGCAGCCCAAGGCCAAGGATCCAAGAGATTTGGTGTCTGGTAAGGGCCTGCTTTCTGGTCCTTAGATGGCTGTCTTCTTGTTGTATCCTTGAATGGCAGAAGGACAAGGGGGCTCTCTGTAGTCACTTTTGTAAGGGCACTAATTCCATTCATGAGGACTCCACCCTCATGACCTAATCACCCCAATACCATTACGGTGGGGACTAGATTTCAATATAGGAGTTTCAGTTGAATACAGACACTCAGTCTATAGCAGGGCTTGATGACAGTATGGTTTAGATAGAGAAATCTTCTTTACTGGACTTCGCATTTTAAGACCTTCTTTATACAGCAGATGTGTCAGTATGCTTGGAAACCAGTTAGAATACAGACTCTGCCAAAGGCAGATGGTTTCTTGGAGAACTTTGTGCTGAAGGTGGAGACTTTTCCCACAGTTAAGAGATTAAAGAATCTTTGGTGAAAAGAATGGCAAAAAAAAAAAAACAAAAACAAAAACAAAAAAAAACAAAAAAAAAAACCTCTCCATGAGTTGACTGTCAATTTTCATATTAGATCAAGTGAATATTTCAACTGTGAAGTGGCCCAAGGCCATCCAAAGCCCCCAGATTGGCATCCAGATGAAAAAGGTATTATTTGTGCCTACTAATTTGTGCCTTAAAAGTGCCCACTACAGTGCCTGGGGAAGCATGATGGTGAAGGGGGCTTGAGACTGCTCTGCCATACCCCAAGGATGCAAGAGGGATCTACCAGGAGCCAGCTTCTAAGCCCTCACACCTATCCATGTATTGCTGAAGTATCATGTGGGAGACTAAGCATCAGATGACTTATGCAGTATTGGTGGGGTCTGCTGATTGAATTGGATTGTTTGATACGTGAAGAATCTTTTCTCCCTCCATCATCTGCTTTTCTTTCTTGTATCTGAGCAAGTAAAGAATCTAGATCTGAATGAAGGTAGGCTAAGAGTAACTGTGCAAAGGCATTAAACAGACTCTCTTCCTTACGTGGGCTTCTGGGAGTCAACTAAGGATTAATTAAATAATTATTTTTGTTTGTTTGCTTTGAAAACTGCTTAGTATCCCTGGGCACACAGGCAATGCAATCTTGTAAGACTTATGAGATATAGAAAACAGGGGGAAACACACAATTTAAAAAAATTCTCTAATTAATTAAGAGGCTAAGCCTGCTGAGAATAGCATTACAAAAAAATCAACGCTTGTCCAGACCCTAGTGATGTGGCCAGCTGAGTGTGTTTTCTGCTGACTGTTGGCTAACAGAGACAGAACTAACTGAAGATGCGCTGAAACTTGTCCGATCAGTGGTCCTCAACCTTCCTATGTCAACACCCCAACCATCATATTTCAAAGAGTATTATCCAACCTGCTTGGGATAAATCCTTGGGAGAAATTCCTTCTGACAGAAGATAAAAGAGTCTCCAAAGTGAACTCTGTGACAGGCTGAATAAGCCAGAACATTTTTCTTTTTAATCAAATAATTCAAACCTAAAAAATAATCAAAGTGAGGCTTCTGTCTTTTTTTTTCCAAGATGGAATAAGACCACTACAGCCCCTGTCTCCTATGGATTACAACTACAAACTCTGAACACAACATAAAAACAACTACATGAGGATTTTGAAAGTAAACAAAAGAAGACAAATTATGGAGAGAAGTCAAAACTTAGAGAAGGGAGCCATAGAGAGGTGAGTTTCTTGTTTTTTAGGAAATTCTCTCCTTTTCCTCATAACTTTGACCTGAGATACCTGAGAGCAGGTACTAGTTACAAAACTGTATAGTGAAGGGGGAAGAGGCTAAACTTGTAGAAGAGACCCCATCTTTCTAAAAAGAAGAACGAAGAAAAGAGGACTGAAGGGAGTGTGCATATGTAACCCTCAGTTTTTAAATCCCTTGGCTTTTCTCTGAAATTGAGCCCTACTTGTGGAGCTGTGTTTTGATGGTAATGAAGGCAATTAAAATTCCAATAGAAATCTCATCTGGCCAGAGGAACTGGAAAAGGTGGCCCTGAGGGCCTGAGCGTGTGAGAGGACTCAGCAGGAGGAGAGAGCTGGAGAAGGGGTCATCTAATTCTGTGTATGAGCCTATGTATGTCATGGGCTGATACCTGAACTATACTTGCATGGGCCAGATCCAAGTCAGTACAGCAAAGGCTTTGATAACTGGACTGAGAGTGAAACTACGGATCACAGAAGGTGAAACCGAATGAGAAGTCTGAAACTAACTGGGCTGATTGTCTGCTGTAATAAAAAAAAAAAAAATCAACATTCTTCAGAGGGCTTTAACTGAACCCAGACCGTATACAACATAATATTTAAAATGTCTAGGATATAATATAAAATTACTTGATATAAAAAGAACAGGAAAGTGTGATCAGTTCTCAAGGGACAGTGAAAAAATGCTAACCCCAAGATGACCAAGATGTTGGAATTATCCCACAGATTTTAAAGCAGTTATGGTAACTATGCTTCAAGGGCTAATGGTAAACAATTCTGAAGTGAATGGAAAGAAAGAAGTTCTTGGCAGAGAAATAGAAACTGTAAAAAAGATCCAAATAGAAAAATTTTTAAATTGAAAAAATATAATATGCGAAATTTTAAAAATTCATTTGATGGGCTAATAGCAGAATGGAGATGACAAAAGAGAGAATCAATGAATATGAAAATAGATCAATAGAATGTATTCAATCTGAAGAACAAGGAGAAAACCAGATGGGATAAAAGATGAACAGAATCTCAGGGACCTGTGGAAAAATATCAGAAGTTCTAATGTTTATGACATTGGACTTCCAAAGAATAGGAGAGACAGATTGATGCAGAAATATGTTAGAAGAAATAATAGGTTAAAACTTTCCAAATTTAATGAAAGACATAAATTTACAGATTCAAGAAGTTTGGTGAACCCCAAACAGGAAAAAATAAAAAATAAAAATAAAGCCAACCCCACACATAAAGACATATTATAGTTAAACTGCTGAAAACAAAAGATAAAGAAAATTCTTGAAAGCAGCTAGAGAAAACTGAAATATAGGGGACACACAGGTGAACAATGATTTGAATTACAACAGATTTCTCAAGAGAAATGTTACCAAGTCCAAGTTTGTACTGCTCACTGCACAACAGGCCAATAAGTCAGAGACTATGTGTTGGGGCAAGGAATAATGACTTTATTTGGAAAGCCAACAGACTGAGAAGATGGTAGACTAGTGTCCCAAAGAACCATCTTACCTGACTTAGAATTCAGGATTCTTTCATCTAAAAGGGGAGGGAGTGTGTGTGGTTGTTGCAAATTTCTTGGTGTGGGAATCCTTTGTTCTTGCAGTTATCCATGGAGGTCTGGTCACAACGGTTCTATAAACCTCCAACAAGACAAATGCTGTTCTCTGTTCTGCAACAACTTTTTAATGAAAATGTGTTATACCTTTAGAAGTCAAAGCCTTGAGAATGGACTGCCATGTATATTTCAGGCTATAGACAACATTTTGTATTCTTTTACAAAAGGTACAGAGGCAGCATGCTTAAGCACAGGCAACAAAATACAAAGTTTATAGCTAAAGGAATAAATTCAACAGGGAGTCAGGTTCATTATCCCCTGTTTCAGAAACTGTGGAGGCCAGGAAACAGTGGAACAAAATCTTTAAAATGCTAAGAGAAAGTATATGCCAACCCAGAATCTTATATTCAACAAAAATACTCTTCAGGAATGAAGGCTAATACTAACTACAATATATAAAATAGATAAAAACCAAATTTCTTCTGTATAGCATGGGGAACTATATTCAAAATCTTGTAGTAACCTATAATGAAAAAGAACATCAAAAGAAATATATGTATGTATGTGCATGACTGAAACATTATGCTGTACACCAGAAATTGACACAACATTGTAACTGACTATACTTCAGTCAAAAAAAAAAGAAAGGAATGAAGGCTAAATACATTTTCAAATGAAAGAAAACTAAGAATATTTGTCATCAACATACCTATTCTAAAAGAAATGCTACAGGATGATTTTCGAGCTTAAGGGAAACAATATCAGAGGGAAACTTGGAACTTCAGGAAGAAAGGAAGAGCAAGAGAAGTGGTAAATAGATAAGTAAATATAAAGTCTGTTTTTCTTCTCTCATGTTTCTTTACTATGTATGACTGAATGGAAGAAAAAATTATTGTCTGCTGGAGTTTTTAATGTTCATATAATACATATGACAGCTATAATATGAAGGGGGAAGAGTAAAGGAGGCCTATATGGTTAAAGCTTCCATATATTACTTGGGGTAGTAAAATATTAGCTCTGAGTAAACTGAAAAGTTAGATATATATACTGTGTTCCCTAGAGCAACACCTAGAATAATAATCCAAAAAGATAAAGCCAAAAAGCTAATAGATAAGTTAAAATAAAATTTAAAAAATATTCAGGTAATCAAAAAGAAGGCAGAAAATGTTGGACAAAAACAACAAAAGGAATAAGAAGGAAAAACAGAAAACAAACAATAAAATGATAGCCTTAAGTCCAATCACATTAATAGTTACATTATATGTAAATTGTCTATATATATCAATTAAAAGGAAGAAGTCGTCAGACTGGGCTTTAAAAAGACCGCAACATTGTAATTGTACTAAATACCACCGAATTGTTTACTTTAAAAGTGTTTATTTTATGTTATTGTATTTTACTTCAATAAATGATTTTTTAAAAACACCACAACATAGGCTATATACAAGTACAGTTGACACTTGAACAATGAGGGTGTTAATCAGGGTATAACAGAGTTGGTCATACATATAAATGGATTCAACCAATTTTGGACCACCATAGTACTGCAGTATTTATTACTGAAAGTTATCTGTGTATAAGTGGATGCATGCAGTTCAAACATGCATTGTTCAAGGGTCAACTGCAACCCACTTGAAACATAAAGATGTAGATAGCTTAAAAGTAAAAAAATGGAAGAAGGCTATAACCTGAAAACACTAATCAAAAAGAAAAAAAAAAGTGGTAGGAGAAAAGGAACAGCTCTTCCTTACAGATAAATTCCAGCTTATAAATGTAGAGGAAATGAAGGAAATAGAAAATTATCATATGAGGCCACTGTATTAATTGTCACAGACAAGACTCACCAGTAGATGCTATTTTTTTTTTATGAGGTAATTAGGTTTTTATTTATTTTAATGGAGGTACTGGGGAATGAACCAGTAGGTGCTAAAATTAATGGGAGAAAATCTGAGGAGAAATTGGGCATTTGAATAGTTTCAAAGTATCTCCCCCTAGACATTTATTTATTACAAAGGGAAGAATAGTCACTTTTCAGTGGAGAAGTCTTGCAGATAGCACCTTAATCAAGTTATCAAGTTAGACATCATCAGTCTTAAGACACATGGCCATGAGGTACCTGCACATGTAATGTACTGAGGAGGGCTTATCATGCTCAAAGATGCTTAGCCGTAGTCTAATCATGAGAAAACATCAAACACAAATCAATAAATGTTTTTAAAATAACTGGTACTGTTCAGTGTTAAAGTCTTAAAAGAAAAGGCAAGAATGAGGAACTGCCACAGATTGGAGAAGACTAAGAAGATATGCAGTTAAATGTTACGTGAGATCCTGGAATGGAACCTGGAACAGAAAAAGGACATTGGCCAAAGGCTGGTAAAATCCAAATAAAGTGTATAGTTTAGCTAGTAATATTGTACCAGTGTTAATGTCTCAGTTTTCATCGCCGTATCATAGTTATGCAAGATGTTAACATTAGGGAATGTTAGGTGAAGTCTATGTGAGAAATCTCTGTCTTATTTTTGGAACTTTTCTGTAAGTCTAAAATTACTTCAAAATAAAAAGAGTTAAACATTTTTCTAAGTGAAAGGAAGGAAAGAAAGAAAAAGGAAGGAAGGAAGGAAGAAGGAAGTGGCTATATTAATGTCAGATAAAGTAGACTTCAGAACAAGGCTCATTACCAACAATAAAGAGGAACATTTAATAAAGACAAGAGTCAATTCACCAAGAAGATATAACAATCCTAAATGTGCATGCAACTAACAGTATAGCTTCAAAATACATGAAGAAAAGATGGGTAGAACTGAAAGAGTGAACAGACAGATCCACAATTACATTTGAAGACTTCAATGCTCCTCTCTGATCCTAGAACTAGTAGAAGCAAAATCAGTAAGGATATGTATGACCTGAACAACACTGTTAACAAATTTGACCTGACATTTTTCAGAGCATTCCACTCAACAGCAGTTGAATACATATTTTTGTGTGTGTGAGATTCTGCAAAATTAGAACTCACTTAGAGATTTATGCTTTGATCTGAGATTATCAAGAATATATCCCTCTATTTATAGGGAGTCATGGCTCTCCAGGACACCTGAGACCAATCCAAGATTCTTTCAGAGATGTTCAGCGTCTGAGTGCAAGTTATTCAGGAATCTTGTATAAAGTTAGCCAACTCGAGATCTCCCTTAATGAGTCTGCCTAGTAATTCCAGGGCATTGGTGGGTCTATTTGGTTGCCTTCTTCTTTGATATTTGCTGTGACTTCCAGGAAAGGAAGCACCTCCCCTAAATTAATAATACCACATCTGGTACATAATCTAAATCTGCTTATCAAGAAACCAGTAAATGTGCCAGACCTAGCAGCCTCCTTCCCACTCTCTCATTTCTTCTTTTGAAAACCAGATGTGTGTGCACATTATCTTTTTTGTGTGTGATTCAAATTTTATAGATTATAGTCATTAAAGTCATTATAAAATACTGGCTGTATTCTTTGTGCTGTACAACATACACTTGTAGCTTATTTATTTTATATACATGGTAGTTTGTAATTCTTAATTCCTGACCTCCATTAGCATAGTTTTATTAATTGAAGAATAGTCAGTTACAATGTATTACTTTCTGTTGTACAGCATAATGTCTCAGTCATGTATATATATATGTATATACATATATATACTTGTTTTCATATTTTCATTAAAGATTATTACAAGATATTGAATATAGTTCCCTGTGCTATACAGAAGAAATGTGTTTTTTATCTGCACATATCTTTTTACTTCTCTGAATCTCATAACAGGGCTTCAGATATTATCAGGTTCATCTACCATCAGGTACATTTATCTGTTATGTAGTTGTGGTAGACAAAATAATGCCCCTCCCAAAGATGATCATATCTTTTTTTACTCACTCTTTCCATTACAACTCATTACAAGAACTTGGGTATAGTTCCCTGTGCTATACAGTAGATCCTTGTTATTTACCTATGTTATATGTAGTAATGTATACCTATTAATCCCAAGCTCCTAATCTATCCCTCCCTCTTCTTCCCCCACTGGTTACCACAGTTTGTTTTCTATGTCTGTGAGTCTATTTCTGGTTTGTAAATAAAATTTTCATTTATTTGTTTTGTTTTAGATTCCACATAAAAGTGACATCATATGGTATTTGTCTTTCTCCGTCTGGCTTACTTCACTTACTGTGATCATCTCTAGGTCCATCCATGAAAGATGGTTACGTCTTCATCCTTGGAATTTGTGAATATGTTACCTCACATGGTAAAAAGGGCTTTGAGATGTGACTAAGTTAAGAATTTTGAGATGGAGGAATTATCCTGGATTTTCTGAGAAGGCCCAATGTAAGCATAAGGGTCCTTACAAGAGGGAGACAAGAAAGGTGAGAGTCAAAAGAGGAGGTGCAACAACAGCATTGGAGGTTGGAATGTGTGCTCTGAAGATGAAGGAAAGGGGCTGTGAACCAGGCAGGCAACCTCCAGAAGCTGGAAAAGGCGAGGAGCCTCCTGAAGGAATACAGCTCTGCGGACATCTGGTTTTAGTCCTATGAGCCACATTTCAGACTTCTGACTTCTAGAACTGTAACACAATAAACTTGTTGTTTTAAGCCACTAAGTTTATGGCCTCAGAAAACTAATACAGTAGTGAAATTTATCAACCTTTCTATTTCTAGTTTTCTAGGCTTGGATTCATGTTTAGAAAGAAATTTACCACTCTGAGATTATAAACCTTCTCCCCCCATGTCTCTTTTTGGAACTTCCATCGTTCTAGATTTTATTACTTTAATAGATCGACAAATTAAAGGAACCAGACAGAGGTCTATATCTTGCACTGATAAGAATAGAAATGGATGGAAGAATCTTTATCCATTTGACCTTTGGACTGGAGCCTGTCTTCCCTACAGGATTCTGCTGGCATAGGTAGGGATGGCCGTTTATTGCCTATCCGGCTGACACTCAGGCCTGCAAAACTTAGTTTTGGGACACAGTGTGCTGAAGACACTGACGGAGTCAGAGTTCTTCTTGTGGGAAGAAATGTGTTTTTGAGGTTGGAGTGGGGAGGAGGAATGTCCCATATTCCTGTGAAGAGACTCAGTGCTTTGTTTAGGGGGTGGCAAATTATTCTCAGAGACAGAGATTGTTTTTGCCAATATTTTATTTAACACAGGTTCACTGCAGGAATTACAATTATTCCACAAACCAGTAGCATACAAGAGAATGTCTCTTAATCAGCCAGTAAAGGAACAACACACTCCAAACCAATGATAGATTAATCACACTCTTGCTCCAGGCAAGGGGAGGTGAAAGAAAGAAAGTCCAAATTTAGTTGAAGTATATGTTTTCCGTGAATTGTGGTTTCTCTGGAGAGCTGACGTTTGGCTGCCAGTGCAAAAATAAAAGTCCCTTGTTGCTAGAGCACGTTGCTAGGGAACGGTGGTGCCTGTGTTGGCCAGCTGGCTGGTCTCCCAGCCCCTGCTCTGTTGGTCACCACAGCCGAGCCGCCTTTACCAAAGCAGGAGCCAATGCAAGGTCTTTGAGGAGCTAGGTTAGTAAAGAGGAGCTTTGCCCAGACAAAAATCTTGGTGTTTATAGTCAAATGTCCCCTTGCTGTAGTTGCTTCTCCACATTTTCTTATGGATAAGCCCACATCTGGATTCCCCAGCTGCTAAGATACTGAGTGCTCACCAACAACATACAAGATGAACACATCCTGACATGATTTACTTCATTCTCATATCAAAATAACTTTACTTCTAAAAACAAATTTTTTTTTGCCTTAGTCATAAACAAGTGGATTGAAACAATTTCACTGAAGTCATAAACACGTGGATTTGAAGTCATGTCAAGCCAACAGACAGCACTGGGGCAAGTGCGTAACAGGAGGACAAGGAAGGAAGGCCCCTGGGAACAGGGCCAGATAGGTCATCTGTGGGGCCCAACGCAAAAGGAAAAAGTGGGGCCCCTAATTCAAAAAATAGGGGGAAAAGTGCTGTTAAAAGTACTAAAATAGAAAGAATTTTCCTTTCTTCTAGTCTTTTGACTTCTGTTTTTTTACTTCCTGTTTAATATCATTCTAAGTTTGAATTTTAAATTGTTAATATGAATTTTACCATTCAACTTTATATCGTACAAATGCCAGTTTCAAATGTAAATACGTCAACATTTAACTCATCTCTGGAATCACCAAAATTGCACAATTTATATTTTGTAACTTGTACATGTACACATACAGTCAGTCCTCACTATTTGTAGATTCTGTGTTTGTGAATTTGCCTACTAGCTACAATTTACTTGTAACTGCAGAATCAGTAAATAGTCTCAGCACCTTTGGTCATTCATGGACTTGTGCACGTACATGAGACAGGAGGGAAGGAGACAGGGCACAGCCAGTGAAGAAAAGACACAGCCACTGAGGACAGGACAAACTGGCTAGAACCAAGATGGCAGAAGGTTTGACTTCCAGTAGACCTTGAGCCTCACAGCACACGCACAGCTGCCGTGACAGCTCCCAGGCTGACTGTAAAAGGCCAAAAAGTGGAGGGGTCCAATTCCTGGAAATCCATTTCCCAAAATAATTGGAATAATCATCTTATTCATTAGCATATGAAATTATCCAGCCCATAAAAACTACACTCCACACCTCATGGTCTCTCTCTTTCTCTCTCTCTCTTGCCTTCTGAGATGGCCTGCACTCTGTCTATGGAGTGTGTATCAACTTTTACCTTAAACGCTCCCACACCTCTTGGTCTTTTGCCTGCTCACCTTTTGAGATGCCCGCATTCTGCCTGTGGAGTATGTATCTCCTCAGCTGCTCTCCCTTCTGAGTGAGACGGACCCCACTCTGCCTAGGGAGTGTGATTCTCTCTGAATAAACTTACTTTCCCTTTCCCATGCCTCGCTCTTGAATTCCTTCCTGGGCGAGACAAGATCCTACTCTTTGCCAACACACAGACTGGGAAAAATTGGAATTGAACAACATGCATATTCCCACCCCAGGTTTGCTGACCTGAAACAAATAGACTCCAGTCAAGATAGGCTTATTCAGAATCAGCAGAGAATTGCAATTTGAGGTCTGCGACCATGGTGAGCTACATGCGCGTCCCCACATGGCAAGGGAAAGATACTTTCATAGGGAGGAAAAGGAAGCTGGGAGGGCTCTAGTAAACAGAGTCCATGGTTTTTCATTGGCTGAGTCCTCACCAGGAAAGAAGAGGAGTCTTTCTTCCTCCGGTTGGGCTCTGCAATCCTCCCAGGCTGTGAGAGCGCCCCCTTCTGGTCTCCCACTCTATTCAATTTAGGTTTCTGTTTATTAATTTTTTTACAGGTTGAAGGAAGTGAAATTCGGCTTTCTTGTTTCAGCTCTCAAACAGTAAACAAGTATATCTTGTGGCTTATTTAGTGCCATATTTTTTGCATTTTTATGTTTCTTGTTGATGATCTCACGGTTTCAAATGACCCCCAAGCATAGTGCTGAAGTGCGGTCTAGTGTTCAAAGGGTAGGAAAGCTGTGGGTGTGACTTACAGAGAAAATGTGTGTGCTAGATAAGCCTCCTTCAGACATGAGTTATAGTGCAGTTGACTGAGTTCAAATGTTAATGAATCAGTAGTGTGTGTTAAATAAAGAGAAACATACATAAAACAAGTGTTGTGGACACAATGGCGGCAGATTGGTGACGCAGTGACATATGGGTTGGTAAAAGAATTTACCAGAGATGAAGGAGGATCGTGGTAAAGGAATTTATCAGGTTACACTGCTGCAAGTAACAGCGGGCCACAGAGACGAGAGATGCCTGTGTGACACTGAGGGCTGGTTGTTGGGGTCTTTTATAAGGTCGGGTCACAAGGTGCCTGATCAGTTTGTGCACAAGTCTCTGATTGGTTGTAGGTGAGGTAAGAAGTTTAGGGTCCATGAAGGGCGGTGAGGTTTATGATTCTGGTAAGGTGGGCTGAAGCAAGCCAGCCCAGCTACTGTGAGGTTAGGCACTACCTAGGGCTATTAGTTTGTTAGGGGAAACAGGCCCAGTAAAGAATGTACTTTATCTGTTTAGGAATCACAGGCAGACATCTAAGTGCCCAGAAATGGGGGTCATTGGCCTTTTTTTTTTATATATATATATATATTTTTTTAATTGAAGTACAGTTAGTTTACAATATTGTGTCAATTTCTGGTGTACAGTATGTTTCAGTCATACATGAACATCACATATTTTATATCTCATACAGACATTTAATATTCTTTTTCTCCATAGGTTACTACAAGATATTGAATATAGTCCCCTGTGCTATACAATAGAAACTTGTTGTGGAGTCATTGAACGTTCAAGGATGCCAGTTGGCCCCACAATAAGGTTATGTATTGATTGGTTGATGAACATGTGATCAGAAGCCCAACTCTATTTCCCTCATGAGCAGTGTGGTTTAGGAGTCACCAATTCAGTGTTTGTGGTGACTTTCTAGACCATAATTGCCATGAATAACAAGAATCAATTGTGTTTTGTTCTTACCAGAACAGTGGAAGCACCGTACAAAGCTAAACTCAGTTGTTTTTACTCCTGTGATATTATGACTTAAAGAAATATGTATTTGGTCTTTGTCCTCATTTCTGGCACAGAGCTCCTAAAATCTTTGGTATTTCCTAAGTGATGAGAGTGACAAAGACACTCTCTGTTATGTTAATGAGGTGTCTTTTGGGCCCCACTATGGAAGAGGGCTGGTTGCCAGGAGATCCAATCACGTGATTAGAGGTTTGGAACTTCCTTCCCTGACCTTCAGGGAAGGAGGAAGGGCTGGAGGTTGAATTAATCACCAGTCACCAATGATCTGATTAATCTGCCTGTGTAATGAAACCTCCATAAAACTTCAAAAGGACAGAGTTCAGAGAGCTTCCAGGTTGGTGAACCAGAGCATTTCTACCATAAGGATAGAAGCTCCTTTGTTTGGGACATCACCTAATGCATTTGTCAACTGCAAAAAGGCACACAACATAAAAACTATGAGTCGAATTTACTCAGTGTCTTACTGAGGACTATGGCCTGGGAGACAGCCTGTCAGATAGTTCTGAGAAGCTGTTCCAAAGAGGTAAAGGGGGAGGTCAGTATGTATGTGATTTCTCCTATGATGAATGTCTAAAGACTCAGTCATCTTCCTCTTCCTGGTACAGTGAGGGAGACATCCCTACAAATGGAGACTTCTCTTATATATGTAAATGTCTCTTTAAAAAGGGTAACTCTGACTATTTTCAGAGCTTCTCCTGTGTCTGCAGTTTCTTTAAAATAACCAGTTTAAAACCAGTGCATGCAATCAAGCACACATTTTGATAGAAAGCTGCTGCTAGTCATGAGGAACAGATAGCTTAGTTAAGGGTTTTAGTGCTTTTCTAAGTATGGGGAGATGCAAGAATGCAGATTCATAAAAAAATTTCTCTTGAAAATATCTAAATATTTGCAGGCCTGTTTTGCCAGTACAGAATGCCTCATTCCTGATCTCCACCTTGAATTTCTTTCAGGGTATGTTGAAGGTCAGTTACTCAGTGGCTAATGACTTAATTCTTGTAGAACTGGATGGTGAGTGACCTTCTTTAGTTGACATATCTCTTCATCTGTTTATCGGTGCATAGCCTTTAGTACCTTTGGTAATAAATTTGTAATCCACAGAGTAAACTTGTTTCTTGAGTCCATTTAGCAGCTCTAGCAAATTAATCAAACCCAAAAGGGGTTCGTGAGAATCTCTGGTTTATAACCAGTAGGTCAGAAGCACAGGTAAAAACCTGGACTTGCAATTGGCATTGGAAATGGAGGGCAGCACCTCCCAGGTCTACAAGGCCTACACTCACCCAGCTTCAAGACTGAAGAGAGACCCCAGGGTCAGTGACAGAGACATCCATGGCTTAATGGGTGGGGAAGCTTACATGTGCGAAGCAAGGTCCTGGAGCAACACCCCTCCATGTGCTGTGGACAACAGACAGTATTTGCTCTGGGGGGCAGGGACAGGTTAGCAGTTATGGGGGAATTAATGTCTGGTTGGCTCATTTGTTACCAGGGAAAGCAGCAGACGGGCATGCCCTTCACCACACCTTTGATAAGAACAATCATTAGCTGAGTCCTGGGGGCGAGTATGTCAGTCATGCGAGCAGGGTGTAGGTGAAGCAGGCACCGGAGAAGCAGGGGATGGACAGAGAGCAAGAGGACACACACCTTGAGTGGCCTGGCCATACAGAGCCCTTAACCTGTGGAATTTGATGCTACATCAGGGTAGATAGTGTCAGGAAAAGAGCTGAATTGTAGGACACCCAGCTGTGTTGGAAAATAGCTTGGTTGGGTGTAGAAACTCCCCACATGCTGTAATTAGTGATCAAATTGTTAACTCCACTGCTTGATAGATGGACATTCTACCAACACTCTCCGTGTTCAACTTATCCATGAGGAAGGGAAGACAAGAATAAATTATGGACTCCTTTATTTTTCCCTTTCTTGCTATGTCATTTTTTTCAGTATGTTGGGAAGAAAATTTTTTTATTCTACCCTTCTAGGTTCTTTGGCTGCCCTAATAATTAAATTGACATAAGACAGATTAATAAGAGAGAAAAAAACACAAACATTTATTAACATGTATACATGGGCAAGCCCCAGGAAAACTCAGTAACTTCCCCAAATGGTGGAAACTGTCCCCTTAAATACCATCTTCAGTTAAACACAAAGGACATTGGGGGTGGGGAGTCAGTTATGGGCTGTGAACGAAAAATATTGCCAGCCATATCAGTAAACAAAGGATGCTGTGGCCGCTACCACATCAGCCGCTACCTCCGCCCCTGACAGTGAGTGGAGGGAACTCAGGATGTTAAAGAAGAGGTTACTGGCCTTAGATTGCTGGGTGCATATCAAAGGAATGACTTCAAAGAGCCCAGAATTTTGTACCTTCCCATATAGAGAAAAGGGCTAAATTCCTTCACTTGGAATATCTGGTTTTCTTTAATTAACACTAATCTTTTTGGTTTTGTTTTTTTTAATTGGAGGTGGGGTAATTGGGTTTAGTTTTTTATTTTTTTAATGAAAGCATGGGGAATCGAACCCAGGACCTTGTGCATGCTAAGCCTGTGCTCTACCACTGAGCTGTACCCTCCCTAATGAATAGTAATCTTTTGATGTTCTGACAACCTACTCTCTGAGACAAAACTCCTACATACCTATTGCTGGTGACTAGGTTCTTGTCTCATTGCAGAAAGAATTCAGAGATGAGATGTGGAGGTCAAGAAAGTAAAGATTTATTAAGGGTTATATGGTACACTCAAGGGGAGAGCAGGCAGGCTGAGGTGAGCAGCTGCCCTGAGTTTCATTGGTAAGTTGGGTCTATAGTGTAAAAATGAATAGACAGAATATTCATTGGGGAGGGAACAGTGTGGGGTCATACTCCCTGATTTTCATTCCAACTGTAACTTCCCGAAGGAAGGGATTTTGGTCCTTATTTAGTCTGGATTGGAAGTGTCATGGCATTGGTGCTTCTAAGCTGCAAGGCAAATTTTATTGTAATAGGGACATAATGAACAAAATGTTACATTTGGACATTGAAGATTCCTGCCTTTTCCCATCTTTCTTTGTCAGCCTCCAGGCCCCCTGTTACCCCGAAACGTGTGATCGCTTATCAGCCCAGAGGCTCCTGCTTTTCTTTCTCTGCCCAGGGACCCCTGTTGTTTACATGATGTGTGGTTTCCTGCATTTGGCCCGTGCCCCTCTCCTTTTTTGCCCAATTCCTGACATTTGGCCCGCATCCTCCTTTCTCTGCTCATATCTAGCTATCTGCCTGCTGTAACATACCCTGGCTCCTCCCCCGCCTCTTTGGAACAAGTTCTTAGCGTGATCTGAGAGGCTTCCCAGGCTCAAGTCCTCAGAAAGTCTGCCAAGTAAAACACAACTCTCAACTTGTAGGTCGTGCATATTTTTTTTCAGTTGACAGGCAGTCACCAGGAAAAGCACAGTAAACAAGGGTAAGGTTGTTGTGCAGATTTAAGTTCCTGCCTTCTCTCAGGATGAGTGTCTAAGGATTTAGTCGTCCCCTCTTCCTGGTGCAGCAAGGGAGACACCCTTACAAATGGAGATTTCCCTTCTACATGTAAATGTCTCTTTAAAAAGGGTAACTTTTACTCAGTTTTCAGAGCTCTCCTGTGTCCACAATTTCTTTAAAATAACCAGTTTAAAATAATCCTCATGTCAAAAAGGCATATTTTGGGGTGGCAAAATTCTGCTCCCCTGCAACCGTAAGTGGGTACCTAACACAAGGAAGTAATGCAAGCAGATAGGGTAGAGGGTTCCAGGGGGAAAAGAACCAGATACAGCTTTTTGACATAAAAGAAGCCATTTTGGTCGAAGCCATTTTGTGATCTAAGTCCGGCTACAATGCTTGCTCTTGAACAAGTTTCAGAAATTAACCGTCCTAAAGGAACAGAGGAAAAGCAGCCAAGAAACAATAATTCAGCAATAAAACCAGAGCCCTAGTTCCTTCTCAAGGGACATACATAACAACGTGATACATATCGTTGAGTTATTCCGCAGAAACTAAGGCTCCCACCCAGATGGAGGATGGTAGCTACATCCTAAGACCCCAGAATGGTCAGAACCTAAGGGATGACGATGTTGACCTTTTCTGGACCTCGTGATTTCAATCAACTGGAGCTTGGACTCTATCAACCTTTGCCCCACTTCTAGGCTGAATTCTCCTCTGCTCCAGCCCCCTCATGAATATGCACACACTGCCCAAGCCCCTTCATGAATATGCAGGTACCCTTAGCTTCAAACTTCCCCAGTTTTGTTGTTCGGGGAGACACTGCTTTGGGAAAGATCCCTTGGTGTTCTCCTAACTTGCTGAAAGTAATAAATGCTTCCTTCTCCCAGTCTGGTTTGGTTGTGTCTTTTGGCTCGAGACCCACCAAGAGGCAAATCAAGTTTTTCGGTAACAGTAACAGAAATAAGAAAGGCTGTGACAAGTGTCCGTGGTGGTTTGTGCTTCCCAGGACACCCCTGCCTTCTTTCTATGGCACCAGCTTACTGACCAGTTTAAGACTCAGAGTTTTTGTAAGTATCTGCAAGAGAGTATAGGATCTCGGCCCACAGGAAAACCAGAAGTGATGGTAAAGCACAGTGATGCCAGTGGAGTGTTCAGGAAAGAGATGTGCCAGAGGGACAGCAGAGCCCTGTCCTCTGCTCACCATCAGAGGGTGAAGGAGTGAGAGCAGGAGACCTGGCCAAGCTCTGTGTTTGATACCAAACAGCACTCTGAATGAGGCCACGATCTGTACACTACAAGTCGGAGTGATTCATTTACCACATTTAACTAATTAAGGAGTCATAATGAATTAGCTATCTTTATATCTCCTGTCTCATCCTGATTTTGAGAACATTTCTTTATATTTAGCATCATTAGGCATACGAAATGAAAAATGACCGCAACTGGGCATTCAATTTAACGCATTCAATTTAACTCAAAATTCCTGGCAACTAATGTGAGAAAATAAAGCTATAAGAGGGGAAGAAAGAATTTATAATAAAGTCTTTCATCCATTCATTTGTAAAAATTCTCAGAAGAAGAAATAAACAGAAAGGTTACCATCCTGAGTATACTACTTGTTAATTATTCTCAGTTTGGGAGAATGTATGTAAGTGTAACTAGTGTTTAAAAAACAAAACTCATTTGACACGACATTGTAAAATGACTATAATTCATTAAAAAAAAATGTTTAAAAACAAAACAAAAAATACAAAACAAAACTCAACCAAGCAAATTGGGGACCTAGCTGGCCTTATTAGGTGACTCATGAATCAGGCAGTGTCCCATCTAACAACCAGAAAGGGGCTCCAGGAGTGGCACAAAACGGAAGGTTTTACGGAGCGGAGGGCGGGGCAAGAAAGTTACTAGCAAAGGAAAAGTGTTACTTTGGGCCACGGCATCTTGTTTTTGAGGAGAAGGGAGTAGCAAGTTTTCTTTTTCTTTTCTTTTTCTCCTTTACTCAGTGAAGACTTATTGAATAACTTTAATGTACCATGTGCAAAGCCTGCTTTTTCTCCTCTCACCCTGTCTCAGATGATAGCTGCATAGAAAGCATTTTTCTCTTCTGTGCACGTAGACTTTTGCTAATTCCACCCCGGAAGTGTCTCCTGGTTGGCACCCCCTTCTTACTTCTCCCAGTGAGATGAATGCTCATCTCCCCGTGTTCCAGGAGTGGTCCGTTCATAACCTCTAATCCCCTGCGTGTGCTTATCACCTGATTGTGTGGATCCTACTGACTATACTTCAATTTTAAAACATGAAATGAAAAAAAAAGGACCAAGCCCACCTTCAGGAAGCTGGTCGCTGGAAATAACTGGGACAAGACTGCGGCAAGGGTCTTTATCGTCCAGGTTACCTCACTTGTGTTGATCAGGGGATTTCAGATTGTCTGTTTTAAAGGTCACGTTTCTGAGAGGAACTGAAATAGCAATGAAGTCTTGGTTTGTTGTAGCGGGGGGCAAATGACTCAATTTGGGCTTATTATTTCTTTTTAACACTGATTTACTGAGGTATCCAACTCATTGGGGTATAAGCATGAACTGGCTTTATTTTTCCCCCAAACTTCCCTAAAACTGTGGTAGGTTGAACCTCTCTTCCTGAGTGATAGCCCTCTTAACAACTTATTTTGATCCCATATTTTTTTATCTCATAACTGAAACCGACTCTCCCTAAAACTGAGTTTCTTTGCTGAGCTTATAATTAACTTTTCTATCCAAAAGCCTTTCTTGTTCCATCCCTGTTTCCCTCGGAATTGAGGAGTATCAAAGAAAAGGGGGAATCGACCCTGGGCCGGACCCTGTGGGGCCTTCCTGGATACAAAGCCCCTCTATGCCCTGTGTCCTTCCCTTTCTTATTTGTGGAAAAAGGCTTTGGTCTGCTAGGCCCCCTCCGGATTCCAAAGAGCAGATTCAGATTCAAGCAGTTACTAATTAGAGAAGTGAGCGAATGCAGGAACGAAGGAAAAGCAGTCAAGAAACAATAATAGTTCAGCAATGAAACAGAATCCTAATTCCTCCTCCAGGGACATGCTTAACCACTGGGTACAGATCTTTGAGTTGTTCTGCAGGAATGAAGGCCCCCACCCAGGTGGAGAATGGTGACTACATGCTGAGACCCCATGATACACAGAAAAAATGGGGCACAAGAGGATGGCCATGTCCCAGGTCTTGATCGAGTCCCTGGGATGTGCTCCACCCAGTGAGGGCCCTTGGCTTTATGCATGAAAGAATTCAAGAGCCAGCCATAGCTGAGTAAAAGTAGATTTATTCAGAGAGATGTACATGCCATAGATAGAGTGAGGGCTGTCTCAGAAGGCAAGAGAAAGGCAGCATGAAGGTCATCTTATTCCAGAAGGGAGAGCGTGAACTCAGAGCACGGAGTTGGCTAGGAATAATGCGATCGGCCATGAGGCATGGGGGTTGCTAGTTTTTAATGGGCTTGGTAACTTCATATGCTAAGAAGTGAGAGGACTATTCCAACTACTTTGGGTACAGGGCTGGGAGTCCCAGGAATCACCCACTTTTTGACCTTTTATGGTCAGCCTAGAAACTGTCCTGGCACCTGTGGGAGTGTCGTTGAGCATGCTACTGTATTACAGTGAGCCTATATTGACGCTCAAGGTCTACTGGGAGTTGAATCTTCCGCCATCTTGGTGCTAACTGCTGTGTCATTCTTTTAATGGCTGTGCCTTGCCCCCTTCCTTCCCATCTCACCCAGTCAGAGCCAGCAGGCTGATGATTGAGATTCCTGGAGCATCACCCTGGTACCTCAGCACCAACCAAGCAGAAGAAAGTCATGCACCCTGCAGCCCTCACCCCAAAGGTTGCCTTTAAAACCTCTTCCCTGACAACCAATGTGGAGTTCAGGTTTTTTGAGCATGAGCCACTCATTCTCCTTGCTTGGCCCTCCCTCCGCTCCAAACTCTGATACTTCAGTCTGGCCTCATGGTGCATCGGGCACATGGACTTGGCTTCAACAACATAAACATCTCTCCCAGTTATGAGAATTCTTTTATGTCAGTGTTTAAGATTCAGTTCTGTTTGACTCTTCATCTCACCTCTGGTAGAACTCCCTCCTTAAGTGACTAGGTGAGATTGTCACCCTCTAGAGAGAGACTTGTGTTACTCTCCAGGCTAATCCTTACTGACCATCAATAACAGACTGACGTGGCACCCGCTGCATGGCAGGAATTTAAATGCCAGTCACTTGAGCGAATCTGAGAGCAATGAAGAAATCTACTCAAAATATAGCCACCAGACACAAGGGAGCTAGTGCCTGCACCTGCGAACACCTGCCTTTATCCCACTGTCTTAATCCACTCGGGCTGCTGTGACAACATCATGGGGGACTTAAATAGCAAACACTTATTTCTCACAGTTCTGGAGGCTGGGGAGTCCAAGATCAAGGTGCTCGTGGATTCGGTGCCTGGGAGAGCCTGATTCCTGGTTCGTAGACAGTCATCTTCTTGCTGTGTCTTCACAGGGCAGAAGGGACGAGGGAGCTCTCTGGGGCTGTTTTACAAGGATGCTCATCTCATTCATGACAGCTCCACTGTCACGACCTAGCCACTTCCAAAGGCCTCGCCTTCTAACACTGTCACAGTGAGGACTGGATTTCAACATATGAATTTTGGGGGCACACAAATGATCAGCACCCACCCAAGTGCTTGTGAAGCTGCCTTACTGCAAAAAAAAAAAAAAACCGGCCTCTACACCAGGATGGCCAAATTGAGAATCGGAGGCAGAGTTTGGGGAGGACAGAAAAGAACCGCTTTATTGCCTTGCCAGGCGAGGGGAGCCACGGCAGCCTCATGCCTTAGAGGCGGTGAGCCCCTCTTGGGGTTGGGGCCTTGAGGTTTTATAGAAAAGCTGGATGCAACAGAAAAAAAGGCTGTAACAATCAGGGCGCTTTGCGGGGTGTTACATTCTTTTCATCTTGATAAGAACTTGTTGTTACGGAGGAATTTAGGAGGCTCTGTCCATTTTCTTGAGGTTCAGTGCCTGACCTTCTTTTAAGACATCTAAGGTAAAAGGATAAGTTATTCTAAGAGAAGAGTGCACGGGGAGGGGAGCGTGCTTGTCATAGGATCTGTTTAGCTGAAAGCACAGGCCTGGACAGCTCAACGGCCGTCTTGTTAGTTTTCTTTCAACCTCAGACGGTCTACACCTCACGTTTTCCCAAGAGAACCCTTGCCTTGGGACCCTTGTTGAGATGGTGCCAACACAATGACCCAGGTCCTGTGGCCTCTCCCAGGTGACACTTAGTTGCCATGCCGACGGTGGGTGGCCAGCTGCTTCGCAGCCCTTTCTCTCAGTTCTGGCAACGCATTCTTCTTTCTCCTTTTCCCAGGGCATCAGACAGACACCCTGCAGAAGAGACAGTTACCATCTCTGGGGATGGGGCAGAGAAGGAGGAAAGACCCTGTCTTCCTGACCAGCATACTCCTCAAAGCCTAGCCTCAGTCACCTCTCAGTTCTCTCCTGTGGAGCAGGGATGTGGTGCCAGGGAGAGCAGCTTTTGGTAGGACTAACCTTCCTACTTTCGGTAAGCCCTGAGGGGTGCTGACTGACCCCTACCAGCTGGGTGCTTTGAACTCAGAATGTAGGGTGTTTTACACCTTTGGTACTAAGCTTTAGCCTCCATTCCTGAACGACAGAAAACCTCACTCAATATTTTAAGAGGACATGCACTGAAACCATATCATCAACCATCAATTATCAATAACCTCATTTTACCTTGGGCCCTGTGCTAAGAACCAGGGATTAAATATAAGGGATTTAATTGTATTTTCCAATAAGCAGCATGATTTCTGATTGATAGCAGAAGACAGAGTACGTACGTTAACGAAACAACGCAAGAAACAGACAGACAAATATCCAGACTGATTATATAATGTGCTTTATTTTCTGTCCATTTTGCAGAAGGCACATTTATTTAAGTGGAATGAGCCTAGACATCTTCACCCTGAGCTCCCAGCTTTGTCCATGCTTTAAAATTATTCTTACTTTGACATAACTTACAGAAAAATTATTTTTACTTTGACATAACTTACAGAAGAGTTGCAAAAATAGTACAGAGAGTTCTGGTATACCTTTCACCCAGCTTCCCCTAATGTAAATTACATAACCATGGTACGTTTATCAAAACCAAGAAATTAACACTGATACAATACTATTAACTAAAATATGAACCTTCTTCTTCTTTTTTGTTTTTTTCATTTCACATTTTCCCCACAATGTTCTTTTTCTGTACGAGGATCCCATCCATGACACCATGTTATATTTAGTCGTCATGCCTCCCTGGTCTCCTCCAGTCTGACAGCTTCTCAGTCTTCCCTCGTCTTTCACAACTCTTAACACTTTTAAGTGTTCTGGTCAGTATTTGTAAAATGTCAGCCAGTTTCTGATGCTTCTCATGATAAGACTAGGGCTGTGGATTTGGGGGAAGAATACCACAGAGGTTAAGCACCCACGTCCTTGATCATACAGCAACATGACTTGTTACTGGTGAGTTAACCTTGACCACATGGTCAAGGTGATGTGTGCCAAGTTAAGAAACCAAGATCTGAGTGCTAAGTGCGCTCACTGCTTCCAGATAATCTAATGGACAGTTAGGAAATATGTATGTATGCCAGCCTGTATGCACACACGTCTGTATTTCCTTTCCTACTTGCTTATTGTCACTTTTCTCTGACGGTAGGAGACCTGCCTCTCCTTACCTATTATATATTTACTTATTTGTTCAACCCAAGTACACATTTAAATAGTTTCAGAATTGCTAAACTATACTCCCATGAGATACAAATTGGCCAACTAGGCTGCAGTGCTGGTGTTCCAGTTCTTTGTGTCTTTATCTTACAGTTTCGAGGAGAAACACTGTTTTCCAAAGTTAATTAGGCCAGCTTATTTGCTTTCCCCACTCCCATCAGTGAAATTATGTCAAACATTTGTAATACAGCTTGATTTATTTTTTTTACAATCTGCATTTTATCGTGGGTTCCCCTGACAGTTTGGTGAATTTTTCAAAAATTTGTATACGATAAAAGTCCCTCTTTGTGCCCTATACTTTGTGTATGTGTGTCTGTTTTGACAAATACCGTCATGTAGCCTTCACCATAATACCACACAGAAGAGCTCCATCATCCCAAATGTTCCCCTGTATAGCTCCTTTGTTATAAACCGCTCCCCTTTCCCCAAACTTGCCAACCACTGCTTTGTTTTCCAACCCTTTAATTTTTTGGGGGGTGGGGAAGGGTTAGAGGTAATTAGGCTTGTTTGTTTGTTTATTTGTTTATTTATTTCTAATGGCGGTACTGGGGATTGAACCCAGGGCCTTATGCATATGCTAGGCATGCACTCTACCACTGAGCTATACCCTCCCCACCACCATTCCTTTAATTTTGCCTATTCTATGATATCATAGAAATGGAATCATACAATATTTAGGTTTTTAGGTCTAGCTTCTTTCACTCAGCAACATGCATTTAAAATCTGCCCATGCTGTTGCATGAACCAATACTTTACTCCTTTTTGCTGCTGAGTATGGATAAACTCACTGTGTGGATATAGGACAGCCTGCTGACCCATTCACCTGTTGAAGGACATCTGAATTATTTCTAGGTTTTGGGAATTATGAATAAAGCTGCTATAAACAGTCATGCATGGGTTTTGTGTGTGTGTGTGTGTGTGTGTGAACACAAGCTTTCCATTCACTTGAGTAAATACCTAATCGAGGAATGGCTGGGTTGTCTAGTAAGTGTATATTCATAAGAAACTGCCAAACAAGTTTTCCAGAGTGGATGCTATTATGCTTTGCAACTCCTTCAGCAATGAGTGAGAGTTCCTATTATTCTGTGTTTTCCCCCGCATTTGGTTGTCCACACTCATTTTCAAGTGGAAGTTGTCCCCCCACCCCATCCCACCTTCTTCCTTCCTTCTGCCTCTTCCTGGATTACAAACTAATCTGTATTCTGGCTTTGCAGCCTGCTGGTATCAGTAAAGGCAATGATTTTGGACTACATGTATCCACTGTGAGCTAAAGGACTCTCCCATTTTTCACCTCCTAACAGTCCTATAAGGCAGTTTCAGCAAACATTCTTAAGCTGATACGAGAGAGAACAGCAACCTGCTTGAGAAGAATTTCTTTCTGGCTTCCTCAAACCTCTGCTTTTGTGGGCCTCTTAGCTCCCACTCATTTCTGCCTCTTTTTAGCCTAACCAAATGAATCCACCGAAACATAACGGTGATCAAGGGTCTTCACTAGACCCTGCAGTGGCTACGAATCTGGCAGGATAGACCACGTCATATGGTTTCCAGCTGGGTACCTGAGTCTCAATTCATGAAGAAGGAGCCGTGTTTCAGGCCCTTCCTCAGAGTCCCTGACTCCTACCTTGGCAGCTCACACGTTCTCATAGTCGTTGGAGTCTTCATCTGACAGCTCTCCTCCAGGCTCCATCTGACTCTTCTCACTCTGGGCAGATGACTGACAGGCCACACAATCCTTCAAAGCCAGGAGACTCCCTGACTCTGTGACAGGCTGGGTGTGGGTCCTTGGACCATCTGTCCTGCTCGCTACCTGGTCTGCATTTGAGGATGTCATGTCTTCCTCCTCCTGCTGCTGGTTGCCACTGGGATCTGCCGGAGGTATATTTTCATAATCTCTGCGGCACTGAAAAGCCACCCAGGGCTGCTTCCCTTGGACAGCCCCGAGATCCAGCCCGACCATGTTGACATAGTCATTTGAGGTCTGAGAAGAATCTTCCCCGTCGCTGAGTGGATCACTGTCCTCAGCTCCTGGAGACCAAAAACTGGTGCAGTCACTGGCATTCCCACAGCCCTCCCCTCTTTCTCCAGTGAACTCCAGCTCCTCGGCACCTGAGAAGACAAAGAGGCTCCCAGGGGGACTGCTGGTGGAGGCTGAATGCTCGGCAACCTCTTTTGCTGTGGGGACATTGACATAATCCCTTGAATCCTCTGAGGAAGTGCTGGGGCAACCTGTGGGCGCTCTGACATTGACGTAGTGCGCGGGGGGAGCGGCGTGTCCACGCATCTGGTGCCCCACGGCGTTGTCGTAGATGCCCACCGCGTACCCCATGGCGTGAGCGTGGGCTCCGTGCACGGGGAGGGCATTGCCTGCTCGGGAGGGCTATGAGGAAGAAGAGAAAGCCGGTGAGAGGACAGAAATAGAAATACAGACAAAGCCTTTCTTCTTTCCTGCCCAGGACTGCTCCGTCTAATGGTTCCTCCACTCAGTTCTCCACTTTCAGAGAAAAGCTCTAAAGCAGGGGTCTCAGACGGCAAGGCTTCAGATGCTAAGTATGAGGGAAGTGCGCTGAGTTGAAGGAAAGCAAGAGTGTAAGTGTGATAATAAATCACAACTGGCTTTTGGCCACAATGTGGGGGTTCAGTGGCGAGCTGGGGGAAGTAGTATGAACTGGAGAGAGCCTGCCGCCACCCCAGAGCACATGAGAGGCGACCGCATCTTTACCTAAAGGCAGAGGCTTGGGCTCAGACTGAGGGTGCAAGTCCTGGCCTCACCTCTCTGTGCTGAGTTTGGGCGAGTTACCTAAGCTCACTGTGCCCTGGTTTCCTAACTTATAAAATGGGGATAATCATAATAATATCCCCACCATGAGGTTTTTGTGAGAAGTAAATGGATCACCGCATGTAAAATGTTTAGAGTGGCTCCTGGCACAAAGAAAACACTTAAAAAATGCTTGGTGTCATTAGTAAAGAGGCAGCTGACACCCAGACTCAGCTGATCACGGCCGTTCAGGAATGCTGGTCTGATGTTTCCAGAACTTCTGAGTTTTCAAGAAAGGCTGGACATCTGGACTTTCACGTGAAATCTTTTAGATTTTTAAATGTTGGCAACTGATTCCAAATGTCCTTCAAACACTGCAAAGTACAAGCCAAACATGATTGCAGGCTTACAGCAGTTTGGGATCTAAACATTAGATGCAAAAATCCCCTCAGGGACCACCCAAGTCCTGGAACTAGCTTTTGCCACGGGGTTTCCTTTGCCCTGCCTTTTATCAGCTACTTAGTCTTGCTGCCTCAGGAATTCTTAGAGGCGGGAGTCGAGCCCAAGGATGGGACATGCAAGAGAAGGAGGAAGCGAATGTGGCTGCATGGTAATCGAACCTAAGTCTCTGGATAGAGAAAGGCTGGGTACAAAAGAATCGTCATCAGTGGCCAAGGATGGCCACAGAACCAAGGGAACTGACTCTCAGCAAGCAGACGAGAACTTATCTATGGAAACAAGCATCCTGATCTTCAAAAGAGTCCCTCTACTGTGCCTGGTGCTTCTCACCTACACTGTCACGTGTCTCCTCCCTTATAAGACACACAAGGTTATTGTTATTAAATGTTAACACTCCCCTTGTAGCCTCAAAGGGTATCCCCCATGTGATCACTTGCTACACCAGCTACCGCGCTGAATGACTTACGAGCACTTCTGTTCTGGAGGAGAACTGAAACAAACACAGGTCCTAGGAGTAATTCCCAGAGCAGGGTTTTAGGAGTGTTTTGAGCACCAACAGCACTGTTGGAATATGTGTGTATTCTCCCAAGGTCATTACTTTGAAGGGGACAACATGCCTTTGGAAACATACATGATCATATCTCTGTTAAAATAATCTATTTCAGTTCCAACACCATGTTCTTGAATACACATGCCCTGGTGCCTTTCTTAAACCCAAGCTTTTGGGTCTATCTTTCTTTCTTTCTTTTTAAAATGTTTTTTGCATGTGTGTGGTAATCAGGTTTACTTATTTATGTATTTTTAATGAATGTACTACTGGGAATTGAACCCAGGACCTCACGCATGCTAAGCACGCACTCTACCACGGAGCTAACCCTTCCCTCTGCTCTGACCTGTCTCAATTTTTTGCCTTGGGCAGTAGGGAGGTCCTGGGGCTAGTCTTCCCAGGCTACTAACCGCTCCTCAGGAGGAGGGCTGAAGGCAAGCTGCTGCAGTGAAATGAGCCCTGAGACCTAGAGCTCTCTCCCTTCGCCTCTTCTGCCTGGGACTCGTCATTCCTCCCGAGGGGGCTGCCATTTCCACCTGACTCTTACCACATACTCGGAGGGAGGGCTGTCAGAGTTTCTGGAGAGGAGGCTCTCAGTACTGAAAATACGGATACTCCTTGATGGATGTCTTCCTGAAAAGACGGAGAACAGACCCTGAACGTAGTCAGCCAGTCCTCTGAGGGCTTCCGCCCCAGCCATCCCCACACCCTGCGCGAAGCGGCTTTGTGTGACGCCTGGTACCTGGGGCCTGGCGTTCTGTGGGGAGAGGGTCAGAGCCACAGGGCTGGTGTGCTCTGAGACCTGGAACCCTCCCCAGCCAGCTGAGGACAAAGGACACCAGCACAGGAGCTGGGGAGGCGGGGAAGGAAGCTGGGAACCCTCCCTGCCTGCGAGGCTGGAGGCCGGGTTCTCCTTCTGTATGTCTTTCCCAACCCTAGACTTACCCAGCTGTCCTCTGCTAACTTTATCAGGAAAAAACAAAACCGCAATATATGTGAATCAAACCATCATGCCGTACTCCATAAACTTCAGTCATACAGTGTCAATTATTTTTTCAATGAAACTGGAAAACAAACACCTCCCCCCCCCAGATGACCCCTGCTCTCTTCTTACAGCTCCCAGGGCCCACACTGGAGTTGCATCTTGGCAGTCTGTCTATCCCATTCTCTCCCACGCTCCCCAAAAGGCAGAAAGTTCTGGAAGGTTAGACAAAGTTGCTTCCAGGTGCTGAGAGGTACATTCAGGAGGCAGAAGTTCTGTAGGTCTGGACTCGGTAGATTAGAAAGAAAAACCTACCCAGCTCTTCTTGTCTTCGGGGCAAGAGGTCATAAATATTTTTGGCTCGTTGTCTGGGTCGAGGCAGAGTCAGTAAGGGCATGACGGTAACTCGGAAGTAAGGAACTCGCTCTGCAAGGCAATGAGAGACATGGAGTGGTGGCAGGGCCCAGTAGCACAGAATTCGGGGACTCAGGGATGAGATGCCCTGAAAATATTCCCCATCCCTCGCCACATATCATAACAAAGAGGCATTTTCGGACTTGACCAACTCCCTTTGATCTAGAAGAATCAGGGACTTGGTGGCCAGCAGCAGGAGGAGAAACCCCGGGCACAGGGGTACTAGGGCAATGACTTTCAAAATGGAACTTGACTCTCACATCAACAAGAGAAAGGACAAAAACCACATGATCATCTCAATAGATGCAGAAAAAGCTTTTGATAAAATTCAACACCCATTTATATAAAAACTCTCACCGAAGTGGGTATAGAGGGAATATATCTCAACATAATAAAAGCTATATATGACAAACCTACAGCCAGCATAGTAGTCAATAGTGAAAAACTCAAAAGCTTCCCACTAAAATCTGGGACAAGACAAGGCTGCCCACTATCCCCTCTCCTATTCAACATAGTCCTGGAAGTCCTAGCCACAGCAATCAGGCAAGAGAGAGAAATAAAAGGATCCAAATTGGAAAAGAAGAGGTAAAAGTGTCACTATAAGCAGATGACATGATACTATATATAGAAAACCCTAAAAGGTCCACACAAAAACTACTAGAAATAGTCGAAGAATTCAGCAAGGCAGCAGGTTACAAGATTAACGTTCAAAAATCAGTTGCATTTCTTTACACTAATGATGAATCAACAGAAAAAGAAAGTAAATAAACAATCCCCCTTAAAATAGCACCCAAAGTAATAAAATACCTAGGAATAAATCTAACCAAGGAGGTTAAAGACTTATACACGTAGAATTATTAAACATTGATTAAGGAAATTAAAGAAGATTTAAAAAAATGGAAAGATATCCCACACTTCTGGATAGGAAGAATCAATATTGTTAAAATGGTCACACTGCCCAAGGCAATCGACAGATTTAACGCAATCCCTATCAAATGACCCAGGACATATTTCACAGAACTAGAACAAATCATAATAAAATTTATATGGAACCACAAAAGACCTAGAATTGCCAAAGCATTACTGAACAGAAAGAAAGAGGCTGGAGGAATAACTCTCCCAGACTTCAGACAATACTACAGAGCTACAGTCATCAACACAGCATGGTACTGGCACAAAAGCAGACATATGGACCAATGGAACAGAATAGAAAGCCCAGAAACGAGCCCACAAACTTTTGGTCAGCTAATCTTCGACAAAGGAGGCAAGAATATACAATGGAGTAAACACAGTCTCTTCAGCAAACGGTGTTGGGAAAACTGGACAGCAGCATGTAAAACAGTGAAGCTAGAGCACTCCCTTACACCATACACAAAAGTAAACTCAAAATGGATCAAAGACTTAAACATAAGACAAGATACAATAAACCTCCTAGAAGAAAATATAGGCAAAATATTATCTCACATACATCTCAAAAATGTTCTCCTAGGGCAGTCTACCCAAGCAATAGAAATAAAAGCAAGAATAAACAAATGGGACCTAATGAAACTTACAAGCTTCTACACAGCAAAGGAAACCATAAGTAAAACAAAACAACAACCTAAGAATGGGAGAAAATTTTTCCAAATGAAACCGACAAAGGCTTGATCTCCGGAATATATAAGCAGCTCATACGACTTAATAAGAAAAAAACTAACAACCCAATCCAAAAATGGGCCAGAAGACCTAAACAAGCAATTCTCCAAGGAAGACATACAAATGATCAATAGGCACATGAAAAAATGCTCAATATCACTAATTATCAGAGAAATGCAAATCAAAACTACAATGAGGTATCACCTCACACCAGTCAGAATGGCCATCATTCAAAAGTACACAAATGACAAATGCTGGAGAGGCTGTGGAGAAAGGGGAACCCTCCTACACTGCTGGTGGGAATGCAGTTTGGTGCAGCCACTGTGGAAAACAGTATGGTGATTCCTCAAAAGACTAGGAATAGACTTACCATATGACCCAGGAATCCCGCTCCTGGACATATATCCAGAAGGAACCCTACTTCAGAATGACACCTGCACCCCAATGTTCATAGCAGCACTATTTACAATAGCCAAGACATGGAAACAGCCTAAATGTCCATCAACAGATGACTGGATAAAGAAGAGGTGGTATATTTATACGATGGAATACTATTCAGCCATAATAACCGGCAACATAATGCCATTTGCAGCAACATGGATGCTCCTGGAGAATGTCATTCTAAGTGAAGTAAGCCAGAAAGAGAAAGAAAAATACCATATGAGATCGCTCACATGCGGAAATTAAAAAAACCAAAACAAACGAACAGAAACATAAATACAAAACAGAAACAGATTCATAGACACAGAATACAAACTTGTGGTTGCCAGGGGGACAGGGGTGGTGGGAAGGGACAGACTGGGATTTCAAAATGTAGAATAGATAAACAAGATTGTACTGTGTAGCACAGGGAAATACATACAGGATCCTGTGGAGGATCACAGAGAAAGAGAAGGTGACAATGAATGTACGTATGTTCATGTATAACTGAAAAATTGTGCTCTATACTGGAATTTGACACCACATTGTAAAATGACTGTAACTCAATAAAAAAAAAAAGTTAAAAAAAAAAAAAAAGAACTTGACTCAGCATCGAGCCTTTTGGAGCCACAACTTGGAATCCTGAGCGAGACAATGACGTGGTGTCGGGTAAGGACGGAGGACTCCCCAGCGTAACAGCTTATCTCTGGAGGGTAAACTGGGCTTTAAATGCCAGGCTAGATTATCGACCCTCGGGCGTCTCAACTTTGGACAAACACGGGACTCACGCTTTTTCCGTTTATTCCAGTTCCACAGGATGCAGAAAACTGCGACGACCAGGAGGATGGCGAGGAGTCCCGCAAACCCCGAAAAGATGTTGCTGCTCTGGTCTTTAGCTCTGTGAGGAAAACCAAGGGCCGTGCCCCAGCCATGGGTGGGGGGTGGGCTGGAGAAGATGCTTCCTTTAGGAGGTGGGGCCCCAGTGATGGAAAGCAGAGGCGGGGTGGGCAGCGTGGTGGAAGAGACGGCCATCTCCTCGTGGACAGAGGGAACTGGGACGTGGCAGAAGGGACCCGTCCCTTTTGAACGCCAACTGGATGCCAGTGGCTTGCCTGGGATCCTCATTTAATCTTTGCAACAATCCCATCTCTCTTTGCAGCCAAGGAGCCAGCGAATTAGATTCAGAAAGATAGAGCAGCAAGGCAAAGGTCACACAGTGGGAAGATGCAAAGATGGACTGCGTCTAGGTCTGTTTGGGTCCAACGATCGTGCCCTTTCCGCTACTTCACACTGTCTCTCAAACTTGTAAAGTCAAGTCCGTCTGCCCCGTTTTGCCTCGTTCCCTGTTCCTGGGCTTCCTGCCTTGATCGGAGGTTACCCAGCTTACAACTAGGATGTGGCCTGGTGACAAGAGTCCGGATTGCCTGCACTTGAATAACCCCCACAGCACCAACTTGCGGAACTGGTCTCCAAGCCACACTCCGCTGTTCTGTGGAATTTAACCAGTGCAAACGCACGGAGCAAGCTGTGTGCTACTTGTAATTTTCAGGGAGGGCTGGAGGCACCGCTCTGCTTTGCCTCCTGTAACAGGAACCAACCAGCGGAGGCCACAGAAGGAATCGTTAGCAGACCTGCTCCCGCGAATGCTAGAAACCCAGTCACCTATCAGGGAAGGCTTTCGTCCTCCTGAGTTCTAGGTGTGTTCACCCACCTTATACTGGACATTTCTACTGGGTCTGAGACACATCTCAGACCAAATATGCCTGTAACAGAACTCCTGTTCTTCCGCATAAGTCTGCTCCCCTGTGGAGCCATCTGATGGCTGTGTCCCGTCACCTAATGGCTCGGCCAAAAACCATGGAGACATCCTTGAACGTTTTCTTTCTTTCACTTCCAGTTAACCAGCAGATTCCGTCTACTCAACCCTGGGCATCTATCCCAAACCAATCACTTCTAGTTCCTCCATTGCCACCACCCTGGTCCGAGCCACCATGAGTTCCACAGGGACCTTTGCAATAACTTCCCTAAAGGGTCTCCTCGCTTTCACTCTTGGCCCCAACACACTGTCTCCACACGTGATCCTCTGCACAGTAAATCAGATCGTGTCCTTCCTCTGTTTTCAGCCCCCCACGCCTCCCATCACACTTGGGATAGCAGCCACAGTCCCTACCCAGCGAGGACCGCACAGCATCTGCGGTTCTGGCCTCTGCCTGCCTCTGGCCTCGCTGCCCACCACTTCCCCTCTGACTTGAAGGCCAGGACTCCTTCCTGCTCCCTGCAGAGCACAGCCCTGTCTCAGAGCTGCTGCTCCCTTTCCTACGGCTCAGCCCCTCATTTCAAGCAGGTTTCTTGTGAAGTGTCACCCCCTTGGACAGGTCCTCCCTGGCCACACTCTCAGCCCCCTTACTCTGCTCTGGTTTTTCTCCTTAGCACTTATGAGTGACAGACATTATATTACACATGCATTTGTTTCTCTGTTTATAGGTGACTCTCCCACTTGGCTCCAGGAGGTCACGGACTTGTCTGTCCTGTTCACCTGGTGCCTGGAACAGTGCCTGGTACTCAGTAGGGACCTGATGAATATTTGTTAAATGAATGCATGAGTGAATTGACAAACGAATGAATATAGAAATAGTTTTTTCGGCAGGGGAGGGCTGCAGGGTTCTGACACTTTACGAAATCATTCTGCATCAATGCCCCTGTCTGCCTGCAAATGACGTGAATTTGTTCGTCATAGTAGTAACATTTACCGTCCCAAACTACAGTGATTCTAAATTTACTACTGTTGAGTTGTACTGTTATCATAGCATTGAAATGTACACCTCCCACTGGTAAAGTTTCAATTGCTGATGGACTTTTAATTTTTGTCAATATGTCACTGAAAGTTTTAGCAGTAAAATTTACAACTACAATTAGTTCTGTGAGCTTTTTATGTCCTAAAGACGTACCTTTATCATATCTATGATGACATTTTTATTCATGGCAAGTTGTTAGGACCTAAGGACACATCTTTGGGAAAAGTGGGCCTTTTGTTTCCATCAGGGTGGGAACTAGTTTTTGTTTTTGTTTTGCTGAGGTGTGATCAGTGAGATCGGAGACAGGAAAGAGGGAAGGCAGCTGTCAGGATTTCTGAGAGTGAGAAACTCAACCGGGCCAGGCACACTTCCTCTCCCACTGACCACTCCTTCTCCATCTCCATACGCACCCCTTTCCTCCCAGCAGTTCCGAGCAAACCTCTCTGCGCCTAGAGCTTAGTGGTCTCGGGATCTGAGCCTGGTTGCGAGGGCCACTGCTAGGGTAGAGGCCTTCCAGGGTAGCCCAGGGCCCTGTAAGTCAGGAGAGGGGAGAGCTCACCACCCCGGCCACTCACCTGTCCAGGCCGCCGAGGGTTACCTGCAGAGTGCTGGGCTCCGAGGTTCTCCCTCTGATTTCTGAAAGGGTCTGAGTGGTGACCTCCATCCTCACAGGGGCCTCTCCAGCTGCAGCTTCTCCTTCCAAGCTTCCTCTTTTATCAATCATCAGCTACCCAGCATGCCTGCCACTTTTCCTGACTCTTCCTTAATTGCTGACTCCCAGGAGAGAAGGCAAAATAAGCTGGTGTTCCACATACAATCCTGTGTGCTATAACCACTTCCAGTAGGTAAGAAGGACAGAAACCCTTCTGGCCTCCACGTCTTCCAAACACTCCTTACCATATAACTTTTCTTTTACTCTCAAAATTTCCTCTTAGATCTTGATTCAGCGAAGCCTCACACACACACGCGCGCACACACACACACACACGTCTCTTGGTTTTTATTTCTTCCTTTGTAAAGCTTCCCATCTTTCTTTCTAGAACTTTCTCTCCCCCAAACTCCCTCCCTTGCGTCCATCCTGGAAATGTCAGGCCGATTTGACCCAGAATGCAAAGCAGGGCTGGTTCTACCTGGATGTGGCCGCGATGTGCAGGGCAGGAGGGGAGGGCGCCTCGGCGGCGATGCTCCCGGCGCGGCGGCTCAGGGAGCAGCCCGGGTCTCTGCCCTGTCGGGGCGGTGAGAGGGGCGCGGAGCCACCTGCCGAGAGGCGGGCGGCGGGATCCGTGAGAAGCTCATCTTCCCCCAACCCCCAAAGCGGGGAGAAAAGAGAACAAAACACTTTGCCAGAATGGAAACAGAGAGTCAGCTACAGGAAGCAGCACCACCAACGTGTTAATGAAGCCAGGGGCCCCGGAAATGCTGCTGGGCTCTCAATTAGACAGAAGCGCAGGCGCCTCCTGCGCCCCTCCCGGGCCGCGGGGCTGCGGTGGGCTGCGGGGGGGCGGGGTTCCGGATGGGCACGGTGGCCGGGGGGGCGGGGGGGGGGGGTGTCTGATTGCTCGTCCTGGGTTGCTGAGACCTGGGGAGTTTTGTAAGTCCTCCAGGTTTAAATGTTTGTTTGTTTTGAGCAGGTCTGAAGAGAGCTGGAAGGTGCTCAGGGAAGCAAATGCAGATCTCTGGGACCCGCTGCTGATTCGTGGGCGGAGGGTGCGGAGGGGGACAGGTGGGTTTCATAAACATTTCCCAGGTGATTAAAACATTTGGGGGTGGGTCCAGCTTTTTTTTTTTTTTTTTTTTTTTTTTACTTTTTATGTTATTTATTTGTATTTTGGGGGGAGGTAATTAGGTTTATTAATTTATTTTAACGGACATACTGGGGATTGAACCCAGGACCTCATAGTTGCTCAGCACACACTACCGCTGAGCTACACCCTCCCCCCTTTCCCAGGTGATTTTGACAGAGCTGGCCTGCGTTTCAGATTTTGAGATCCTCTGCTCTGGGTATTACCCCCAGAGTGGAGCTAATGCAGGCTTAGCAGGGCCGTCGAGGCCTGCCCTGCTGGCTGTCTTGCTCAGAGGGCTCTTCTGAGAAGATCCATCCCCGTCTGGCTTGTTGTGCACCTGTTTCAGAAGCCGGAAAATTCATCCTCCACGTCTAACGAAAGTGTCCCAAACTTTGAAGACTGTTCAGTTTTCTTCTCGCATCCTCCCCCTCTTCCTGTCACCAGTTTCCCGACAGTCTCTTTCATCTTGGGAGACAGGGAAAGGGGCCAGTAAGATTACTATGGGGGTGGGAAGGAGAGCCTCTGACCTCACTTTCCACAAAGAACTGGAATACCAGGTGGATGGCAGAGAAGCCAGCCAGTCCCTCATCCCGTGTCTCTCTCTTATCCCTTCCCAGTGGATGCTGAGGCCAGGGCTTCCCTGGGGTGCCAGCCCATGCCCTGCATCCAGGCTCCCACAGGGCCCCCAGGGGAGGAGGGGGCTGCAGGTTGGCTCTGGCGGCTTTCCCCTGGGCTCTGCCACTCCGGATCCTGGCTGCCTCTGCTCCAGGTAGCTTTACCTGCAGGGGGCAGAGAAGGCTCAGAGGCAGCTGGTTCTAGAGCTGGAACCTGGGTCTCTGCCCACTTCTCCTTTGGATAGGTCCAAATAAGAACTAGGACTCCTCACAGGGAAAGAGATTCATCGCTGCATCACACTCGTGGCTGGCGCTGGAGGAAGAGAGAGGACTCACCAGGCCTGTCCTGAGCTGTTGGTACCAACAGGGTGTTACAGCAACCTGAATCCCGTGGAGAGACCAAGCGACACTTGGAGGGTTGGAGAACTCAGGTTTATTATGACCACGGGCCCAGAGGAGTTAACCCTACAAGCTCTGGACCCCATCTGTAAGTTTACACAGGCTTTTATAGGGTTTTAAATTTTGAGTAAGTTCATGCCATATTCAAATGAGGTATTAGAAATGGACCAATCTGGAGTGAGCTTCAGGAACCAACAGAATTTTAGGGGTAAGTTTCATTTTCCTAGAAGCAAGCCTTTATACAGAAGCACAAAAGCAGGAAGGCAATGGCCCTGCCTAGGAGGTCTTGCTGGTCCCTTTGTAGGCTTTGCCCCTTCAAAGGGATGGTATGTGAACTGGGAACTTGGAGATGGTACACCGGAAGGGCAGATAGAACCAAACCTCAGAACCCTGACTGCTACTTTTAAAATATTATTTTATGTTTTCAAGAACTTCCCCCTGTCTGTGATCATCTCAAGGTCTTATCTTATCTTGTCTACACAATCTGCCTGAGTCAGACAGATCTCTCTGGTCTTCTGAGTTTCTCCTGCCCCCACACTTGAGGGAAACAACCTCCGCACAGGAGGCTCCCAGGCCTCAGACTGAGCGTTCCAGGCTCTGGCTGCATCCCTCCCCATAAACCAACCAAACCCACCAATCAAAACACAAAACAGGCAGCTGAAGTTGCTCATCAGAATAGTGGAAGAAAACCGCTCACTCCTGTGCATACGTTTTAAAACGGTACGTTTTAAACCTGATTTCTCTAGTGTTTCATTTTAACAGCTTTTAATGATTTCAGAGGTTGAATGTGACATATGATTCTAAAGTATTAAGATTGGTTTAAATAGACAAAACTTCAGCATCCAGGCCAGCAAAGCTACACACTAATGCAACATTGTTGCTAACACCAAAACCTTTCAGAATCCTCTTTGGAGAGACAGAAGCTCTGAGTTAAGAGTCAGATCTCAGATTGCTGCCTGAGTAATGTCGGGCAGGTCCTCTAATCTTCTCAGATATTTCCTCGGATGTGAAATGATGTTAATGACACTATTTAGGTAATGCTGCTGTGAGAATTAATTGGTCAAACAAAGAAAAGTGCTTGGCTTAGGGCTTGGCGTTTTCAAGAGCTCATTAAATGGGGCAGCTCTCATGTGATCATCTCTTTATGGCTCAGGCTTGTTTCTTTACACTTAACAGACTGCTGCCTTAGGTCTGTCTGTCTTCCTCTCTTGATGCTAAGCTTGCCACGAGTCCTTTCTTCAGAGCACACATCTCTGGGACTTCTCCCACCATGCTGTACTAGGCACTGGCTTTGCACATAAAACATACGTGGTCCCGGCCCTCCCGCAGTGATGGGTGTCCGATGGCCACCCCCTCGCAGGCGCTTTGCGTTCCAAGCAGACCCAGCTCAGTTGCCACGTTCATACTCTGGGCCTTTGCACCAGTTCCTTCATTTTAACTGCAGTTTCCTTTTCTCTTGTCAGATTCTACTAAAATCCACATTATAAGCAGTTTATACTGCTTATTTCTGGGTTGAAGGGCTTGTGGTATTTTGTTACTTCCTTCTTTGAGCCCATTGTTTGAATTATTGCAAAGATCAAGTGTCATATTTATTAAAAAAATAAACAAACCCAAAATTGTTATTTAAAAAAATTTGCCCGAAACATCGCCACTTCTGTGGAGCTTCCCTTTGCTCCTGGAACTGGATTCTTGTTCCTCTTTGTCCCCACGGCACCATGTGTGACAGCACCTCTCAGTTGTTGGGATTTGTTGTTTAAACGTTTGTCTCCCTGACTTGACTTTGAAGCCCTCCCTCGGGCGGGGACTGGGTTAGTTCTTGCAGTGCCTGCCTGACTGTAAGAGTTAACTGGGTCCCTCGAGACATTGTTCTCTTAGGTGCTTATTGCTGCTGTGAATTTATGACCTAAGTGCGTAACAGGGCGAGATATTGAGAAAGAAATCAGTGCCCTAGTCTTTTCTGCCTCCTGCGCACTCCTGGGCCAGAGGCAAAGGCCGACTCTGCACTGCCCTCCCTGCCTCCCTCCTAGGAAGGGCAACCTGAGGTCCTGTGTTGGGCCTTCTTTGCCCTAGGAAGGAGTTAACAGTGGCTTTTGTATTTCTGGGCAAAAAATAAAAAAACTAAAAAACAACAAAAAAATAGAAAAGAAAGAAAAAAGAAAAAGAAAACACCCAGATTGCCCTGTGTGAAAGACAGCTGTAGCCAGACTTTGGTTTTGAAGGTCTGGGAGCTCAGACAGCTGCACGGGATGACAGCTAGAGCCTGGATGACAGCACCCCTCACCCCCTCCTCCCTCATTTGCTTGTGTCCTGGAGGCCTTCTCCAGTCCAGGCAAGTCTGAAACAGCAAACAAAGACAGCCAGGACCCTCCTTTTAAGTTAAAGTTGTGAGAGAGCAGGGTTAGGACGGAAAGATTTAGAAAGGACAAAGATTTCTTTTACTTCTCAGCTCCCTGCCACCACTCCGACCAAGGACCTTGGGAAGAGTGAGGAGGACTTGGAAGCAAGGAGTGTGACCAGACTAGGGCTAGTTTCTGCTCCCTGGGCTAAGCCCCAGTGGAGGAGGCGGGGTGGCCTTGAGGACGGGTAAGAGAGCCCTTTCGTTAAGGCTGGTGTCCTGAGGGCTGGCAGACCTCAGCCTACTTGGTCCTTCTGGAATTCCACATTTGGCTGCTTCCTCTTTAGTCCTGGCAGCTCTGAGCAAATGCCCAGTGACAGCCCGGTCTTCCCTCAGCCCCAGAGCTGTGAGGGAGCTGGCTTCATCCCCCCAGCCCCTGCGAGCAGAGAGGCTCCAGCTGGAGGAGCCACTCTGCAGCAGAGGGAGCAGGGCGGGGAGGCGCACTAGGAGTCAGATGAGGTCACAGCGCATCTCAGAGGAGGACCCGCCGGCCGAGGGCCAGCCTGCATGACCACAGGACTGAGAAGGCGCAGGTCCAGATGGCTTTTCCTTTGTTCCCTGCTTGTGTGAGTGAATTAAATACCATTTCAGTCATTTCATTAACCAGGGCATCCTGAGCGAGCGGGGGTGGCAAGCAATATATCTTAATTTTTTTGAGAAGGCATTTTCTTCCCACTCTTTTGTGTCATAGGACAGCAGCATGACAGCAGGGCTTGAGCGTCTCTGTGTCCCTTAGTGTTAAGCTAGGCCCACATGTGGCCTGTGTGCGGCTACAGCTGCACTGTTGTTCTTCCACCCCTCCCTGGATCACAGCCACACAAGAGCCAGAGGAAGCCCCTTAAACTGTAAGATCCATCATTGCCGTCCTCGGTTAAAACCCTTCAATGAATTCCTATTACATGAAAGCCAACCTCTTATGGGCGTACAGTTTCTGTGTCCATTTCCAACCCTCCATCCCTGAACTTATCTTCTTCACTTTCCCACTTCGTCACTCAGTTCCAATCCCTGGCTTCCATGCATGTCCTCAAACAAAGCAATATGGCCTGCCTCAGGGCCTTTGCACTTGCTGTGCCCCTTCCCTGGAACCCCTTTCCTCCACGTACTTACCTAGCTCACTCTTTTACTTCCTTCACTTCTCTTCAGAAAAGTCCCTTTGTCAGAGGCCTTCCCTGACCACTCTACAAAAGAGCAACTCTCCTGCCCTGTCCTGTTTCCCGTGCCCCACTTTACTTTTCTCTTTGGTCCTTGTCACCATTCAACATGCTATGTATTTACTTGTTTATTTTGTTCCTCCTCCACAAGACTAAATTCAAAGAGGTCGGGGACTTTTTGTTTTGTTCCCTGTTGTAGCCCCAGGGCATATACCACAGTGCCTGGCACAATAAATACTTGTTGAATGAATGAATGGACCAATATCCAAGTAGAGAAGATGAGACCTGAAAAAATGACTAGCAGGGGCCTCTCAGAGATCTTCGTGAGTGCCAGCTATCTTGCTGCTAGATATGGTTTGATTTAGAAAAAAGGAGAAACAGATGTCTTGTACGTTAAGGGCTGCAGAACGATTTCTTTGCTGCAGGTGTAAGGGTCTGACGTCCGAGTGAAGCCTGCTGGCACTGCGTCAGGGTGTGGTGGTGCTCAGTTCACACACAGTACTGCTGCTGTCCAGGGAGACAGAGCACGGAGGGAGCGACACCCTCTAGCCATCCCCCACTGGTAGTAATAGCCCTTTTAGACACCAGCACAAGAATGGAGAGTGTCAGAGTTGGAGGGACTCAGGCCACACAGCAAACGAGCAGCAGCGTCAGGATTATAACCCAGGTCTTCTAATTCGCAGACCAGCTCCTCCCACCAAAGCCCAGATGAGCCGTCTTTCTTCTCTCTAATCTCGTGCCATTCCAGTGGGTTAGATCTCTGGATTCCCAAACGACTACTGTTTCCAAAACACATTCCAAAGCAGAACTGGCCAGATAACACTCTCAGCAGGATGGACTACAACTGCTAAGTTTTACTCTATATTATTTGGGCTTACATTGATCATTATAATGGGAGGCAATCAAGACAGGATCCAAATTAGGCTTGCTTGTGTGTTTAACCACAACTCGTTGTTACATTGTCACCCAAGTTGGGATCATTTCTGCGCTGATTATTTGGTTTATTAATTAGAACCTTAACATTTCCAAACCAGTGGATTTAAGGATGTCTAGTTCATAGGGCGCTATATTTTTTTTTTTTTTTTTTTTGGTTCATGGTGATTTTAAGTCTTTTTTTTTTTTTTAAAGCTACAGCTAAACTGGAAGCCAAACAGTTAAAAAAAAAAAAAGCTACTTTTGTTTGAACACCTGTGGGCTCTGAATCACTGCTAAGGATTCCCTTTCAGGTCTTCAACGTGTTCAAAGTGTAGTTTAAAAATCATCGATGTAATTCAACTGTCTCAGTTGTAGGGGTGGAAAATCAAGCCAGTCAAGAAGCAGTTCAGGACACGTGTCTCCTGCCTTCCAGGCGGCCATGCATCAGGATTTTACTCCATCCAATTTTTCTGTTTAAGCTCTTCCACCAAAGGTGAGCAGAAAAACATTCTAACCCCTTCTCTCTCCTAACTGATCAGCAGCAGTTTCAGTTCAAAGGTTTAATGACAAGTAGACGCAGGAATTCTTGACTCAAATGAAGGGCTCTGAATTACCATGGCTGAAGGCGACCACTAGTTCCCAGCCCTTCCCTCCCCGCTTTCACTTCCTCTTTCAAAAAAGATGTCATATATATTTGGTTTAACTAGAGCCAAGAATATGACAGTCTGGAGTTAAAAACAAACAAACAAACAAACAAAACAGACCACAGTCTTTCAATATGGTATTCTTGGGTCTAGTGCAGCAAGAAAATTTAACTTGATCAGTTGTGCTGCTTGGAAGATGGTCTGTGTGGCCTTCAGCTCAGGGGACATCAGAGAAACCAAGTCGTGCCTGAGCCTGAACTCAGGGACCAGGTCTGTCTGAGAGTAGAGACGGGGACACCTGGCTCTGAGTGTGAAGGCACTGGCCACTCAGATCACGTATTTCATAAGCAGAAGTCATGAAAATACTTGATTTCATGAGCATAAGTCAAACTTCTGGTTGTAACTGAGGCTCCCAAACATGTTAATCATTGAAATTCTCATTGTAATTAAGTGTGAGGTGGCATCCTGGTTTTGACATCAGCCTCTAGGGAGATGACACTGGGAGGACACTCCCGCTCCCTTCTGTGTGTGCGTCTTTTGGAGATTGGGAAGTGTTCTTTGAAACAAATTTTAGAGAAGAACTTATGATTAGTTCCATCAGGACATGGGCAAGCCCAGAACCTAGAAGTCACTGTCTTTCAAGGCTAAAAGTATTCCGACCTACGAACTAGCAGGTTATTACGTCTCGTGGCTTAGGTTCATACTGGGGACAACTGGATGTTAATGGCACCACACTGAAAGATATGTAACAGATGCACGTGTTTTATTTACAAAACGGTTTCCAAGTTTGCTTGTAAAGGACATACCATTTGTATCCTCCATCCTGCTTTCAGTGACTTGGAGGCCAGGCCCTAAGAGACCCGGGTCGGGAGTTGGTACCCAGCTTACTGGTACTCAGTGAGTCATCCTCGTATTTGCCAGAGTAAGACAGGGAGTTGCCTGGTTGTGTGTACACTTGAGGGAGAATCAGTCAGTCTTGGTGGAGAGCTTCAGAGGAACCCAGAGACAGCAGTGGGAAGATACGGTAGCTGAGAAAGGGAGACTCTGAAGCGATTATTAAAGACTGAGGGCACTGGGAGTTCGAGATTTGCAGATACCAACTACTGTATATAAAACAGATGAACAGCAAGTTTACGCTGTACGGCACAGAGAGCTGTAGTCAGTATCTTGTGGTAACTTCTGATGAAAAAGAATATGTAAATGAATATACATATGTGTATGTATGACTAAAACATTATGCTGTAAGCCAGAAATTGACACAACATTGTAAAATGACTATACTTCAATTAAAAAAAAGAAGGCAAATTTAAAAATAATTTTAAAAAAAAAGGAAAAAAAAAGATGGAGGGCAAAGAAATAATATTTTTTAGAACTGTGGGGAGGGAAAGATGGAAGAAAGGAGCCTGCTTTTTTCCACATGGTTACTCAGGCCTGAGGAGCTGAGCTGGCTTCACACCCCATTAAACCAACGCCTTAGGATGCGCTGGTCTCTGCCAGAAGGCTACTTTAAAGCTCACTTTTCTCCACGCTTTACTGCACATGCTGGAGTTAGGAGGCATGGATTCTTAAGATCCTGTTTGGCACAGCAGAGAGACACAGGCCCAAGAAAGGCAAGGTGAGACTAAGAGGAGAAATACACGGCCCGACTTTAGAAAAGACTGTAAGGGGGGGGGGGTGGGTGTGTGCACGCGCGCACGCGTGTGTATTGTGTGTGCGTATGTGTGTGCGTGTTCTGCACCCCTTTTTTAGGGACGGTATTTGGGAGGGAAGCTACAATGGAATTAACAAGACGTCAGTTCTGTATTGTGAATGATTTCTGTTGTCAGTAAGTCCCAGCCCCGTTTGTTTGTTTGGTTATTAAGTATTTTCTCCCTCATATGTTTCAAAGGAAACTAAGCGGGCAGGGTGGCTGTGCCTGTGGAGGGCAGCCTGGGACAGTGAAGAAACGCGGGGCTAAGACTTCTCACTACAGAAGACTTTTCAATCAAGGCTGATGGCTCCTTTGGAACCAGCCTGTTCAAACAGCTGGGAGAGTCTGTGTTCTTCTTCAACATCATACTTTCCTAAAAGATCCTGGCAAGCTGACGAAGTTCTTTCTTTCCTCAATGTTTTAAAACAGAGTAGGGAACTTGACTGTGCATCTAGGTGAGAATTGCTGGAAGGCGTTCTGGGTACTGGGAAGGCGATATGAAAGCTCAGAACCCAAATGACCTGCCAGGAAGCTGTTTTGACCTGAAACTAAGGCCTCATATCAGTCATGCTAGAGACCCAGGGAACATGGAGCGACTGAAACAGACACGCACACAGATAAAACCCAAACAGGCAAATAAAGCAAAAACCCCTCAAACAAAACAAAGAACCTCCCCCAAAAGCACCTTTGGGAAGATGGGGACTGGAGAGCCCCAGAAGAAAGGCAGGAAACAGCGGCTAATATAAGGGAAACCAATTTTCCCAACAGGCATTTTGTTAATAACAACAACAATAATAAAAATAAAGCAAAGGAAAAAAAAAAAAAGATAGGACCACCAAGAGCTTTCTCACCCTTCCACATTCATCCTTTCTCAAAAGCTCCAGCTTCACAAGGCCCTGACTGTAGATTCTAACCAAGGAGGGCAAAGCAAAGCCGTCCCCCAAGGGAAGGAAGCCGGCACCAGGGCTGCAAGTCACCAGAGGGAAACAGCGGCCGAGAAGCATGCCAGGGGCCCGTGACAAGCTGAGTTCCGGGCTCGCAAAGATGGGCTCTCGGCCTGCCTGTGGCAGACCCCTTCTCCACTTTGACAGCCAGTGCCATCAGCCGAGTGGGGCACACACTGAGGACAGCACAGTTACAAGTGGGCATGGGTTTTATTCTCAGTGCACAACAGTGTTGTTTTTGCTCATCAGCAACAGCTTTATTGGTTCCAAAAAATGTATCCTTTTTTTCCCCTTTTCTTTTAAAACTCCCCTTCTATTTTTCCCGTCTCAGTGGAACAACATATTTGAATTTCAGATTTGCCAATTTATAGCATATTTTTTTCCTAAGAATCATATAACTACATGCAAAACATTATACAGAGAGCTTAAATAATATCAAAATGCAAATGCAGGTGGGGCGCCCTGTTTGCCTGAACTGCAAATGATGGCAACACACACTGGGGTACGCATTGCTTTGATGTCATCATTTGTTTGTTAAGTCATGCAGACCACAAAGGCCAATCTTTTGTCTTGTTTTTCCCTTTTATACAAAAATACCAGTGCTTGTTATACTAGTTACTTAAAAAAAGAAAGAAAGAAAGAAAGAAACTCAAAATTCCTATCTGCGTGCTGATTTGAAAAGAACAGAGCGAGGTTTGTTGGCACATACACACGGCACATTCACATATGGGGAGAAAGACATGAACCAAAGGCCAGTTCCATCGGAGGGGGCCCCCCTCCCTCCGTCTCGGAGGAAAGCGGACCTCAGACCTGACGGCAGGGCCGGGAAGGTAAAGGCCGGCGCTGAGCTCAGCGCAAGGGTGTCTGGTCTATTCTGAGGAAGAGGCTGGAATGGCTTAAGAAGAGCAGGCATTTAGAAGTGCCCCTCGCCTCCCCGCACCCCCCCCCCACAGTGAGGTGGTCCCCAGTTCCGAGGAGTGAGGAGTGAGGAAGGGTGCACCCTGTGTTGGCATCATAAGCTGCTTCGATCACTAGGCAAGGAAAGCAAGCGAGAAAGGAGGTGATGTATTTAGAGGTGTCCGGCACACGTGAGCTTGCCACGGCCCTCTGGGTTTTCGGCAGTGAGGTAATCACTCAGATTTCACTGGGCAAGCTCTCCCTTCTGAAGCTCAGTTGGGAGAAGAAAGCCAAGCCTCAAAGAACTTACAAGTGCCAGAGGGACTTCTCAGTGGTGTCTCTACCGCCTTAGAGATGAGGGAGTCATTTCAGAGGGCAGAGGACACCTCTGGGAAGGACCTAGCCCCCATACTGTCATCTAGGGCTAGAACCAGCCTTTATTTTTCCACTTAGAGTTCTCTCGTCTAATAGATTGTATGAAACTTTTCTAGGGGAGGGGAAGAAATCTCAAATCAGATCCTTGCCAAAAAAAAAAAATCACTAATTGAAAAATCCAGGGGCAACAGGAGGTAAAAGAACCATAAAAAATGCAAACCCCCAATCAGAGCATCCTGGCAGCCGGTGTCATGGGTACCACTCTGACAGCTGTTCACAAACTGCAAGTCTAACCGAGGTCCCTGGTCCTGATCACTAGTGCCTGGTACCCATCTCCATGGGGGTGCACACTCGCTTCCTGCCGGCTGTCCCTTCTTCCTGGATGCATTCCTTCCCAGCAGTGATCTACTGCCCATTTTTCTAGGTTTTTCAAGAGAAGACTCTAGGATAATATTTTTCCCTTTTCCCCATCAGACTCTTTTCAGATCCAAAGCACCATTTTGGGGGGAAGCTTTATTAACTTCTTCCATATTTATTTACTGTCAGCTGGATCACTGAAACTAAATAGAAAAAAAAAACTTACATAAAAAAACATGCACATAAACACTTCAACTTAATTCCATGTCAACAAAATTTATATTAAAAAATTCTAGAACCCAACGAATTTTTTTTTCCCCTTCAGTATAAAGATGGCTGTTTGGAGAAAAGGAATATGGTGCATTGGTTTTAAAACCAATGACAAAATGACAAAACCTGTCACGTCTAACAGCTGGTTATGTGCGCCCCTCCCCAGGCTTACATGACAGCACTTTATTTTAATTCCTTTAAACAAAACACATATGGCTAACTCAAAAAATATCAGTTTCTGATCTAAAGAAAACTATTTTTTGCATATTTCTGTTTTCTCTCTTACTATGGAAACTAGAATACACACACATAACCATTGACTTTAAACAGGCACCATGAGAGTCTTTTGGGAGCAGGAATGAAAAAACAGCCTCCAGAGTTTATTCTAAAAACTGATCTGAGGTAATACAAGACTCGACAGAACTAAATCTTCCAATGTAATTAATAAATATATATGTGAACACCTAACAGCTTGGGTTGAGCTGTCTTTTCCCCCATGAGCATTTAAGACAGAGAAAAGATCACTGAAGCATGGAACCTTTACAAACCCAAATCAAATCTGGTGGATTGTGTAGTAATGGGATGTGTCGGGGGGACTGCTCCTTTAATTCTTCCATCCTAGGACAGCTCAGATGAAAAGGGTGAGGGAGGAGGAAGAAAAGGCTGGAGAGGATAGGTTTCGGGCACCTGACTCTCCCAGATGGAAACATGGCAGTTTGTAAGAGCCTCGAGCCCCTTCTCCCTACTCCCACCACTCAAGGAAGAGCAGGGCAGGCTTCACTTATCTCGTAGGAGACAGGAATTGGCAGACATGAGTTGACCCCTGCACAGGAGAGCGCACATCACCATCAGCAAGGAGGAACATTAGAGGTCCTGCAGACGTGGCTCCACCTCACCCCATTGAGGGAGGGAGGGAGGAGAGGGGCTTCTCAGGGTGGGTCCCTTTGCTCCTTTAAGTCAGCAAAGTGTCACTGGAGCTTCCCACTTTGGATGCATATTTTCAAAATCAAAATGTTTTAAAAGTAGATAACCTGGCAACAGCAGGAACACATTCTTACCAGCTCTCAATTGCTTCCAAAGGACCCTGTTAGCAAAGAAACCTATTTGCCTCTAGCACTAAATCAAGGGTTCCACTGGGGCCATAAGGGAGGATGGTTAAAGTCTACTCCATTCATCCACGCCCTTTCCATTTTCTGAATCATTACAACTTTAAAAAAAAAAAAAAAAAAAAGAAGGAAGCCAAGGAAAACAATGGTCACAAGAGACCGAGAGGCTGCGGGGAGGTCGGGCTGGAAGGGCAGGAAAGGTGAAGCACTCTAGGTGTAAGTTTTCAAAATGGAAAAATTGTTTTAAAACAATCACTCCCTCAGCTGCATCTACACCTTCCATTCCTACCTGAACACATTTCATGTGAGGATGTTTGTGGCTCTGAACCCTTAAATGAGCTTGTAAACGGCGCAGATGCATAGGGTCAAAAACCCAGACGTCAGGAGACTGGTGACATAGATGTGAATACTGGGGAGCATCTGGGCTGAGGTAGATGCCAAGACGATTGTCACCACTTCTTCAAAAGTGACAACTGATAGACCTAGAGTCGGTTCTACCATTTGTTACCTACTTGGGGTCGAACAGGGTCCTGGTACAAACCCCAACTCAAGTTTAAGTCAAAATACTTGTAGGTCTGTGCTCTTCCCTCCTCACGGTCAGGTGGGGGTTCAGACACGCTTGGGAGCAGCTGACATGACAGTGAGAAGTCCCATTCTCACCGTACTGAAGGGAGAGATACAAAGGGCAACAGGGTGAGCAGGAACGGGAGTCAGAGAACCCAGTTCAAACTGATGTCTCCAGGCTGTGCAGAGGGCTGTCCGAGTGGGAGGCAGCAACCTGCACTTGGCTGCAGTCCACCGCGTTGTTGTTTCTGTTGGCATATGGAGTGACCTCCCCATCCAACGGGGCCATGCTAGTCCCAGGCTTAGAAAACTTCTCAAGACCTTCCTCTTCTTGCTCATCCATGAGTGGTGTCCGTGGCCCCTCCTCATCTATGGTGAATTCGGGGTGGGTCATGAAGTTGTGGATGGAGTTCTGGTTCATGGGTTTCTGAATGCTTTCGTGGAGGGAACTATGGAACGCTTTGACCACTTTGATCTACGCCAGGGAAGGAAAAGGAGGGTGAGAAAACACGGAGGTGAGAATTGGCTCGTAGAACAAGGAACTGGGTGGTTTGAAGAGAGAAACAAAACCCAAACTACAAAACACTACTGCTCAAAAAACCAAAACCAAACGTATGAGAAGAGATCATGAAACACTAGAAATGTCACGTGGCTCAAATTTCAAGCACTGAGGTGGGGTGGGGAAGGTGAGGCATGGCAAACAACTAGAATATTTCAAAAGCTGCATTAAAACAAAAAGTAGAAAATCCAAAGCAAAGTTAGCATTCCCAAACAATCCACTCTTAAAACGGAACAGAAAACAAAAGATTCGTTAGTTCTTTTGGATGGAGGGCAAGGACATTAGAACCAGGTGCAAGTTAATAGCCAAACTTAAAAGATGATTCTGACACGTGGGCTTCCGTGTTGAGGCCAAACATTTTGTGAATGTGGAATGGAAAAATCACACATTGCAGTTTAGTTATCTGTTTGAAAACCCTCGAAGAGCCAAACACGTATCAGTTTGCACACAATACACTTTGGGTGGTAAGTGGCCATGAACACCGTGCAGCAAGGCAGACAAGCCGACCCTCACTCGTGTCAGCAGATGCAAGGAAGCAGAGCTCTCGTGCGCGCTCCCAACAATTGCTGTTTCAGTCAGGAAGCATGCACGTGCTCACAGTCCCACACTCTCCGCCACGTTCTCCTCCCCCGGAGAAAGCAGGACTCCGCTCCTTCCGCCCCTCCCCCGGAAGAGGCGGGTAAGACACAGGCATCAGAAGATGCCTTCCTCCCGGCACTGACGGAAGGCTCATGCTCTCAGCCCAGACGAGGCTGGACGCGTGTGTCCCCGTCCCTGACGCGTAGCAGCTGTGCCCGGTCGTGCAGATTTCTCCAGCTGTTTGTAAATGGTGAAGACGAACGTGATCTTATGTGGGGAAGGGAAAGGATGGCACCAGGAGAGAAACCACCCGATCCGGGAGGCAGTGCTCCACACAAGGGGCTTTCCTGATGGGGTGGTCCAAGAGGACGGAGGAAACAATTTGTCAGCTGGGAAAAGGGAAATGCACTGCCCTATAAGTGTCAAAACCTTTGTTCTACTGCACAACAGAGGAAGGGGTTGAGTCACTTTAGAGAAGAGGGGAGAATGGACCGTAATTAATCCCTGTGCCCAGCCTCTGCCTTATCCACAGGTTCCAGCTCCTTTGGGAGCTGCATTTCGGACCTGCAGGTCTCTCTGAGGTATGGTTTAGAACTTGAGTTGGCAGAATTGAGGTGGGGGAGAAGGCTGGATCTTGAGAGGTCGGGGAGAGAGGCCAGGGGAGAAGAAAGCGGTTGTGGGGCTGTGTTGGTTGTTGGGAGGTGGCCGATCCTAGTCTGGTCCCAAAGTTCTTCCCTCAGAAAAGAAATGGAAGTGACACAGGAGAAGCTGTGGAGGTGAGGACGGAGCTACGGAGACATGATGAGGGCTGGGGCAGGGCACATCTTTCATGACTCTGCTCTTTAAGCAAAGAGCATGTTCCTGGAGAAGAGGCAGGAATGTGGAGACAGCAGAGCACACAAAGCGGCAGGCAGATACGCCGGCCGGATCGCTTGTCCCAGTGTTTCCTATCACTGTAGAAAACCTCCAGAACAATGCACAAGGCAGGTGCACTGAAGTTGTGTCCCTGTCGCTAAGGCTTGCCTGACCTTGCCTCACTCCACAACACACTGGCTGCCCCACCCAGGACGGAGGGTGCTCAGAGCTCAGAAGGCAAAGGACTCTTTGCGATTCAACTGAATCAGCTCAGCACCTTCCACTAAGAAGACTCAAGGAACCCGGGCACACAGTGAGCATGCTGCACAGAAAGTAAGGACCTACTTGTCCTCGTTAGGTGAGATCAGATGGAATATGGGTTCCATCTGGTTTTTAGGAGGTCCCAAGTTTTCATTGATCGATGTCAAATCATGGAGCAAGGCACCTTGGATTCAGGGAGCCCAAACCCAGGGCCCTCTTCCCTTGCCTGGGTCAAGAGATGGACCCAAAGCCATGCTGGCGCCTGTAGGGCTGGTAACACAGCTCATGCTTCTCACTCACTCCTGAGATCTCAGCATTGCTAACAAATGCTACAGGACAACAGGCGCCTTAATACCATCAGTTGATCATCTTCAATGTCAGTGATTTTTCAAACTTCCTGCTTCTATTTTTTTGAAGTAATTGAATACTTTGTTAACACAATTACATGTGCAGCCCACTCTAGAAAACAGATTTTTAAAAACGGGTTGGAGTGAGGGTCTGGGGCCCCGTTTGCTGGCTCTTCCTCTCATCTGCTGGGGCGATCAGTAACACCGGCACAGGCAAACATAAGGGACATGAAAGTGAGCTGGGGATGGAGATGGAAAAAATGGGGACAATTTCTTCTTTGGGGGAGCAAGGAACAGCCATCCAGCTAGATTGCAGGACTTCAGGAAGCTCACGGGAAGAGGAGTCAGTGAGCTAAGGAGAACCATCTGGTGGCTGGGCGGATGGAGAGAAGGGTGAGGTGCGTATAGGCCGTGGGTTGTGCTCAACTCCAGCACTGGTCCAGAGACTACATAACACATGCTGATGAGCTGTCATACAGCTACATCGCCACCAACCCACCCCAGGTGGTGACATCTACCCTCCCCGATGCATGGCGCCTGATGCATGAGCAGCGTATGGGAAACAAGACACAGACAGTGAGGCGGGTGCTGTGAAAGTTTCAGGCACTCTCCACTCAGCCAATCAAACCTTCCTTCCCCGGTCGTCATCTTCCCAAGTCTCTGGGAGATGCCTTTTTGGGGTCCCTGTCCTACAGATGAGAGTGGATGACGGAAGGGCAGTTCTTTCTCATGACTCTCCCCAAGCAGGCTGGACCTCAAGTTAGGTATGAGCGCTCAGGGCCACTCTCTGGAGCTCAATGAATGGGCAGATGAGGACTCCATTTCCACAGCTGAAATTCTGTAGTTTTCTGCTCCTCTTTCAGAAACCAGGGGAAGAGAAGGGTTTGGGGACCTTCTTATAGAGCGAAATCTTAAGAGATTTATCTTCTGAAGGTTAGATAAATAATTGAACTCGTTTGGAAGTCTGGAGTGGGAAAGGGGGTTTTCAGGTGCACGCCTGTAACTCCTAGGCCCTCCAAGCAAGGAGGCCGAGCTGGAGGAAGGGCGGGTGTGGCCGGCCTCCCCTGATTTCCCAGTCTCTGAGGGTTGGAGCCACACCCTCCACCAGCAAATCCACGTGCGCCCAGTGGGCTGTCTGCTGCTTAGTCTCCTTCCACCTTCAAATCACGAAGGCAGCTGACACTAACCCTTCCTAACAGAGAGGCATGACAAAAAAAAGAACAGAAACCAGTTGGAAGGATAGGGCAAAGCTGGAGGAAAAAGGGCAACAGGAGAGGAATATGGAAGGATTAGGGAGAGAAAACCTTGCCTATTTGCAGAGTAAGACTTACTTAGTTCTTTGACTGCCTTTGGGCCTAAATATGTATCTATATAAATGTCCTCTCCCTCTGCCCCTCACATGAGAACACTTAGAATCGGCCAAAAAGACAGCAGATAGTCTAAGTCTGTCAACCTCCACACGCACAATCAAGTGACCCGCAGACAACGCAGCTGTTCTTTCTCTGCCCCACCTGCCAACCCTGGGGCGGGGGTCGCTGGAACTAGGGGAGGGAGAAATAGACTGAACACTCAGATATTTGAAGCCCACAATACACTTCATACAGAGAGGCTCCTTCACCAAGTATCTTAATAGCACTGTCAGCAAAGAACCTGCGTCCCACTTAAGGAAGGTAAAATGACCAGAAATAGGAAGGCGTAAGCATTAGCAAGAACCTAATAATCTACCAACCATCCACCAGATCTTAGGTAGCGCTCTGGCAGCATTCCAGCTGACTGGCTGAGAAGGGGGTTCCTAAAGCTTTCTGTGTGAAATAAGAAATGAAGTGCTGGCTATAGGTGAAACTAATCAACTGGAAGAAAGGAGAAAAGAAGAAAGAAAAGAGAGAGAGAGAAGAAGAAAAAGAAAGAAGAAAAGAGAGAGAAGGAAAGAAGGAAAAAGAAGGAAGGAAGGAAGGAAAGGGGAAG